>NC_057343.1:131086742-131389772 GCF_016509475.1 Prionailurus bengalensis
CCTAGAGATTTTAGCTTTCATACTTTTGTGCACTGAGCCTCCTGCATTTGTTCAGTTATGGTGGGGGTTTTCCTACCCTGGTGCTGGTTTCTGAGGAGGTTTCTGGGTTTTTGCTCTGGTAAATTGTGATCTGTGTATTCTCCTGTGTACCTCTCTAATTTTGTTATGTTATTACTGTGACAGATCTAAAGAGTTGTCGATTTTTAGATTGTTCTTCTTTTTACATGTTAGGGCAGAGTGACAAGTTCCAAGCCCCTTACATGCTGGAATGGAAACCAGAAGTCTTATATTGTCCTTTTCATGTTAGGTTTATTACTATGTATTTAGTACTTTTTTTGGTTGCTATTTTTTTCTAGTATTACATCTTGTAACTAGTGATGTTTTATACATGAGAGCTATTATTTTCTGTATGTTATTTTTTCCCCATCATCCTACTAAATTTTCTTATTGTTGGTAATAGTTTTTCAGTGGATTCTATTGGTTTTCCAGGTATATGCAGTTTTCCAGTTAGCTCCATTGCACAACCAGACTACAGTGGTGAAGATGGTCCCTGGGGTTGTGAAACATGATGTTCCAGTTGATTCATTTTACCTGGAGGAGGGATAATTCTACCTTTCTCTGTATAACTTTTATTCATCTCATTTATTTGTCTTGCCTAATTGTATTGGCTAGTTCCTCCAGAACAGTGTAACCATAACAGTGGAATTATTTCCACTTGTTCTTGACTTTACTGGGGGACAGTGGCACTATTGTTTCCTTTTAAACATGATCATGTTCAAGATATCTTGAGTTCTTTCTATTTATTTTAAGTTTTTTTCTTTTTAAAAATCAGGTATAGGAGAGAATTTTGAGTACAGGTGATATTTGAGGACATAGGTGTGATGAAAAGAGACTATATATAGGGGAAGGAGGGGACCATGAGTTATATCTGAGGAAACACCTGTTATTAAAAGTGGAAGGAGAGGGGCGCCTGGGTGGCTCAGTCGGTTGAGCATCCGACTTCAGCTCAGATCACGATCTCACGGTTTGTGAGTTCGAGCCCCACGTCGGGCTCTGGGCTGATGGCTCAGAGCCTGGAGTCTGCTTCCGATCTTGTCTCCCTCTCTCTCTGCCCCTCCCCCATTCATGCTCTGTCTCTCTCTGTCTCAAAAATAAATAAACATTAAAAAAATTAAAAAAAAAAGTGGAAGGAGAAAGGAAGTAAAGAAACAATGAGAGGAGTGTCTGGGCTGAGATAAAATTGTGTGATGGTGTTATAAAAACTTGTCGGCACTATTTATAGAAATGAAAGCAGTTTACGTTGGAACAGAAGTCCCAGTGACCAGTAGAATAGCAAAATTGGGACAGTGCTTCTTTGATTTGGAAGAATAATATGTATTGGCTTTGTAGAATTGCTATAGAAGTTATAAATGATGTATGAAATCAAAAAGTATCTCTCTGTGCTGCAATGTTGCATTTAGAGGCAATCAGATAGGTCTATTGAGCTAAAAGCCCAAGATGAAGTAAAATGAAGCCCTTTCCTCCATATTCAGAAACACTGAACTATTTCCAGTTTTCCTAATGCTTTACAAAATTGAATCTGTTAGTCTGGAGAGACACCTCATATCAGCTGTATGTAAACAGCAATAAAAAAATGATTCTCAGTTGAACAAAGTTTCCTCAAAAATGTTATGTATAATGCATATTTCAGTGATGTTCTTTGGAGAAATGGTCAGTTTCCTAAGTTGGAAAATGTAGACAGAGGCACCAGAGTAAATGCTTCAGAAGTGAGAATCTTGAATACATGAGATGTACAGGAACATAGAATACAGTATTGAGGAACGAATCCAGAGAATAGCTTAGTTTCCTGTAAGAATATTCCTATTACTAGTTTTCTAGTAATTTTTGAGTGGCCATTATTCATTATACATCAACATGTTATAAAGTAGTGAAAATACATATACTTACCTCCTGGTTTTGTGATAGTGAAGGAAAAAATACAGGTGACATATTTAGCACAATTCCTGGAATACTATCAGTTAGTGTTAGATTTCTTCTCACTAAAATGTAAGTTATTATTATTATTATTATTATTATTATTATATAATTTTTAAACTGGGGTGATAAGTCCTCAGTCAGTGGTCACACTAAGCATTTGGAATGATTACTACTCAAATGCAGTTGAAAATTGATAGCCCAGTTTTAACTCTAGCTAAAAAAAATGAAACAGATTTGGAAGTCTTTAGTGGCAAGAACCGAAAGATGACCATGTAATTTATAGCCTGAACCAGGACACTTCTGAGAGAGAGAGAACGAGCGAGCGCGAGCAGTGCTCATAATTACTCTGGGGCAGTCTCAGATAAATCAGGATGAATGGTCACCTTAGACAAAAGTCTTGAGTTGCTACTTTGTGAAAAGATGGACGTATTCCCTCTTATCTCAGGACATATCTGGCCATGGATGGGGAGACCAGAGCCTAGAATTAGGTTTACATAGTCAGGGAATAACCCCAGCTGAAGATGCAAATGTAATAATTGGTTTAGCAAGTACATCTAGCTTTCAGATGGTATAGCAACATCTCCCAGGTGAGCAGACCATCTATGATAAGAGACCAAGATAAAGTGTTACTAAGTTTGAATAGGCGAACAGAAAGCAGAAATGTGGGGAATC
This sequence comes from Prionailurus bengalensis, assembly GCF_016509475.1. Lineage (NCBI taxonomy): Eukaryota > Metazoa > Chordata > Mammalia > Carnivora > Felidae > Prionailurus > Prionailurus bengalensis. The sequence continues at coordinate 131,089,392 of NC_057343.1, forward strand.
CAGATAAGTGATTGTTGTGAATAAAAACAGGTTGCCATAATATGCACTCAAGAAGTGTTAGTAGCAGACCCAAGCTGTTAAAAGATAAACTGGGCTATTAGGAGGGGCAAGATCTCAGTGGATGAAAGTGAGGAAAGGTAAAGGTGGAGCCAACATGAATGGTGACTTATGTTGAAGCACAGCCATAAAAACTGCTTAATCTCTCCTGCTTCACCGAGTGTTAGCTCGGGGAACTAGGAGCTGGGCTGAGCTGGTGGGTGAGGAATATAGAGGTTTTCATTCTTTCTCTCTCCTTTTTTTCCCTTTTTATTTTGAGTAGAGTTGATACACAATGTTACATTAGTTTCAGGTGTACAACAGAATATGACAAGTTTATACATTATGTTGTGTTCACTACAACTATAGCTACTATCTGTCCCATTATATCACTATTGTAATATCATTGATTCTGTTTCTTATGCTCTGCTATTTATTCCCATGACTTAACTCCATAATTGGAAGCCTGTATCTCCCTGTCCCCTTCTCACATTTTGCCCAGTCCCCCACCCCTGTCCTGGGCAACCATCTATTTGTTCTCTTTGTTTGTAGTTCTCATTCTCCCTTTTGTTTGTTTATTTGTTTTTTTAGATTCCGTTTATTAGTGGAATCATATGGTAGCTGCCTTTCTCTGACTGATTTATTTCACTTAGCATTATGCCCTTCCAGGCCCATCCATGTTGTCTCAAATGGCATTATCTCATCCTTTTTATGGCTGCGTAATCGTCCACGTATATATATACACCACATCTTCCTTACACATTTATCTCTCGATGCACACTTAGATTGCTTCTGTGTCTTGCTATTGTAAATAATGCTACAATAAACATAGAGGTGATATATCTTTTCAAGCTAATGTTTTCCTTTTCCCTCGGGTAAATACCCAAAGTCATTTTATTGGATCATATAGCATTTGTATTTTTAATTTTTTGAGCAACCTTTATACTCTTTCCATAGTGGCTGTACCAATTCACATTGCCATGAACAGTGCAGGAGGGTTCTTTTCCCCCACATCCTTGCCAACACTTGTTTCTTGTGTTCTTGGTTTTAGCCAATCTAAAAGACATGAGGTGATATCTCATTGTGGTTTTAATTTGTATTTCCCTGATGATTGGTGATGTTGAACATGTTTTCATGTGTCTGTTGGCTATCTGTATGTCTTCTTTGGAAAAGTGTCTATTAATTGGATTGTTTATTTCTTTGGTGTTGTAAAAGTTCTTTATGTAGTTTGGCTATTAACCACTTATCAGCTATGTCATTTACAAATATCTTCTCCCCTTCAGTAACAGAGTGTCTTTTTACTTTCTTGATGGTTTCCTTTGTTGTGTAATAGCTTTTTATTTTGGAGTGCTGGTAGTTTATTTTTATGTTTATTTCCCTTGTCTTAAAAGTCCTATCTAGAAGAATGTTGCTATGGCTGACATCAGAGAAATTACTACCTGTGTTCATTTCTACAGTTTTTATGGTTTAGTTTTTATATTTAGGTCTTTAATCCATTTTGAGTTATTTTGTATAAGGTGTTAGAAAGTATCCAGTTTCTTTCTTTTACATGTAGCTGTCTAGTTTCCCCAGCACCATTTATTGAAAAGACCCTCTTTTCTCCATTGTATGTTGTTGCCTAACGTTGTCAAAGATTAACTGACCATATAAGTGTAGGTTTATTTCTGGGATCTCCCTTCTGATCCATTGATTTCTGTGTCTCTTTCTGTGACAGTACCATATTGTTTTGATTACTATCACATTGTAGTGTATCTTGAAATCTGGAATTGTGATACATCCAGCATTGTTCTTTCTCAGGATTCCTTTGGCTATTCAGGGTCTTCTGCATTGAATCTGTAGGTTGCTTCGGGTAATATTGACATTTTGACAATCTTAATTTCTCCAATCCAAGAGAACAGAATACCTTTCCATTTGTTTGTGTCCTCTTTAATTTCTTTCCTCAGTGTTTTATAGTTTTCCAGAGTACTCGTCTTTCACTTCATGGATCAAGTTTATTCCTAGTTATTTTATTCTTTTTGGTGCAATCATAGGTGGTATTGTTTTCAAAATTTCTTGCTGTGACTTCGTTGTTAATGTATAGAAATGATGATGATTTCTGGCTATTAATTTTGTATTCTGCCACTTTACTGAATTCATTTATTGCCTCTAGGAGGTTTTTTTTTGGTGAAATCTTTAGGGTTTTCTGTGTATAGTATCATTCATTTGCAAATACTGACAGTTTAACTTCTTTACCAATACAGATACCTCTTACTTCTTTTCCTTGTATATTGCTGGGACTAGGACTTCTAGTACTATGTTGAATAAAAGTGACAAGAGTGGATATCCTTCTCCTGTTCCTGACATAGGGGAGAAAGCTCTTAGTTTTGCCACATTGAGGATGATGTTAGCTGTGGTTTTTTCACATAAGGCCTTTATTATGTTTAGGTATGTTACCTCTAACTCCATTTCATTGAGAGTTGTCATGAATGGATGTTGAATCTTGTCAAATGCTTTTTCTGCAAGTATTGAGATGATAATATGATTTTTATCCTTTGTTTGGTTGATGTGTATGATGTTGATTGATTTGCAAATTTTGAACCATACTTGCATCCTGGGGAATAAATCCCACTTCATTGTGGTGGATGCTCTTTTTAATGTGTTGTTGTATGTGGTTTGCTAGCATTTTGTTGAGGATTTTCACATGTATGTTCATCAGGGATATTGACCTATAGTGGGGTTTTTTTGTTGCTTCTTTGTTTGTTTTTGTGGTGTCTTTGTCTGGTTTTGGTGTCAGGCTAATGCTGACCTCATAGAACATATTTGGAAGATTTCTTTTTTCTATTTGGAGTAGTTTGAAGAGAATAGGTATTAACCCTTCTTTAAATGTGTAGTAGAATCCTCTGTGAATCTGTCTGTTCCTGGACTTTTATTACTTGATAGTTTTTTGATTATCATTTCAATTTCGTTACTTGTAATTGGTTGATCTTCTATTTCTTCCTGGTTTAGTTTTGCAACATTGTATATTTCTAAGAATGTATCTATTTCTTCTAGGTTGTCCAATTTGTTGGCAAATAGTTTTTCATAATATTCTCTTATAATCCTTTGTATTTCTGTAGTGTCATTTGTTATTTCTCCTCTCTTATTTCTGATTTTATTTATTTGAGTCCTTTCTCTTTTTTCCTTCATGAATCTAGCTAAGGGTTTGTCAATTTTGTTCATCTTTTCAAAGATGAGCACTTGGTTTCAATGATTTTTTCTATTTTATTTAGTCTCTATGCCATTTATTTCTACACTCATTTTTATTATTTCCTTTTTTCTAGTTCCTTTAAGAATGAGGTTACATTGCTTCTTTGAATTTTTTTTTGTATCTGGAGGTAGGTATACTTCCCTTTTGTATTACTGTGCACTTCCCTTTTATAACTCGTTTGCTGTGTCCCAGAGATTGTGGACCATTGTGCTTTCATTTTCACTTGTCTTCATGTATTTTTTTATTTTTTCTTTGACTGCTCATGACCCACTGATTGTTTAGTATCATGTTGTTTAGTCTCCATGTCTTTGTGTTTTTTCCAGTTTTTTTCTTGTGATTTATTTCTAGTTTCATACTGTTGTCGTCAGAAAAGATGCATGCTATGAATTCAGTCTTCTTAATGTATTGAAGCTTGTTTTATGGCCTAATATGTGATCTATTCTGGAGAATTTTTTTTCCCATTTTTTAAAATGTTTATTTATTTTTGAGAGAGAGAGACAGAGTACGAGAGGGGGAAGGGCAGAGAGAAAGAGGGAGACGCAGAATCTGAAGCAGGCTCCAGGTTCTGAGCTGTCAGCACAGAGCCCAATGTGGGGCTCGAACCCACAGATTGTGGGATCATGACTTGAGCTGAAGTCATGTGTTTAACCAACTGAGACACCCAGGCACCTGTATTCTGGAGAATGTTCTATATGCACTCAAAACAAATGTGTATTCTGTTGTTTTTTGATGGAATGTTTTCTGTATATCTGTGAAGTCATTCTGGGGTGTAATGTGATGTTCAAAGCCATTGTTTCCTTATTGGTTTTCTGTCTGGATGATCTGTCCATTGATCTAAGTGGAGACTTAAAGTCCCCCACTATTGGGACACCTGAGTGGCTCAGTCAGTTAAGAGTCCAACTCTTGATTTCAGCTCAGGTTATGATCTTACTGTTTATGAGATTGAGTCCTGCGTCAGGCTCTGTGCTGACAGTGTAGAGCCTACTTGGGATTCTCTCTCCCTCTGTCTGCCCCTCCCCTGCTCTCTTTCTTTCTCTCTCTCTCTCAAAATAAATAAATAAAATAAAAAAGTCCCATACTATTATTGTATTACCATCAGTTTCTCTCTTTATGTCCATTAATATTTGCTTTATGTATTTAGGTGCTCCAATGTTGGGTATGGAGATAATTACAACTGTTATATCCTCTTGTAGAATTGATTCCTTAATGACCTTCTTTGTCTCTTATTACACTCCTTGTTTTAAAGTCTGTTTTAGCTTATATAAGTATTGCTACCCTGGCTTTTTTTTCTCCTTCCATCTGCATGGTGAATGTTTTTCCATCCTGCACTCTCAGTCTTTAAGCATTTTAGGTCTGAGGTGAGTCTCTCATAGGCAGCACATACATGGCTCTTATTTTTTTAAAACCATTCTGCCAGTCTTTGTCTTTTGATTGGAGCATTTAGGTCATTTATATTTGAAGTAATTATTGATAGGCATGTGCTTAGTGCCATTTAAAACATTTGTTTTCTGTTTTGTTTTTTTTTTTATTCTTTGGTATTTTTTTCTTCTCTTGCTCTCTTTATTTGTAACTGATGTATGTATAGTGTTTTTTTTACTTTCTTTATCTTTATTTTTTGTGTAACTATCATAGGTTTGGGTTTTGTGGTTACCATGAGGTTTATGTATAACATGCTAAGCAGTCTATATTAATTTGATGGTCATTTAAGTTCAAATACATTCTTAAAAAAATGAAAAAAGAAAAAAATCTTTTCTTTTTCCCCTTCTATTCCCTTTTTACTTTCTTCACATTTTATGTATACGTTGTCATATTTCACATCTTTTTATTCATATTTTTCTTATGTATAATTATGGCCATTGCTTTTCCATTTAAAGAAGTCTCTTTAACATTTCTTGTATGGCTGGTTTGTTGATTTATATAACCTCCTTTAGCTTTTGTTTGGGAAACTCTCTCTGTCTTTCAATTCTGAATGATAACTTTGCTGTGTAGAGTATTCTTGGTTGTAGGTTTTTTCCTTTTAGCCCTCTGAATATATCATGGCACTCCCTCTGGCTTACAAAATTTCTGCTGAAAATCAGCCAATAGTTTTAGAATGTTTCCCTTGGATGTAACTTTTTTTTCTTGATGCTTTTAAGATGAAGATTCTCTATCTTTAAACTTTGACATTTTAATTATTATGTGCTGTGGTATGGACCTCTTTGGGTTCATATTGTTTGAGACTCTATGTGATTCTTGGACTTGGATATCTATTTTCCTCCCTAGACGATGGCAGTTTTCAGTTATTATTTCTTCAAATAAATTTTCTACACCCTTTTCTCTGCCTTCTACTGGGACCCTCATAATGTGAATGTTTGCTTGACATTGTCTAAGATCTCTTAATCTATCCTTAATCTCTTAATCTCTTAATCTATCCTCATTTAAAAAACAACTTCTCTTTTTGCTGTTCAGTTTGAGTGCTTTCCATTACCCTGTTTTCCTAATCACTGATACATTCTTCGGTATTCTTTAATCTATTGATTTCCTCTAATGTGTTTTTTATTTCCTCTATTGCATTCTTCAACTCTGATTGGTTCTTTTTAATATTTTCTTTTTACTGAACATCACACTGAGCTCTCCTTTTCTTTTTCCAGCTGTGAGTATCTTTATGATTGCTACTTTAAATTGTTTATCAGGCATATTGCTTATCTCTTTCATTTAGTTCTTTTAAAATATACATATATATATGTGTGTATATATATGTGTGTGTGTGTGTGTGTGTGTGTGTGTATATATATATATATATTTTTTTTTTTTGTTCTTTCTTTTGGAGCATATTCCTTTGTCTCTCTATTTTGCTTGACTTTCTGTGTTTGTTTCTCCTCCAAAAGTTGAAGGAGTAATATTTTGTCTGATGTTCCCTGTGCAGAGCAAGTATGCTTGATAACTTTCACTGGCTGGCTAGAGCTATGGTTGTCTATGCTTGTCACTCTTTTAAACTGTGATATGTCTCCGTCTCTCTTGCTGACGTCTTGCTATTCTCTCCATCTTTGTTTGTTCACTAACTGATCAGCCTTCAGTTCTTCAGGAGGGACTATTCTGTTAATAGGTGTAATTTGGTGTATTCTGTGGAGGAGGTGAGCTGAGAGTTTTTCTACATCACTGTCTTCAACTGGAACTAAATAAAGGAGAGGTTTTTTTTATTTTTTTTAACATTTATTTATTTTTGAGAGACAGAGAGAGGCAGAGTATGAGCAGGGGAGGGGCAGAGAGAGAGAGGGAGACACAGAATTCGAAGCAGGCTGCAGGCTCCGAGCTGTCAGCACAGAGTCCGATGTGGGGCCCGAACTCACAAACCATGAGATCATGACCTGAGCAGAAGTCGGATGCTCAACCGACTGAGCCACCCAGGCGCCCCATGGAGAGGTTTTTATATAAGGCACGCGGAGGCTACAAACAAGTCGAATATATACTGTGATTCTGATTTTGTCTCTTTCATAACTAAAGGCCTCTTGCATGTTTTCTCAGTGCTTATTTTGTTTGTAGGTGCTTCTCTGTATGTGAATGGATGATCCTTTTCTGCATGTTTCTCTTTTGGGGACAATGACTCACTTTACTTCTATATGTGATCCTTTTTCCCTGTTGCTCTATTTATACCTTCTCCCCCATTCTATCACATCACCTCCTTCCCTTTCCTTGCTCTGTTTCTTTTACCTAGAAATAACACAAAATGGAAGTTTATTTGTTGTATTTATTGTATACCATTTTATGTTTCTTGTTAATTAAAAAAAGTCAACAAGTAGAATATTTTTTTCACTCTATTTAATAAGAGTACAACAAAAACACTAAATTACATCACTTATAAGTTTTATGATGTTCAATTGATTTTTTTTCCTACTCCTGTAGATTAGTGGTTCTTTACTAGAGGGGAAAAAGATTTTTCTTCTTGATTTAAGTGTTTTAATTCTACATAGAACTTGATGTACTTTATAGTTATTGTTCCTTAGCCGATTACCATCTGTGTAAAGTGAGGAGGGACAAATATTAACATCTTCATTTTACTGACAAAATAATTGGAGAACAGATAGAGTAAGTAATGTGTTCCAGATCAAATAGGAACATTACCATCAAGATTATAATTTAGTGCTTTGAATTATTATTTTAGTGATTTTCAAAAATTAGCATAACAAATATTCATGAAATTATCCCCCAGTATCTTTTCATCCTAACACTTTGCAAGTTTGGAAGAATAAATACTTCAGATAGAGTTGAAATATATATTTCCCTATACTCCTTTATTTTCTCATATTTCTTCTTCCCTCCCCTGAGGTAATCATTTCTGAACTGAATTTTAATCATTCCCACATATTCTCTTATACTAATTCATATGTATTAGCTCTTACACAGTATTTATCACTGTCCCGAAATTGCAAATACTTATGTAGATTGAACAGTAAGTACCATTTTGCAACTTGCTTTTAATCACCCTCATCATAACTTTGATATTTATCTACATTTGTACATGTACTTCTAGCTCATTTACTATAATTGCACTATAAAATTTTATATATTATGTGAATACACATGATTTATAAATTCATTTCAGCCTAGAAGATTTTCCACTAGATTTCACAAGACAATATTTGCATGATTTTTTTTTTTTTACAAATCGTGAGAAGAAACATTTGGTCCATACTATAAAACTGGTAAACCTTTTTTGATTCTTATAAAAAATGACTTTATATAGTATTTCCTTAAATATTCAATTATATCAGAGTTTATGCTTCAGTTTAGCAACAAGGGTTATTTCATTAAGTGTATCTACACTGGTATGGATTTTAGGAAGTAAAAGTAAAGATATAGACTAGAGTTTCATTTCTCGTAACATCAACTAGGTCACATGGTAAAACTATGAGTTGAACAAAGGTGTCTATCCTAGAACATTTTAGTGAAAAATAATGAAATATTTAGGATTCTGGAATATTTACTTTTGTTTTCTTTATTCCCCCCTTACAAAGACATAATATTGTATAATCTCATAACAAAATGAGAGAAAACATAGAGAACAGTTAGGCAAATTATGCAACATTCATCCATAAGATGGAATGTAATGCAGGCAATAAATTGGTATTTAAAAGACATTTTAATCGTCACAGGGGACAAATGTTAAGAGTAAAAATACATAAGTGAAAATTAGATACAATACTCTTTTTAAAAATCAAGATAGAAAATCCAGCAAGGAAAGCACTAAGTTATTAAACCTAGCTTCTATTTTTTTGTATTTTTCAAATGCTTTTAATCTTGGCTGTACATCAAAATTACTTGTAAGAAAAAGAGTGTGGTCACAGATCATCCCACATTTGTTAAATTAGAATTTGTAGAGTTAGGGCTTGGACTCCATAATTTTGAGGAGCTACACAGGTATTGTGTTAAACAATGAGTTCAGATTTAAAAAACTGAATTGAGGTCAAGAACTCTTATGTGTAATACCACTACTATCAAATTCCCATGGAAATGATCAGAGATAAAAAAAAAACCAAGATAGAACTTTTTATCAACATTTAACATTTGATGTGTGGATTCTCATTTACAAACCATAAATTTGAAGAATAGTGCAAAAAAAAGCAATTCAGAGGTACACATCTTACCACATATTAGTATATCATAAAGCAATATCTGTAAATAATTAGAGCTTGAATAGAATGACAAATCAGAGGATTACAATAGAAAGTCCTGAGACAGTTCTAAGTATATAAATGTGTATCTTATAGTTTAAAAGCAGTGGGCAAAGGATGAATTGTTTGATACATACATTGGGACATCATGGTAAAACATGTTTAAAAGAGAAGAAAAGCACACTATTTTACCTTACATCATAGGATCAAAAATTACATTTTAGGTGAATCAAGGCTGAGAAAATCCAGGAGGAGGTTTGATGCCTTTAGGGCATTGACATTGAATTGGGTCCTTTGGCATAGCCTAGTGATTTTGCTATATTTATCTAGCCGTCTTGCTTTCCCCTCTCTGAACCCTTCCTTAATACCATCAAGGTCTCCAAATGTCTCTTTTCATTATTTAAACAATGATCTGGGGGCGCCTGGGTGGCGCAGTCGGTTAAGCGTCCGACTTCAGCCAGGTCACGATCTCGCGGTCCGGGAGTTCGAGCCCCGCGTCGGGCTCTGGGCTGATGGCTCAGAGCCTGGAGCCTGTTTCTGATTCTGCGTCTCCCTCTCTCTCTGCCCCTCCCCCGTTCATGTTCTGTCTCTCTCTGTCCCAAAAATAAATAAACATTGAAAAAAAAAATTAAACAATGATCTGTCTCTCACAGAGAAAAAGAGAAGCCCTCAGTTGGGTACTGCTTAAACTGTTCAAAACAGAAACAAACACAATTCAAAGACAGAAAACAGAAACACAATAAGCAAAATATCAGTTTACCTCTACCTGCTCCCATGTTGTTTTACTTTTTGCTTTTGCTTCCGTGGAACTGGATAAAATTTCTTGTCTCATCTATAGGAAGAAACTTCTTCTTCCTACCGGGGAGATAGAATCATTCTTTTCTTCTTCTAGGATTAAATGATCATGGCCTAGTGCAGGGTGGGTACTTATAGAGGCAGAAAGAGGAAGTGAAAAAAGACAGGAGGCACATATAACAAGAGTCAGCAGCACAGATTTTGCAGTGTTGAGAGCCCTTTAATCAACTAACTTCAGAGGAGGCCTAGGCCACAAAACAAGCCTGTAGAAAAGGTGCATATTTTGTATGGAGAAAATGGCCCAGAGAGAAAGTTTTAGAAGATAGTAAGTCAGGAAAAATCAAGATGGTACATGGGAAGAAAAAAAATGACAGTAAGACTCGGACATAGTGTATGTCCCTGATGATAGTGACCTAGTCAAAAACCAGATCCATAAGGACAAATCCTAAAAATGTAATTGAGCAAGAAGATATCATTAACTTTTACATTTATGGATTTTTCCTTTTTCCAAATGTTCTGAAAGTGATCCTATAATTTTTTTTTTAATGTTTACTTATTTTTGAGAGACAGAGTGATACAGAGTGTGAGTGGGGGAGGGCCAGAGAGAGGGAGACAGAATCCGAAGCAGGCTCCAGGTTCTGAGTTGTCAGCACAGAGCCCGACGCAGGACTCGAACCACAAACCATGAGAACATGACCTGAGCCGAAGTAGGACGCCCAACCAACTGAGCCACCCAGGCGCCCCATATAATTTTTAAAATTAAAAAAACCGATTAGGAAAGCTGTCTTTCCGAAGACACTGCCCGCTATTCCTCTGCCTCCTTCTTCCCTCCACCAGTGGTGTCTTTGCAGCCAGTCTTCAGTCTCCTTTGCTAAATCCCCTTTTTCCTTATTGTCATACTGAATCTTTTCTAGATAGGCTCATCTCAGTAGACCCAGATTGCACAGCGTGAGAGCCACAGAATCCTCTCTGTAGACATTATCAGATGCTTATTGGGGTGTTTTGCCAAATCTGCCTAGGCATATGCAGATATCCATGCTGGTCTTCCCACTCACAGATCTCTGGTAAAATGATGGGATGTAAGGAAGGATGCAGAAGTTGGACAGCAAGGAGTGCACCTCTCTGTGGGTTGTTGTTACCTCCCACGATGCAGAGCAAGAGCAGTTGGAGTCCTTCCCGACTGGATGATTTGCAGCTTAGAGCTGATTTTACAGATAAGGTAAATGAAGAGATTATTAACAGAGGGAGCGCCTGCTGCCTTTATGTTCCTTCCCTTACTGAATCCCTGCCCTGTGGCTCATGTCCTGTAACTTCAGCGGTGGAGGGCACCCCATGTCATGCAGGAATTCAAATGGATACTCTTAGGCGTTTTGTTCCCAGAATCCTAGATCTTCCAAGTGAGCAAATGACTAAGATATGACTTGGCAATGTCTTTTCATCCATGGCCTCATCTTTTATTTGGATTCCATGTTCACTTATAATGTCACTTAGGATTTTGTCCCTGTGGATACGGTTTGATGATTAGACTGAGGCATGTTTTGTTTTAAGGAGTCAGTCCGTTGTGCTCCGTCCAGCTGTCACATGAAATTTGGCATCCTGTTCAAGGGTGGTGACTATGCTGTGGGACAATAAGGTTCTTTGTTCCCTTCACACCATTTGATTCTTCACATCCTTACCCATGGTGGGGAGAGGGATCCTTCAGGCTAACAACACATCAAAGTAGTGCTAGGTGAAGCAATCTCTATTGAGCAAGAGAGACGTACATATTTCCTGTAAGTGCCACTTGGAAATATCCAAGGGTAGAGCCAGGAAGAGAAGCAGGAATGGTGATCTTCTCAATGTTATTACAGAGATAGTGTCAGGAGAAAGGCCCTGGAACTGATCACTTGATGACAGATGGATTTCAGACTGGCCTGGGTTTGATTTCCTATGAACTGAGAGGCAACTTGATGGGAACAGTAGAGGCATGTTTTTAATCTTTATCTTATTACTTGCCCCTGTGTCTGCTCAGCTGTTAGCCAGATTCTGACCTTTTTGGTACATGCTGAACCCAGACCCACCTGTCGGTGTTTGGTGCAACACTGAGAAAGAGCTGAGTTCCTGTCATGACCCCAAGGTTAGAGTTCTAGGAGGGTGCTGGGAGGTACTTCCTGCTGGTCTCTTGAAGGGTCTGTTCGGTTGAGTGTGGCTATAATCCCCTGCCGAATGTTGTCATCTTTCCCAAGGCAGCGATCAGAGTCATAGGGAACTGGTCTCAGCACATTTTGGGAGCAAAATATATAGGACATATATTTTGACAGTGGCTGTTTGCTAAATTCCTGAGATGTCAAGGAGAAACTGACACTAATTTTTCTTTTTCTTGTTGCTGCCCTTGTCTCAGAGTGTGAGCATTCAGTTTTGATTAAAATGTGCCCTTTCCAACCATCAGTTTATTTGTGCTTTAGTCAAGACAGACAAATCCCTTAGAAGATGTTATCAGGCTGGTGCAGTAAGAGCTATAATGTATGTGTGACAATTGCAAGCCACAGCAGTCTGAAGGAGCTGATGTGTCATTGCTCATAATTCAAGAGCACTGGTGAAAGACTTGAAAAATGAACAGATTTTTCTTAACCTTATTACTTGCATCAGCATAAATAAGTCCCCCCCCCCACTTTTTTCCTTTTTAGTACGGGACATACATTCCACATTTATATGCCAAATGGTTTTCCAGGACTCCTATTACAATTTTGACTAGACACTTATGTGATAAGCTTAAGATATTGCTGGGTGCAGTTTTTATTTACAAACTAACTAGTTCTAATTTGTGTAGAACTGCACAGCCTGCATGGGAAGAGCAAAGCACTATGAAAGAAATGACCAGACTCCATTCCCTTAGGCTCCACCCACGGCGTTCACCTCCAGCTGCTCACAGTGACCTATGTATTCTGTTATTTTTTTAATCTATATTTGTAAATAAGAAAAATTATGCTTCTGCTACAAACAGTAAAAGACAAATGAGGTTTGTTGAGAGTGAGCATCTAGTAATCGCTTTTCGTAGAGAAAGCAGCAAAACCGGTCCAATGTCATCAAGTCATTCCTTGAAAAAAAACAGAGGCTGGTGTTTGAGAATTTCCCTGTTAAATTAGGAAGTGTTCAAAATTACTTACTGGTGCACCCTTTTCAGTGTAGTAATGGAGGGTCATTCCAAAGTTCTTGCAGAACTTTAGTGGAAAAGGGTCTATTCTGATTTTACTGCTCTTCTGGACTAGTTATCTGGAGAATATATCCTCTCAAAAATTATAGAAACTACTTATTAAAATACATTTAATAATGGCTAAGCTAGTAGCAAAGTAAAGGAAGTTATAATAGGCTAGAGACAATAAGAAAGTGTGAGTCTAGGCAGGTAGTGAATGTTGTATCTGGCCTTTGCCAGGGGGCATTTGTCATGGTGGGTCACACTTTGCATGGGTGGATAAAGGCTGGGTCTGAGGAGGGTAGAGCTCAGATCAGAGACCCTTGAATAAAGCCACTTCTCCCATCAATGTGCAAGGAAAACCCCACATCACAGAGGCAGATGGTAGAAATACTGTGTGTTTTTATATTAGTTTTAGGTAGAGTGGGGAAAACACATCTCTCCAGAAAATTGCTAATTTCATTCCCACAGATACCTGAGTTTGAGGATAGAAATTACACTCCCTGTGAGACCTATAGAATATTTAGTCTAAAGTGCTGCTGGATTGGCTGTGTGTCCAGATCCCTGGAGAAGGAAACATCTCTGGAGGAAAGCATTTTAAACTGACTTGTAAGTATTCTTACAGATACATTTCTGACAAACATTTGTGTGAGATTAAAGAAAATCACAAGGGGAGCCTGGATGGCTCAGTGGGTTAAGTGCCAGCTTTGGTGCAGATCATGATCAGGGTTCGTGAGTTTGGGCCCTGTGTTGGGCTCTGTGCTGACAGCTTGGAGCCTGGAGCCTGCTTCAGAGTTTGTGTCTCCCTCTCTCCCTCTCTGCCCCTCCCTCCCTTGTGCTCTCTCTGTCTCAAAAATAAATAAACATTAAAAAAAAAATCACACAACATATGAAGAATAAACCAGCATTAACAAGAGTCACTTAAAGAATAAATAACAGAATCAAACTTTCAAGAATAGAGATTTTGGAATATTCACATGCCAAATATAAAATAACCATGTTATAATATGGTCTAAGGAAATAAGCCATCGAAAGTATGGCAAAAGAACACAGGTTTATTGGAAATACTTAGGGATATTTGAAAAAAGAACCAAAAGAGAAGTTTTAGGCATAAAAATATTTAATAAGTCAAGTTAGAAATGCTGTACAAGGTAAACAGCACATTAGACATAAGTGAGGAGAAGTAGACCAGTTAGCAAACAGGCAGGCATGCTCTGGAGAAATGGCTCAGAATGTTGCATCGAGAAACAAAGAATGGAAATATTATAGAAAAAGTTCATACATGTTGGAATCACACATCTAATATAATCTCTGGTTTGTTGGATTAAGAGTAAGGACAGAGCTAAATCGCTAAACAATAATTTATAAATCTGTAAGGGGGATAATGAAAGTAGAAACATTCTAAGGTCTTTGTGTTTTTTACAAATACTGGTTTACTTTAGACCTTAGTAAATTAAATATTCACCTGAAAAATTTCAAGGTAATCACCAAAGAATGAAAGGAGAGTTTATATTTTCCAAACTAGGTTTGAAAAAATTGAATAAAGAATAATAAAAGGGGCGCCTTGGTGGCTCAGTTGGTTAAGCCTCCGACTTCAGCTCAGGTCATGATCTCACAGTTTGTGGGTTCAAACCCCACATAGGGCTCTGTGCTGACTGCTCAGAGCCTGGAGCCTGCTTCAGATTCTGTCTCCTTCTGTCTCTGCCTCTCCCGTACTCATGCTCTATCTCTCTCTGTCTCTCAAAAATAAATAAATGTTAAAAAAATGAAAAAAAAAGAATAATAGTAAACTTCAGTCATTAATTTTTTTTTTAATTTTTTTTTCAACGTTTATTTATTTTTGGAACAGAGAGAGACAGAGCATGAACGGGGGAGGGGCAGAGAGAGAGGGAGACACAGAATCGGAAACAGGCTCCAGGCTCTGAGCCATCAGCCCAGAGCCTAACGCGGGGCTCTGGGCTCATGGACCGCGAGATCGTGACCTGGCTGAAGTCGGACGCTTAACTGACTGCGCCACCCAGGCGCCCCAACTTCAGTCATTCATTAAGAAAGCAAGATAGAGGGGTGCCTGGGTGGCGCAGTCAGTTAAGCGTCTGACTTCGGCTCAGGTCATGATCTCACGGTCTGTGGGTTCCAGCCCCGTGTCGGGCTCTGTGCTGACAGCTCAGAGGCTGGAGCCTGCTTCAGATTCTGTGTCTCCCTCTCTCTCTGACCCTCCTCCGTTCATGCTCTGTCTCTCTCTGTCTCAAAAATAAAATAAACATTAAAAAAATAAAAAAAAATAAAAAGATAGAAGAGGAACAAACAAGGACAAAGAAAATGTTGAGGCAAAGAAGAAACATAAAATAAGATAGTCAAATTACTGCAGTTACATTGGTAATCACATAAATGTAAGTGTCATAAATACTGTACTTAAAGTACAAACATTTTCAAACTGGATTTAAAAACACATTGCACAGTTTTCTGTTTACAAAAGACAGAGTGTCTTGTGCTGTTTATAAGGACCCAGAAAGAGTAAAAGTAAAGGAATGGAAAAATACATACCAGGAAATAAGAAAGCAGAGAAGAAAGTTGGTGTAACTATATTAATTAGAAAAAGTAGACTTCATTTTGGAAAACGTTACTAGAAATAAAGAAGTTTATCACATATTGATAAATTTTTCACTTTTTTCAGAAAGATATTAATATTTTCTAATTTTGAAGTACTCTAGCTTAGGTTCAAAAAATGTCAATTGAATAGAATATAAAAATCAAACTAAAATATGAGCAGAAACTGACAAACCAGTTATCATAATGGGATTATTTCTCTCTCTCATTACCTGATGAGTAAAAGAGACAGAGGTCAATAAGGATATAGAAGATTTGAAAAATATTATCAACTGTCTTGATCTAATGGTTATCTTTATTTTACTTTTTTTTTTTACTTTTTTTTTTTTCTTCAACGTTTATTTATTTTTGGGACAGAGAGAGACAGAGCATGAACGGGGGAGGGGCAGAGAGAGAGGGAGACACAGAATCGGAAACAGGCTCCAGGCTCTGAGCCATCAACCCAGAGCCTGACGCGGGGCTCGAACTCCCGGACCGCGAGATCGTGACCTGGCTGAAGTCGGACGCTTAACCGACTGCGCCACCCAGGCGCCCCTCTTTATTTTACTTTTTAGAGAATTTTTAAATTCATAGAAAAAAATGTGTGGAAAGGACAAAGATTTCCTATATACCCTTTGTCTCCCCACACACGTACTTTTCTGCATTATGAACCTCCTCCATTGGAGGCTATAGATGTTATTACAGGTGAACCTACATTGATATAGCATAGTTACCCCAAGTCCATAGTTGACACTAATATTTATTGTCTGGGTTTACACAACTATATAATGTCATATATCCAATTAGTTACTTTTTTTTAAATACAACTTATTGTCAAGTTGGCTAACATACAGTGTACACAGTGCTTTTGGTTTTGGGGGTTGATTTCTATGGTTGATGGCTTATATACATACCCAGTACTCATCCCAACAAGGGCCCTCCTCTTGCCCCTCACCCATTTTCTGCTCTCCCCTGCCTCCCCCATCACGCCTCAGTTTTTTTTCTCTGTGTTTAAGAGTCTTTTATGGTTTGCCTCCCTCTCTGTTTGAAACTATTTTTCCCCTTCCCTTCCCCCGTGGTCTTCTGTTAAGTTTCTCAAGTTCCACATATGAGTGAAAACATACAATATCTTTCTCTGACTTAAACCCTCCAGTATCATTCACATTGTTGCAAATGGCAACATTTCACTCTTTCTCGTTGCCAAGTAGTATTCCATTGTATGTATAAAGCACATCTTCTTTATCCATTTATCAGTTGATGGACATTTGGGCTCTTTCCATAATTTGGCTATTGTCAATAGCGCTGCTATAAACATGTGCCCCTATGAATCAGCGCTCCTGTATCCTTTGTTTTTTTTTTTTTTTTTTTTTTTTTTTTTTTTTTTCTGAAATTTATTGACAAATTGGTTTCCATACAACACCCAGTGCTCATCCCAAAAGGTGCCCTCCTCAATACCCATCACCCACCCTCTCCTCCCTCCCACCCCCCATCAACCCTCAGTTTGTTCTCAGTTTTTAACAGTCTCTTATGCTTTGGCTCTCTCCCATTCTAACCTCTTTTTTTTTTTTTTTCCTTCCCCTCCCCCATGGGTTCCTGTTAAGTTTCTCAGGATCCACATAAGAGTGAGACCATATGGTATCTGTCTTTCTCTGTATGGCTTATTTCACTTAGCATCACACTCTCCAGTTCCATCCACGTTGCTACAAAAGGCCATATTTCATTTTTTCTCATTGCCATGTAATATTCCATTGTGTATATAAACCACAATTTCTTTATCCATTCATCAGTTGATGGACATTTAGGCTCTTTCCATAATTTGGCTATTGTTGAGAGTGCTGCTATGAACATTGGGGTACAAGTGGCCCTATGCATCAGTGCTCCTGTATCCCTTGGATAAATTCCTAGCAGTGCTATTGCTGGGTCATAGGGTAGGTCTATTTTTAATTTTCTGAGGAACCTCCACACTGCTTTCCAGAGCGGCTGCACCAATTTGCATTCCCACCAACAGTGCAAGAGGGTTCCCGTTTCTCCACATCCTCTCCAGCATCTATAGTCTCCTGATTTGTTCATTTTGGCCACTCTGACTGGCGTGAGGTGATACCTGAGTGTGGTTTTGATTTGTATTTCCCTGATAAGGAGCGACGCTGAACATCTTTTCATGTGCCTGTTGGCCATCAGGATGTCTTCTTTAGAGAAGTGTCTATTCATGTTTTCTGCCCATTTCTTCACTGGGTTATTTGTTTTTCGGGTGTGGAGTTTGGTGAGCTCTTTATAGATTTTGGATACTAGCCCTTTGTCCGATATGTCATTTGCGAATATCTTTTCCCATTCCGTTGGTTGCCTTTTAGTTTTGTTGGTTGTTTCCTTTGCTGTGCAGAAGCTTTTGATCTTCATAAGGTCCCAGTAATTCACTTTTGCTTTTAATTCCCTTGCCTTTGGGGATGTGTCGAGTAAGAGATTGCTACGGCTGAGGTCAGAGAGGTCTTTTCCTGCTTTCTCCTCTAAGGTTTTGATGGTTTCCTGTCTCACATTGAGGTCCTTTATCCATTTTGAGTTTATTTTTGTGAATGGTGTGAGAAAGTGGTCTAGTTTCAACCTTCTGCATGTTGCTGTCCAGTTCTCCCAGCACCATTTGTTAAAGAGGCTGTCTTTTTTCCATTGGATGTTCTTTCCTGCTTTGTCAAAGATGAGTTGGCCATACGTTTGTGGGTCTAGTTCTGGGGTTTCTATTCTATTCCCTTGGTCTATGTGTCTGTTTTGGTGCCAATACCATGCTGTCTTGATGATGACAGCTTTGTAGTAGAGGCTAAAGTCTGGGATTGTGATGCCTCCTGCTTTGGTCTTCTTCTTCAAAATTCCTTTGGCTATTCGGGGCCTTTTGTGGTTCCATATGAATTTTAGGATTGCTTGTTCTAGTTTCGAGAAGAATGCTGGTGCAATTTTGATTGGGATTGCATTGAATGTGTAGATAGCTTTGGGTAGTATTGACATTTTGACAATATTTATTTTTCCAATCCATGAGCAGGGAATGTCTTTCCATTTCTTTAAATCTTCTTCAATTTCCTTCAGAAACTTTCTATAGTTTTCAGCATACAGATCCTTTACATCTTTGGTTAGATTTATTCCTAGGTATTTTATGCTTCTTGGTGCAATTGTGAATGGGATCCGTTTCTTTATTTGTCTTTCTGTTGCTTCATTGTTAGTGTATAAGAATGCAACTGATTTCTGTACATTGATTTTGTATCCTGCAACTTTGCTGAATTCCTGTATCAGTTCTAGCAGACTTTTGGTGGAGTCTATCGGATTTTCCATGTATAATATCATGTCATCTGCAAAAAGCGAAAGCTTGACTTCATCTTTGCCAATTTTGATGCCTTTGATTTCCTTTTGTTGTCTGATTGCTGATGCTAGAACTTCCAGCACTATGTTAAACAGCAGCGGTGAGAGTGGGCATCCTTGTCGTGTTCCTGATCTCAGGGAAAAAGCTCTCAGTTTTTCCCCGTTGAGGATGATGTTAGCTGTGGGCTTTTCATAAATGGCTTTTATGATCTTTAAGTATGTTCCTTCTATCCCGACTTTCTCAAGGGTTTTTATTAAGAAAGGGTGCTGGATTTTGTCGAAGGCCTTTTCTGCATCGATTGACAGGATCATATGGTTCTTCTCTCTTTTTTTGTTAATGTGATGTATCACGTTGATTGATTTGCGAATGTTGAACCAGCCCTGCATCCCAGGAATGAATCCCACTTGATCATGGTGAATAATTCTTTTTATATGCCGTTGAATTCGATTTGCTAGTATCTTATTGAGAATTTTTGCATCCATATTCATCAGGGATATTGGCCTGTAGTTCTCTTTTTTTACTGGGTCTCTGTCTGGTTTAGGAATCAAAGTAATACTGGCTTCATAGAATGAGTCTGGAAGTTTTCCTTCCCTTTCTATTTCTTGGAATAGCTTGAGAAGGATAGGTATGATCTCTGCTTTAAACGTCTGGTAGAACTCCCCTGGGAAGCCATCTGGTCCTGGACTCTTATTTGTTGGGAGATTTTTGATAACCGATTCAATTTCTTCGCTGGTTATGGGTCTGTTCAAGCTTTCTATTTCCTCCTGATTGAGTTTTGGAAGCGTGTGGGTGTTCAGGAATTCGTCCATTTCTTCCAGGTTGTCCAATTTGTTGGCATATAAGTTTTCATAGTATTCCCTGATAATTGTTTGTATCTCTGAGGGATTGGTTGTAATCATTCCATTTTCATTCATGATTTTATCTATTTGGGTCATCTCCCTTTTCTTTTTGAGAAGCCTGGCTAGAGGTTTGTCAATTTTGTTTATTTTTTCAAAAAACCAACTCTTGGTTTCGTTGATCTGCTCTACAGTTTTTTTAGTTTCTATATTGTTTATTTCTGCTCTGATCTTTATTATTTCTCTTCTTCTGCTGGGTTTAGGCTGCCTTTGCTGTTCTGCTTCTAGTTCCTTTAGGTGTGCTGTTAGATTTTGTATTTGGGATTTTTCTTGTTTCTTGAGATAGGCCTGGATTGCAATGTATTTTCCTCTCAGGACTGCCTTTGCTGCGTCCCAAAGCGTTTGGATTGTTGTATTTTCATTTTCGTTTGTTTCCATATATTTTTTAATTTCTTCTCTAATTGCCTGGTTGACCCACTCATTCATTAGTAGGGTGTTCTTTAACCTCCATGCTTTTGGAGGTTTTCCAGACTTTTTCCTGTGGTTGATTTCAAGCTTCATAGCATTGTGGTCTGAAAGTAAGCATGGTATAATTTCAATTCTTGTAAACTTATGAAGGGCTGTTTTGTGACCCAGTATATGATCTATCTTGGAGAATGTTCCATGTGCACTCGAGAAGAAAGTATATTCTGTTGCTTTGGGATGCAGAGTTCTAAATATATCTGTCAAGTCCCTCTCATCCAATGTCTCATTCAGGGCCCTTGTTTCTTTATTGACCGTGTGTCTAGATGATCTATCCATTTCTGTAAGTGGTGTATTAAAGTCCCCTGCAATTACCACATTCTTATCAATAAGGTTGCTTATGTTTATGAGTAATTGTTTTATATATTTGGGGGCTCCGGTATTCGGTGCATAGACATTGATAATTGTTAGCTCTTCCTGATGGATAGACCCTGTAACTATTATATAATGTCCTTCTTCATCTCTTGTTACAGCCTTTAATTTAAAGTCTAGTTTGTCTGATATAAGTATGGCTACTCCAGCTTTCTTTTGGCTTCCAGTCGCATGATAAATAGTTCTCCATCCCCTCACTCTCAATCTAAAGGTGTCCTCAGGTCTAAAATGAGTCTCTTGTAGACAGCAAATAGATGGGTCTTGTTTTTTTATCCATTCTGATACCCTATGTCTTTTGGTTGGCGCATTTAATCCATTTACATTCAGTGTTATTATAGAAAGATACGGGTTTAGAGTCATTGTGATGTCTGTATGTTTTATGCTTATAGTGATGTCTCTGGGACTTTGTCTCACAGGGTCCCCCTTAGGATCTCTTGTAGGGCTGGTTTAGTGGTGACAAATTCCTTCAGTTTTTGTTTGTTTGGGAAGACCTTTATCTCTCCTTCTATTCTAAATGACAGACTTGCTGGATAAAGGATTCTTGGCTGCATATTTTTTCTGTCTAGCACCCTGAAAATCTCTTGCCAATTCTTTCTGGCCTGCCAAGTTTCAAAAGAGAGATCAGTCACGAGTCTTATAGGTCTCCCTTTATATGTGAGGGCACGTTTACCCCTTGCTGCTTTCAGAATTTTCTCTTTATCCTTGTATTTTGCCAGTTTCACTATGATATGTCGTGCAGAAGATCGATTCAAGTTACGTCTGAAGGGAGTTCTCTGTGCCTCTTGGATTTCAATGCCTTTTTCCTTCCCCAGTTCAGGGAAGTTCTCAGCTATGATTTCTTCAAGTACCCCTTCAGCACCTTTCCCTCTCTCTTCCTCCTCTGGGATACCAATTATGCGTATATTATTTCTTTTTAGTGTATCACTTAATTCTCTAATTTTCCCCTCATACTCCTGGATTTTTTTATCTCTCTTTTTCTCAGCTTCCTCTTTTTCCATAACTTTATCTTCTAGTTCACCTATTCTCTCCTCTGCCTCTTCAAGCCGAGCTGTGGTGGTTTCCATTTTGTTATGCATTTCGTTTAAAGCGTTTTTCAGCTCCTCGTGACTGTTCCTTAGTCCCTTGATCTCTGTAGCAAGAGATTCTCTGCTGTCCTGTATACTGTTTTCAAGCCCAGCGATTAATTTTATGACTATTATTCTAAATTCACTTTCTGTTATATTATTTAAATCCTTTTTGATCAGCTCATTAGCTGTTGTTATTTCCTGGAGATTCTTCTGAGGGGAGTTCTTCCGCTTGGTCATTTTGGATAGTCCCTGGCGTGGTGAGGACCTGCAGGGCACTTCCCCTGTGCTGTGGTGTATACCTGGAGTTGGTGGGCGGGGCCGCAGTCAGACCTGATGTCTGCCCCCAGCCCACCGCTGGGGCCACAGTCAGACTGGTGTGTGCCTTCTCTTCCCCTCTCCTAGGGGCGGGATTCACTGTGGGGTGGTGTGGCTCCTCTGGGCTACTTGCACCCTGCCAGGCTTGTGATGCTGGGGATCTGGCGTATTAGCTGGGGTGGGTAGGCAAGGTGCTCGGGGGCAGGAGGGGCAGGCTTAGATCGCTTCTCCTTAGGTGATCCACTTCAGGAGGGGCCCTGTGGCAGCGGGAGGGAGTCAGATCCGCTGCCGGAGGTTTGGCTCCGCAGAAGCGCAGAGTTGGGTGTTTGCGCGGAGCGAGCAAGTTCCCTGGCAGGAACCGGTTCCCTTTGGGATTTCGGCTGGGGGATGGGCGGGGGAGATGGCGCTGGCGAGCGCCTTTGTTCCCCACCAAACTGAGCTCTGTTGTCAGGGGGCTCAGCAGCTCTCCCTCCCTTTGTCCTCCAGCCTTCCCGCTTTCCGAGCAGAGCTGTTAATTTCTGACCTCCCAGACGCTAAGTCGCGCTTGCTGTCGGAACACAGTCCGCCCGGCCCCTCCGCTTTTGCAAGCCCGACTCGGGGGCTCTGCTTGGCCGGCGAGCCGCCCCTCCGCCCCGGCTCCCTCCCGCCAGTCCGTGGAGCGCGCACCGCCTCGCCGCCCTTCCTACCCTCTTCCGTGGGCCTCTCGTCTGCGTTTGGCTCCGGCGACTCTGTTCTGCTAATCCTCTGGCGGTTTTCTGGGTTATTTAGGCAGGTGTAGATGGAATCTAAGTGATCAGCAGGACGTGCGGTGAGCCCAGCGTCCTCCTAAGCCGCCATCTTGCCGCAACCCCCTGTATCCTTTGGATAAATTCCTAGTAGAGCTATTGCTGGGTTGTAGGGTAGTTCTACTTTTCATTTTTTGAGGAACCTCCATACTGTTTTCCAGAGTGGCTGCACCAGTTTGCATTCCCACCAACAGTGCAAGAGGGTTCCCATTTCTCCACATCCTTGCCAACATCTGTTTTTTCCTGAGTTGTTAATTTTAGCCTGCAATTAGTTAAAAAAAAATTTTTTTTTTTACATTCATTTATTTTTGAGAGACAGAGAGAGACAGAGCACAAGTGGGGGAGAGGCAGAGAGAGGAGGAGACACAGAATCCGAATCAGGCTCCAGGCTCCAGGCTCTGAGCTGTCAACACAGAGCCTGATGTAGGGCTCAAACCCACAAACCGTGAGATCATGACCTGAGCTGAAGTCCGACGTTTAACCAACTGAGCCACCCAGGCGCCCCATCCAATTAGGTACTTTTTTTAACACTCACTGCTCCCAACATTTGGAGAAAAATACATGTATTTGTAAATATTTAAAAATAGAGTTTTTGGGGGTGCCTGTGTGGCTTAGTTGGTTAAGTGTCTGACTCTTGATTTCGGCTTACGTCGTGATCTCATGGTTCATGGGTTTGAGCCCTCATCGTGCTCTGCGCTAACAGTGTGGAGTCTGCTTGGGATTCCTTCTCTCCCTCTATGTTTGCCGCTCCCCTGCTTATGCTCTCTTTTTCTCTCTCAAAATAAATAAACAAATATGAAAGTAAGTTAAAAAAAATAGAAAAGTTTCTTGGCTGATCAAATATTTATAAAAAAAATGAACATGTTCTAAACCATAAAGGGTGTTTCAACAAATTTTCAAGACACTTCCTCATAGACCACATTCTCTGACCTCATCTTAGAGGAGTATAGAAGAGAAACTCGTGTTGGGGCGCCTGGGTGGCGCAGTCGGTTAAGCGTCCGACTTCAGCCAGGTCACCATCTCGCGGTCCGTGAGTTCGAGCCCCGCGTCGGGCTCTGGGCTGATGGCTCGGAGCCTGGAGCCTGTTTCCCATTCTGTGTCTCCCTCTCTCTCTGCCCCTCCCCCGTTCATGCTCTGTCTCTCTCTGTCCCAAAAATAAATAAACGTTGAAAAAAAAAAATTTAAAAAATAAAAAAAAAAAAAGAAGAGAAACTCGTGTAATGATGCTACAAAGGAGTCCAGCTTTTTATATAGTTATCTCTATTTCTTAATACTTGGTTCTATTAAGGAGAGAAGGCATAGTCCCAATTTCTTTTTGAAAACAGTATGAAATACTAGATGAAAGGAAAGAATGTAGTCTTGGGAGGGTGAGGAGAAAAACAGTGCTCAAATCCTCCCTGCGATCCATACACGTTACCAGTTTCTGAAGTTCCTGGTGCTAGGAAGGTTATTTTGAAATTTTGTGGCCTTGGCGATGTGTAAAACCAGACATGCTTATGTTTTCAAAGTTTGTTGTTGTTTACATACTTTTTGGTGTCCTCCAAGTGAGGAACTAAAAGGGGCAGAGGCACTTGGATGTGAGTAATAATATAGGAAACTGCCAAAAATGTAGTCAAAAGGAATAGTTTATCAGTTTCTCTTATAAGGCTTGATCATTTATTATTTCAGTCAGGCTGATCTGCCTTTTTTTTTTTCTTTTTTCATGGCAGCTTGAAAAGAATCATATTGTTTAAATAGGTTTCAGTGCAGTTCTTCAAATGAAAGGTTATTAACATATTTTTTCACATTATGCAAATAACATTCTGCCTTTGCACTGCTTTGCTGATTTGATGCGGTCTCCAGAATCTCAAAGCCTTCAGAGTTGCATTTTTTTTTAAGCATTACATGTTATGAATTCCATAGGTATATTTGTTAACTTGTTATGTTTTACAGATTTTTCTAATTGCGAAAAAAATGTCAAGACCTTAAATATAGAGGGTAAAGCCAAAATTAGATTATTTTCAAGTTCACTACTCTAATTCTCATTTTTTCAGCTTCAAGGAAAATTGTGTTGCGTTTGTGGCATAAACTATCCCATTGATATCACATAGCTTTAAAATTTTTCATTGCAAAATTTTGAAAAACTAACGAATTATCATTTCAGCAGAAATCAGATAAAAACAAGGAATAAAATCACTTCAGTAGAGTACTGGATCTAAAGGAACTTGAAAAAAAAACAGCAATAGAGAATGGAGGAAAATATTAAATAAAGACCCATAATTTTGTATCTAGCATCATTCTAGCTTCTATGATGCTTATTTAGAAAGTAAGACACGGTCTTTATGTTATATAAGGAATAAACAAGTATTAAATGGGGTTAATGCGAACAGTAAGACTCAGAAAGAGCGGTTTACATGGATGGGAGAAGTTAGGAAGTTGCATAAAATAAATAGGGGCCCTCAACGGACAATGAGGCATGTGTGAAAGAAGAGGCCAGGGGAGGAAGCATGAGGTCTAGAAAACAGAATGAGTATGATGTGTTTTATGTGGGACAGTAATTTTCTTCAAATTCATTTATCCTCAGAGAGCATCTGATAAAAATAATTTCCTTTCAAAGGCAAGTTACTTCCAAACACATTTGAATTTATAGGCAAGGTGTCTCAGTTTGATATGGCAGGTGACCCAACATAGTTGCAAAGTATCATAAGGGTTTTTATGTTGGTCATTGTTTTTTTTTTTTTTTTTTTTTTTTAGTTTTGAAGGTGGGACACCCTGGGTTTAAGATTTCTCATTTATCTGGTTGAGGACAGTCATTGCTTTTTATTAGATACTCCTTGTAGGTAAATAAAATAAAAATGTAGTGGCTGCTGAATTTCCCGCCCCCCCCCCCCCCAGCTTGCTTTGGAAGATGTAGTAACTGGAGGGCAATTCAAAGACAAAGAAGCCTTGATGTATGAAATGTCACCCTACTGATTGGCAAGCACTGCTGTTCCTCCTGAGGGTCAATTTTTATCTGAATAGGAGCTGATTCATCACAGGACAGAGGCTTTTGTCTAAGAAACAACACACAGCAAAAACCTCCTGTTTTTGTTTTTTGTTTTTGGTTGGTTGGTTGGTTGGTTGATCTGAATCATGTGTGAAGATAAACTATGTGCTTCTCTATTGTGCTGAGTCCAGGGGCATAGGGCTTTACTGATTCCCCTCCCTGCCTGGATTACCCTTTTGCCCCTATGAGTTCTAGACATTTCCAAGGAAGTTATGGAGAATTTATTAGCAGCCTAGAATTTGATCAATTTTTGTAAATATTTTCTGAATATTCAAAACTAGTCCATATGTTCTGCAGATACAAAGTTTGGTAGAAACTGTATTTTAATTCTATGATTATATTTCTCTGTTACCAACTGAGATAGGTATATAAAATCTTCTACTTTAACCGGGGTGAAGTGAATTTATATTTTGTCATTGTTTTTCTCATAATTTGGTTTTATATATACCTATCCTATTTTATTCAGCCTTCTGATTTTTTAATATTTCCTTGTTTCCCTTTATTTTCCTGATATTTGGGTTTACTTTGCAGTTTTCTTTTTCTTTTTAAAGTTTATTTATTTATTTTAAGAGACAGAGACAGAACAATTGGGGGAAGGACAGAGAAAGAGGGAGAGGGAGAGGGAGAGGGAGAGGGAGAGAGAGGGAGAGAATCCCAAGCAGGCTCCACACCATCAGCATGGAGCCTAATGTGGGGCTAGAAATCACAAACTGTGAGACCATGATCTGAGTCGAAATCAAGAGTCAGATGCTTAACTGACTGATTCACGCAGGCGCCCCTTTCTTTGCAATTTTCTATTTTTACTTGGCATTTCTTTTCTTCTAGTGGATACATGAACTCATACTCTTCTCTATTAAAAAATTTAGTTTTATTTTCAACTTGAGTGCCTACTATGTTCCAGGTAGCAAGCTGAGTGCTTTGCATATGTTATTTAATATTTGCAGCAGCCCTGTAGATATTAGTACCCCACTTTTTTTCAATGAGGAAATAGATTCCTTGACATTAAGTCTCTTGCTTTAAAACACAAAGCTTCATCAAGGTCAGAATATGAACCCAGGCCTCAGTGGCTTCTTTTATGCACTAACTTCAATCATCTTCCTGCTTTAAAATATTTTTCTTCGCTCTCATATCCTTTACAAGCTCCTGGGGAAGTCATATATCAAATAATTACCCCAAATCTTAATTCCCAGTAATGGTAACAGTTCTATAAACTTACTTGGTTCCTGGTTAGTTGGACAGACAGAAACTGTTGTTCAGGGTATAGTGAGCAGACAGAAGAGTCTAGAGAGGTAGGACGGGTCAGATCATGCAGGACCATGAGGCCACATTAAGTATGCTGAGAATAACCCAAAAGCAATGGAAAGCCATTGATAAATATGAGGTAGGTGAATAGTGTATTTAAATTTGTGTTTTAAAGGCCCACTCTAGCATCCATTGTGGAGGACAGATTACAGAGGCCACGTGGATATGGGGAAAACACTAGAATGCTAGAATGCTCTCGCATCTATCCAGACAAGACGTGACTGTGGTTTGGATCAGGCTTGTTGTAATGTAGGTAAAACTTAGTGTACATATTTAAGAAATGTATAGGGGAGAAAGTATCATGAAGAGGAATGGATGACTGATAATTCTCATGAGAAACAAGGATTTCATTTTCTTATTTGCCAAAGTAGCCTGGAGTTATCTGGTAGCACCCTTCTGTTTCTGGCACACTGCCTGCCTCAGGAGCTGTGACTTCACTCAGCATACCATTTACTCCAGGGGGAAATGACACTACAGGTGGGTTCCTCTGCTCATGCCATTCTTGATGCTGGCATTCTGCTTAATGAAGTTCAGTGTAGATTCTAAATGTTTTGCCAACTCAGAAGGTAATATGGATTGAGAATGCAAATTCTAGAGCCACAGTCTAGGTTTGAGTTATGGTTTTGGCATTGTCAGAGTGGTTTGGGGCAAATTGTGTAATTGTTTTCCTTTACTTTTCTATACCTGTAAAATGAGGTTATTTCTGGTACCTCCTTCACTGGAGTGTTGCGAGGCTTGCGTTGTAATTTACAAAGTACTTAGAACAGGCACCTGGCACATTGTAAGTGCTCTGATGTCAGTTACAATTATTAATCTGATTTTGCAGTGGCTGAGGATCTGCTAGGCATATAGTCTACTCACTTTCCTGGCAATCACTTCAAGTTTCAGTAAATTTTTTCTCCTCTCTGGTTCCACATATGTCATAGATTGTGTAATTAAAATTTTTTTCTGGCTTATGAGTATTATCCAATTTAAAAAATTAATGTTTTACTCTATTTAAAAAAAAATTAGTCTGAAATCCATTGACAGTCCAGCAGGAATGGTTGCTGGAACTCTCCAGCCCAAGTGTAACTTCAGTCCACAGGCAGTATTACCTCTGCAGGAAAGCATCAGTTCTAATCTTTTTTTCTAACTTCATTTTTTATTTTTTAAATTTTACATCCAAATTAGTTAGCATATAGTGCAACAATGATTTCAGGAGAGATTCCTTAGTGCCCCTTACCCATTTAGCCCATCCCCCCTCCCCCACCCCCTCCAATAACCCTCAGTTTGTTCTCCATATTTATGAGTCTTTTCTGTTTTGGCCCCCTCCTGTTTTTATATTATTTTTGTTTCCCTTACCTTATGTTCATCTGTTTTGTCTCTTAAAGTCCTTATATGAGTGAATTCATATGATTTTTGTCTTTCTCTGACTGACTAATTTCACTTAGCATAATATCCTCCAGTTCCATCCACGTAGTTGCAAATGGCAAGATTTCATTCTTTTTGATTGCTGAGTAATACCCCATTATATATATATACCACATCTTCTTTATCCATTCATCCATGAATGGATATTTGGGCTTTTTCCATACTTTAGCTATTGTTGATAGTGCTGCTATAAGCATGGGGGTGCATGTGTCCCTTCAAAACAGCACACCTGTATCCCTTGGATAAATGCCTAGTAGTGCAATTGCTGGGTCATAGGGTAGTTCTATTTTTAATTTTTTGAGGAACCTCCATACTGTTTTCCAGAGTGGCTGCCTCAGCTTGCATTGCCACCAACAATGCAAAAGAGATCCTCTTTCTCCGCATCCTTGCCAACATCTGTTGTGGCCTGAGTTGTTAATGTTAGAAATTCTGACAAGTGTAAGGTGGTATCTCATTGTGGTTTTGATTTGTATTTGCCTGATGATGAGTGATGTTGAGCATTGTTTCATGTGTCAGTTGGCCATCTGGATGTCTTCTTTGGAGAAGTGTCTATTCATGTCTTTTGCCCATTTCGTCACTGGATTATTTGTTTTTCGGGTGTTGAGTTTGATAAGTTCTTTATAGATTTTGGATACTCACCCTTTATCTGCTGTGTCATTTGCAAATATCTTCTCTAATTCCATCAGTTGTCTTTTAGTTTTGTGGATTGTTTCCTTCGCTGTGCAGAAGCTCTTTATTTTGATGAGGTCCCAATAGTTCATTTTTGCTTTTGTTTCCCTTGCCTCTGGAGACGTGTTGAGTAAGTTGCTGCAGCTGAGGTCAAAGAGGTTTTTGCCTGCTTTCTCCTTGAGGATTTCGATGGCTTACTGTCTTAAGTTTAGGCCTTTCATCCATTTTGAGTTTATTTTTGTGTATGGTGTAAGAAAGTGGTCCAGGTTCATTTTTTCTGCATGTCGCTGTCCAGTTTTCCCAATGCCATTTGCTGAACAGACTGTCTTTATTCCATTGGATATTCTTTCCTACTTTGTCAAAGATAAGTTGGCCATACATTTGTGGGTCCATTTCTGAGTTTTCTATTCTGTTCCATTGACCTGAGTGTCTGTTCTTGTGCTAGTACCATACTGTCTTGATGATTACAGCTTTGTAGTATAGGTTGAAGTCTGGGATTGTGTTGCCTCCTGCTTTGGTTTTCTTTTTCAAGATTGCTTTGGCTATTCGGGGTCTTTTATGATTGCATACAAATTTTAGGATTGTTTGTTCTAGCTCTGTAAAGAATGCTGATGTTACTTTGATAGGGATTACATTGAATACGTAGATTGCTTTGGGTAGTATCGACATTTTAACAATATTTGTTCTTCCTCTCCAGGAGCCTGGAATCTTTTTCCATTTCTTTGTGTCTTCTTCAATTTCTTTCATAAGTTTTCTATAGTTTTCAGTGTATATATTTTTCACCTCTTTGGTTAGATTTATTCCTAGGTATTTTATGGTTTTTGGTGCAGCTGTAAATGGGATCGATTCCTTGATTTCTTTTTCTGTCACTTCTTTGTTGGTGTATAGGAATGCAACCAACTTCTGTGCATTGATTTTATATCCTGCAACTTTGCTGAATTCGTGAATCAGTTCTAGCAGTGTTTTGGTGGAATCTTTTGGGTTTTCCATAGAGAGTATCATGTCATCTGCAAAGAGTGAAAGTTTGACCTCTTCCTGGCCGATTTGGATGCCTTTTATTTCTTTGTGTTGTCTCATTGCAGAGGCTAAGACTTCCAATACTATGTTGAATAACAGTGGTGAGAGTGGACATCCTTGTCTTGTTCCTGACGTTAGGGGGAAAGCTCTCAGTTTTTCCCCATTGAAGATGATATTAGCATTGTGTTGTTCACATATGGCCTTTATGATCTCGAGGTATGCTCATTCAATCCCTACTTTCTTGAAGGGTTTTTATCAAGAAAGGATGCTGTATTTTGTCAAATGCTTTCTCTGCATCTATTGAGAGGATCATATGGTTCTTGTCCTTTCTTTTATTGATGTGATGAATCACATTGTTTTGTGGATTTTGAACCAGCCCTGCATCCCAGGTATAAAACCTACTTGGTCATGGTAAATAATTTTTTTAATGTATTGTTGGATCAGGTTGGCTAATATCTTATTGAGGATTTTTGCGTCCATGTTCATCAGGGAAATTGGTCTATAGTTCTCCTTTTTAGTGGCGTCTCTGTTTGGTTTTGGAATCAAGGTAATGCTGGCTTCATAGAAAAAGTTTGGAAGTTTTCCTTCCATTTCTATTTTTTGGAACAGTTTCAAGAGAATGGGTGTTAACTCTTCTTTAAATGTTTGGTAGAATTCCCCTGGAAAGCCATCTGGCCCTGGACTCTTGTGTTTTGGGAGATTTTTGATTACTAATTCGATTTCCTTACTGGTTATGGGTCTGTTCAAATTTTCTATTTCTTCCTGTTTCAGTTTGGGTAATGTATATGTTTCTAGGAATTTGTCCATTTCTTCCAGATTGCCCATTTTATTGGCATATAGTTGCTCATAATATTCTCTTATTATTGTTTTTATTTCTGTTGTGTTGGTTGTGATCTCTCCTCTTTCATTCTTGATTTTACTTATTTGGGTCCTTTCCTTTTTCTTCTGGATCAAACTGGCTAGTGGATTATCAGTTTTGTTAATTCTTTCAAAGAACCAGCTTCCGGTTTCATTGATCTGTTCTACTGTTTTTTTGGTTTTGATATCATTAATTTCTGCTCTAATCTTTATTATTTCCTATCTTCTGCTGGTGTTGGGTTTTATTTGCTGTTCTTTTTCCAGCTCCTTAAGGTGTAAGGTTAGGTTGTGTATCTGAGATCTTTCTTCCTTCTTTAGGAAGGCCTGGATTTTTATATACTTTCCTCTTATGACCGCCTTTGCTGCGTCCCAGAGGTTTTGGGTTGTGGTGCTATCATTTTCATTGACTTCCATATACTTTTTAATTTCTTCTTTAACTGCTTGGTTAGCCCATTCATTCTTAAATAGGATGTTCTTTAGTCTCCAAGTATTTATTACCTTTCCAAATTTTTTCTTGTGGTTGATTTCGAGTTTCATAGCATTGTGGTCTGAAAATATGCATGGTATGATCTCAATCTTTTTGTACTTACTTAGGGCTGATTTGTGTCCTAGTATATGGTCTATTCTGGAGAACGTTCCATGTTCACTGGAGAAGAATGTATATTCTGCTGCTTTAGGATGAAATGTTCTAAATGTATCTGTTAAGTCCATCTGGTCCAATATGTCATTCAAAGCCATTGTTTCCTTGTTGATGTTTTGATTAGATGATCTGTCCATTGCTGTGAGTGGGGTGTTGAAGTCTCCTACTATTATGATATTACTATCGATGAGTTTCTTTGTTTGTGATTAATTGATTTGTATATTTGGGTACTCTGACATTTGGCGCATAAATGTTTACAATTGTTAGGTCTTCTTGGTCTATAGATCCCTTGATTATGATATAATGCCCTTCTGCATCACTTGATACAGTCTTTATTTTAAAGTCTAGATTGTCTGATATAAGTGTGACTACTCCAGCTTTCTTTTGCTGACCATTAGCATGATTGATGGTTCTCCATCCCCTTATTTTCAATCTGTAGGTGTCTTTAGGTCTAAAGTGGGTCTCTTGTAAACAGCATATAGATGGGTCTTATTTTCTTATCCATTCTGTTACCCTATGTGTTTTGATTGGAGCATTGAGTCCATTGACATTTAGAGTGAATACTGAAAGATATGAATTTATTGCCATTATGATGCTTGTAGAGTTGGAGTTTCTGGTGGTGTTCTCTGGTCCTGTCTAATCTTTTGTTGATTTTTGTATTTATTTATTTATGTGTATATATATATATATATATTTTTTTTTCATCTTTTCTCCCCTCAGAGAGTCCCCCTTAAAATTTCTTGCAGGGTTGGTTTAGTGGTCACAAACTCGTTTAATTTTTGTTTGTCTGGGAAACGTTTAATCTCTCCTTCTATTTTGAATGACAGCCTTGCTGGATAAAGAATTCTTGGCTGCATATTTTTCTGATTCAGCACACTAAATATATCCCGCCACTCCTTTCTGGCCTGCCAAGTTTCTGTGCATAGGTCTCCTGCAAACCTGATCTGTCTACCCTTGCAGATTAGGGACTTTTTTCCCTTGCTGCTTTCATGATTCTCTCCTTGCCTGAGTATTTTGTGAATTTGACTATGATATGCCTTGTTGATGGTCAGTTTTTGTTGAATCTAATGGGGGGTCCTCTGTGCTTCTTGGATTTTGATGTGTGTCTTTCCCCAGGTTAGGAAAGTTTTCTGCTATGATTTGCTCACATAACCCTTCTTGCCCCTATTTCTCTCTCTTCCTCCTCTGGGACCTCTATGATTCTGATGTTGTTCCTTTTTAATGAGTCACTGATTTATAATTCTTAAATCATGCTCTTTTGCCTTAATCTCCTTCTTTTTTTCTGCTTCATTATTCCCTATAAGTTTGTCCTGTATTCGGCTGATTCTCTGTTCTGTCTCATCCATCCTTGCTGCCACTGCATCCATCCATGATTGCAGCTCAGTTATAGTATTTTTAATTTCATTCTGGCTATTTTTTACTTATTTTATTTCTGCAGAAAGGGATTCTAATCTATTTTTGACTCCAGCTAGTATTCTTATTATTGTGATTCTAAATTCTGGTTCAGACATCTTGCTTGTGTCTGTGTTGGTTAAATCCCTGGCCATCGTTTCTTCGTGCTCTTTATTTTGGGGTGAATTTCTTCATTTTGTCATTTTGAAGGGAGAAAAGGAATTAATGAGGTAGAAAAATTGAAATGAAAAAAAATTAAAATTAAAAAAATATTACAATTAAAAATTAAACACACACACACACACACAAATCGACAAGATGATGCTAGATCATAGGTATGTTTTGTTCTGCGTGTTTGACAGATTAGAGACACGAAAAAAATAAGGGGGCAGAGGAAAAAAGGAAATCGTTTGAGAATTTGAAAAAATGAATACACTAAAGTAGACTAAAATGAGATGATGTGGGTAAAATAGAATTTGAAAAAATATACACAAAAGTAGAGAATATAGTAGAAAAAAATTAAAGAAAAATATTTTTAATAAAAATTAAAAAGAAATATGAATTTTTTCATTTTCTGTATGTAAGAAAAAAGAAAAGAAATGAAAAAGAGAAAAAAGATAAAAAGAAAAAAGAAAAGAAAAAAAGAATCGTTGAAAATTTGAAAAAGTGAACACACTGTAGTAGACTGAAATAAAATGATGGGAGTAGGATAGAATTTGAAAAAAATTGAAGAAAAGCAAAAAATACAGTAATAAAAATTAAATAAAAATATTTTTAAAACAAATTGGAAGTAAAAATGAAGTTTTTCTCTTTGTGCATTCAAGAAAAAGAAAAGAAATGAAAAAGAGAAAAAAGAAAAAGAAAAAAAGGAAATTGTTTGAAAATTTGAAAAGGTGAGTACATTGAAGTAGACTAAAATAAAATGATGGAAGTAGAATTTGAAAAAATTTACACCAAAGTAAAAAATATAGTAATAAAAATTAGATATTTTTAATAAAAATTGAAAATAAAAATGAGTTTTTTTCTTTTTCTGTAGTCAAGAAAAAGAAAAGAATTGTAAAAAAGAAAACAGAGAAAAAATTAAATAGATAACCTGCTAACAGATTGAAGTAGGACTGAAATTGCTTCGTTTTTCCCTAGAAGTCAGTCCATGTAGCTCTTTATGGTCCATAAATTAAGCCGGCAGTGAGGTTTGTATTAAATAGTGAAGTCGGCCCCTGTTGGGTGGGCCTCGGTGTATTAGCTCCGCTCTCCACTAGATGGCGCTGCTAGGCTACTTGGATGGATTGTTTCGGTGCTCCTAGGTACGCGTGCGCATAAGCGGTAAAAATGACGCCACCCAGCTACCCAGTCTGTTCTCCGGGATCAGCAGTCGCGCCCGGTCCTCCATCTTTAGCTCTCTTCCACTCCCCGCTTTTCCACTTTCCATGACCAGGCCCCAGGCAGTACCTCTCTCCAACGTTTTGTCTCAGATGCGGCTGTTTTTCCCGGCCCCTTACTTCCGAAGGACTGCAGCTTTCACCACTCTGCCCCTCTGCAGGAGGGTCTCACTGAGCAATGGCTGAATGTCGGCTGCACCTAGGAACGCTTGCTGGACCCTGCTGATGCCGATGTCCAGAGATTGCGGCCAGGTGCCAGCCCACCCCCAAAAAAGATTGTGAGACCGTATAGCATCAGAGTTAAAGGGATAATGGAAAATCGCAACACACATCTGGCACCAGGCTTCACCCTCAACAACCTTGCCCCAGCACCAGCGAATGTGGCTGCCTTCCAGGGTCTGCTGGGACCAGGTGGCTTCCATAGTCTCTACCAAATCTCCTTCCAGCAGTGGAACCGCTTTTCCCCGTGTGGCCCGAGAACCTCCCGGACCCCACTCTGTTCCTGGGGATTCACCTTTCCCACCAGAGCACCGCCAGGTATGGAGCTGCAGAGTTGCAACCTATGCGCTCTCCTTGTTTACAGTCTTAATGGAATTTAAACCCTCTCCTTTCTCCCTTTTTAGTTTAGTCCCTGCGGCTGTTTCTAATTTTATACTTTCTCTCCAGCTGCTTTTGGGGAGGGGTGCTTTTCCCATATGATCTCCCCCTCCCCAGTCTCTGTCCTCTCTCCGCCCTTTTGTGGGGTTCCCTACCTTTTGGGGCTTCTTGCTCCCCAAGTTCAGTTCTTCGTGTCGCGTACCTGCTGAATTCTGTGGTTCAGGTTGTGCAGATTGTTGTGTTAATCTTCCAATCGGTTTTCTAGGTGTTTAGGATGGTTGAGTGTTGGTCTGGCTGTATTTCATGTACGCGAGACCCACAAAAAGCTTCCATGCTGTTCTGCCATCTTGGCTCCTCCCTCAGCATCAATTCTAATCTTAAAGTATATCAGCTGGTTGAGTTGGAACCACCCAGATTATCTAAAAATAATCTTCTGTGTTTAAGGTGAACTGATTACAGACTTTTGTCACATCTACAAAATATCTTCAGGACCACTTAGTGTTTGACTGAATAATGGGGCTATAGCCTAACCAAGTTGATACATAAAACTGAGCCTCACAGAAAACAATACTTAAAATCTCTTACAAACTAGTTTGTTTCTTTGGGGGGAGTGGGGAGGAGATTATATGGTCTAGGAATACAATCTTGGAGAAATCAATTTCAAGCAGCTGGAAAACACTTTTCTAACCCTCGAACTTAGTATTTGAATTTTAGAAATAACTGATGAATTTTGCTATTTCAGATGTATTTATTCGGTATTAATTTCCTATCCTTCTCCCACTGTCGCTTCCCCAACACAATTTACTACATTCTGAATCAGGTGACGGAGGCTTCCATTAACTTTTGGTTGTATAAGTTTCTATATAGCTTTGTTTTCCAACACAGTTTTTAAAAATTCACAAACCTCTTTACCTCTATTCTTTCGTTAGCTCTTCTCTTCTCAAAAAAGAAGAGAAGCTACAATGTTTTCTCTTTTTTTGGTAATCTTAGATCTCTGAATGTGCTATGTAGTACCACCCAACCTCATCCATTACCACATCTTGCAAGAGGCTGGTCAGGATTTCCTGTTCTTCAGGGATCTCTGGCCACCAGCAAAGCCAGTCAAGTAAATAATGCTTTTACACTGTGTGGGTGGACTTTGTTGGCCCTGCCAAAAATAAGATGGGGCACATTCTGAGGGGAGACTATCCCATTTATGTTACTTTAGTTGTGTGATTTTAATTTAGAATGTTCACTTCTAGTTAGCCTAATCTTCAGTAAATTGAAATCAGTTGGGGGTAAGACTGAACAAACAGAAAATCTAGGGGAGTCAGTGACTCACTGATGCCAGTCAGAACAGCATACTGTGGGGAGAGAAGGAGTTCCAGAAGTTGAGGAGAAAAAAGGCTCAAACAAGTATCAGCTAATTGAATGGCAGTGATGTAAAAGAAAGGGAAATATCAGGGAAATGCCAGAAGCCACAAAAGCTAAGCAAATGGGGAGAAGACTGTAAAATAAATAAACGATATCATGTCTGGAAAAATATGGCCAGAGGACTTTGAGAAAGGACGGTTTATTTTCCTCAACTCTGATGTCCTGAGTTCATTAACATTATGTTTGGTCAAAAGCTTCTAAGAATTATTTCATTGGGATTATTATTTTTTAAACTTACCATTAATTTACTTCCCCTCCATTAACTCAAATAAGTTTTTACTCATTGGTTTATTTCACTTTTTTCAGATATACTCTAAACAGAGGCTCTCACAGTATGGCCCCTGAACTGCTGCACTAGTATAATCTGGAAATTTGTAGAAATGCAAATTTTCAGGCTGCGTCTCAGACCTACTGGTTTAGGAACACAGCAGGTGGGGCTCAGCAATCTGCTTTCTTAAGGCCTCCAGAAAATTCTGATGTAAGCTCAAGTTTAAGAACTACTGGTTAAAATATAAAAAACTGTCTTCAAGGATGCTAACTTTCAGTGTTTCATACCAAAATTTTCATTTCTTGAGTTCCTATTAGAGGTTGCTGAGTCTAATGCCTAGTCCCTTGATTCTTGTAAGTCTTTTTATTTTGCGGTATTTCTCTACCCACTTGTGGTATGTGAATCTCTTTTCTGCTCCCAAAAGAATAAACAGAATTTTTATCCTTGTCTGCTAAGTGGAAGTACAAAAAGTTTTTCTAGTTTTTCTGGTCTTTTGTATCTTGGTGTTGTCCTTAAAATGAATTCAATTTCCTTACTGGTCTGAAGCACACACAAAATTCTTATTTGGGGGGATTTGATATATTGCAAATGTCCCTTGGGTTCATTTCAATTGAATTTATAATCAGGTTCTCTAATACACTCATGCCGGGGAGTGACTCTCTCAGCCTTTTGAAGTGATGTTCCTTAAATCTTCCTTGAAGGGATCCTCTTAGAGAAGCCATGTATATTTGATCATTCTTGTTCATACTATCTGGTAGTTTT
Source organism: Prionailurus bengalensis (assembly GCF_016509475.1). Classification (NCBI taxonomy): domain Eukaryota; kingdom Metazoa; phylum Chordata; class Mammalia; order Carnivora; family Felidae; genus Prionailurus; species Prionailurus bengalensis. The sequence continues at coordinate 131,126,827 of NC_057343.1, forward strand.
CATGAAACATAAAACAGAATCACCAGTGATATTGACTTCCTTTCAGTGTCCCCTTCCTTCCCTCTATATTACTGGACAATTTTAGCCCAATATTATTATATTCTTCTTCTTCTTATATTCTGTTTGTAAGACATGTCAGATATATTCTCCATGTGTATTACAGATTTCTTTCTACATTCAGTAATGAGGAAAGGATGGGCTGAATGCAGTAGGAGGATAGGTTTGTTAGTTGAAAGCTAAGGGATTTCTGATGGCTCTAATTTTCCCTGTGGAGTAGGAAGTGAGGTCATCCATTGGCAACTGGGGCAGGAGGTAGTGGAGTGAATTGGAGACATGGAGAAATACGGCCTGATAGGTGGTTAAAATATGTAAATAGTCCTAAGCCATGCTGAGTCTCCATTTGCTCTGTTTCTGTGCCCTACCTTTATCCAGTACCTCCAGATTGTTCCCATGATCCAGCATTTAGAGGATAGCTGTCTGGCACTGAGGCTACCTATGACCTCTTTTCTGATCGGTGTATGGCCATTTTTTACTGGTAGTTAAGTATTTTGAAGATTACCATGATTAGAGATTTTAATGAGAGAGGAAACATTTGGCACTGATGTTATATAGAGGGAGACAGTGAAATGACCTCAGAAATGCAGTACCATTCCTGAAGGCTCTTTCACTGGTTCAATTGCTGGTGGTCATTGTGAATGTATGGTCTTCATCATTATGGGGTTTCCTCAGGTTCAGGCAAGGAGAAAGCAGATAGTTAAGTCCATCAGGGGTTGGGGGTTTAGAAGAAGAGTTCAATGAAAAGATAAAGAGGCAGAAAATAATTCGTATCTCTATTATATAAAGATATATATATATATATTTTCACAAAGAAAAGTTTGTGAAAAAAATAAAATGAATAAAATTAGGGTGTTCTTTCAATGGAAGCTTGAAGATGTCTAAAGTACTCTTCTAGGGGTTTTCTCAATAGATGAATTAAAAAAATTGTTTAATGTTTATTTTTGAAAGAGAGAGAGAGCGAGCAGGGGAGAGGCAGAGAGAGAGGAGACACAGAATTCAAAGCGGGCTCCAGGCTTTGAGCTGTCAGCACAGAGCCCAACAAGGGGCTGGAACTCACTAATAGCAAGAAGTTGGATGATTAACCAACTGAGCCATCCAGGTGCCCCCAATCCATCAATTTTTATCATTCCTTATCTTTGAGCTACTTTACAACTTGGACAGTTGTATAAAACTGATGGTAATGAATATTTTTTTGTCCATAAAGCTGCAAACTAATTTTGTTCAGTGGAGCTATAATTTGTGCTTATCATGTGGATATGTATTAGTTTTGTATCTTTTAGCATATTTATTTCAGCATTCTTGATTGCCCACATATATGTTTGTTCTTCGGATTCTCCTTTGAATTGACTTTATATATCTTACTGGGTTCCTCATTAATTAATGAGTTAAGTAAAATCTTTGAAATGAAACATGTTCGTTTTATGTTTGCATGTGAGTCATGAATATATGTGTTATATAAAAATAGGTCTATAAAGTATATATGGAAAAAATGATATAAAATGTTCATATGTACAAAGAGAATAACAAAAAGTTTAAGCTTCTCTTTTTTTTTCAATATATGAAATTTATTGTCAAATTGGTTTCCATACAGCACCCAGTGCTCATCCCAAAAGGTGCCCTCCTCAATACCTATCACCCACCCTCCCCTCCCTCCCACCCCCCATCAACCCTCAGTTTGTTCTCAGTTTTTAAGAGTCTCTTATGCTTTGGCTGTCTTCCACTCTAACCTCTTTTTTTGTTTTTTCCTTCCCCTCCCCCATGGGTTTCTGTTAAGTTTCTCAGGATCCACATAAGAGTGAAACCATATGGTATCTGTCTTTCTCTGTATGGCTTATTTCACTTAACATCACACTCTCCACTTCCATCCACGTTGCTACAAAGGGCCATATTTCATTCTTTCTCATTGCCATGTAGTACTCCATTGTGTATATAAACCACAATTTCTTTATCCATTCATCAGTTGATGGACATTTCGGCTCTTTCCATAATTTGGCTATTGTTGAGAGTGCTGCTATAAACATTGGGGTACAAGTGCCCCTATGCATCAGTACTCCTGTATCCATTGGGTAAATTCCTGGCAGTTAAGCTTCTCTTTTTCTACTGGTCAAGCTGGAATTGTCTATCAATAGATGCATTTATTCATTCATTCAATTGCTCATTCAGTAGATCTTTACGGAACACTTACCATGTGCTAGGTCTTGAGTTTGTTTTCATGTCTCTATGGACAGTTCACACCCTGACCTCTTAACTCCATTCGTTGTTCTGACATCCTTTTGCATCCATCACTTGCTAGTGTAAGTTGTTTGGTACATTCTGCCAGGGGGGTTGTGAAACACTTTTTTTTTTTTTTTTTTTTTTTTTTTGGTGGGAGGCGGGGGGAATAGCCCTGGGACCAGAACCTATACCTCTTCATTTATGGCTGAGTGCCCTCTTCATTTCTCCTTGTAGTGCTCTTTCCTGGGGTGGCTGTGTCAAATATTTATCTATTTACTTTGCCTTCTAAAAAGGCAGAATGAAGCTGTATTGGTCAGGGGAAGTTTACATGAATAAAATAAGTAAGAGAGTTCTGTTAATTTTACCAAGAACATGACAGAAGGTGCAGTGAAGTTAGAATAGCTGAGCAGAGGGGTTTTTGTGTATTTTCTGAACATTTGCTCTTTTGGCCATTTTTCTCAGAGACCTATTTGCTTCTCTTTGCAGACTGGCTCGATCCATTTATATTCATTTGAATGTTTGTTTCTCTTTTCCCTTGTTCATTTTCTCTGCAGCCTTCAGTCATTCCTGACAAGGTGATTTTAGCCTCATTTTCTGTTGGTTCTTATTTCATTTTCTTCCAAGAGATGAAAAATTCTACTTTAACTGGAACAAAAAGTAGACTACTTCACAAAACTTTCAGTCTTACAGACTGGAGAAAAGATTTGTGGTTCTATATTAGGAAAAATGGAAAGACTCTTGAACATAAAATAGACATAAGTGATTATCTCTATTAAGAGATAGAAGAAAGTGTGCTCTAATTAGAACTATTGTCAGCTAAATACAATCTGTATATATTATCTTCAAATTAAAATACTCCAGAAATCTTAAAAATTAGGTGTTCGTATTTGATCTTGTAGTAATAACATTTATCTAATTTGTTCAAGACAAAAATGAAATCCTCTCAGGTCTTTCTGATGAAAGTCCTGAAAATAAATTGCACTTGAGAATTGTGTTCTTTTACAAATACAGAAACAGACTCTTCAAAAACATACAACATGCTTTGAATATTTCACCCAAGTGCAAATTGGGCTTTGAAAAAAATATTAGCTACTCAGAAATGAATTTAAGAACTGAGTCTAATTGAGATTTTAAGAATTTCACAGTCACATCTGTTATGATTTTCTTTTTGTGGCAATTTCATATATATTTAAAGATAGACCTAAGTTGAAACTCCAGATAAGTGAGAATTTATTGAGTAAGATGACTGGTTTAAAGAGTTCATGGAAAACATGTTTTGAAGAAAAACATGGCCTATATTGGAAAACTTAGGAATTATTTAACAAGAATAAGTATATAAAGAAAAGCCAGTAGCCCCTATCAGGCTTATCCAAGGCTGCAGGGATTGATTTTTTCCAGTGCTCCACTGAGATAGGTGGAGAATTACATATGGCCCTGATAAAGCTTCAGCAGAGGAAGCCAATTAATCACATCTCCGTTGTAGTTTCCTTTTTCTTGAAACAGTTCACCTCCTTCCTATATGCTCCCTATAATCTCTGATGGTCAGGCATATGCTCAGGGAAAGACTCACAGAAAATGGATCCTGGGTCAGATTAATTCTGCCTACTTTGAAATGAATGCAGCAGTTCCTTCAAGAGAACTCGTTTCCAAGACCTTGAACTAAGCTGTTCTGAATAATCCCTTTTGCTACTGAAGTAACCATTACCCTCTTCCACCCCCTAGTTTAATTCTTAAAAAACAAAAAAATAAAAATTACTTATATATACTCTTCCTTTGGTGACAAATTTTAGATATAGGTAAAGTCTGATTTAAATATTTAAATAGAGTGGTAGGGGTATGGGGAATCAGGTCTGAGAGACCCTGAGGAGGAAAAGCAGTGAAAATTCATATTTGGCCTGATAGTACATGGCTGGAAGATCTACCTGTAAGGATTTAAGGTCTTTAGGGGGCATCTGTGTGGCCCCGTGGGTTAAGCATCTACTCTTGATTTCAGCTCACGTCATAATCTCCCAGTTTGTGGAATCGAGTCCTACATTGGGCTCAGTGCTGACATCTTGAGAGTCTCTCTGCAACCTTATGGGTAGGTAGGTCTTCCTCTTACTCCCAGTTTACAAGTGAGGACTTGGAGGTACAGAGAGGTTTCCTTGCCTAGGGTCACAGATTAGTGAAGAAAAGAGATGGTGTTTGAATCCAAGGACTGTGGCTCCCACTCCACAATCTTAACCACATGTAAACTATCTACTTGCTATCAGAAGAATTGCAGTGATTGCCATGAAGCAGCGATTTAACTAGAGCAATGTGCAAACTGTCCAGAGATGGTCATGAGTAAAGGAGGAAATAATCTAACAACAAGCAGTGGGGATTGGCACAAGTATCATTTAAGGCTCCAGGTATTTAGAATGATAAAGTCACAAATGTGAAGACGGTAGCTGCTCTAAACCAAGGGTTAATATGTGGTTTTACCTCAAAAACTTTAAGGTATCTTTACTTTTTCTGCCCTAGTGTTCTTTTCAGAAGTTATGTTTATAAAACCTTTCAAACTCTTAGCTTAAAAGTGCATATACTCTGACAAATAACATTTCCTTTTGAAGTGACAGTTTTAGAGGAGTTTAAAGTGAATGTTTGAGCTAAAGTGTGTCTTAAAAATACCATGACAGACCAGAGGCAGAAATGCTAGTAGGTCAAAACAAGGATATGGGAATGCTTTAGAGAGAGTGGCAGGCACTGAATTATTTAGAGGTGAGGGGCATTGCGTTTGTACCAGGACTTTTCTAGATTTCCCATACTTTCTCTTCCCCAGGTGATTTGAAAGAAAACTCTGAAACGGAGGTGCTGATAATTGAAAATAATGACATATAATTGAGTCCCAGTGATCAAAACACCCCTCACCAACTTAGAATGGCCATTTTCCTCTTCAAATGATATATCTAGATAAAAATGCGGGTTTGTTGGTTTAGTCCAATTATTTTCAATCACTTTCAAATCAACTCTAGGCTTCTTTCTTCAAAGAATCCTAATACGATAACACACAAAACCTCGCTGTTCAAGCTAATGGTGGGGTGGGAGTGGAAAGTCTGGGTGGCAACCAGTCCCTTCCTTTTAGAGACAGCCTATCTGTCCTGAAGGCAACCCAGACATTTCGTGTGGAATTGAAAGCACTTTTGATAAACTTCTGCTTTAGCTTGTTGTTGTAAACTGTGGCTAAAATGTTGAAATAATAAGGCATAAAAGGTATTATGTACCTTCAGTCTCCCATTTTGAAAAATAGGCCTGTTTAGGTTTTGCCAAACCAGTACCTTTTGAATACTATTTTTATTCAAAGTAGGCTAAATTCATGTTCTCTAAAATATATTGGTAAAGAACATCGTATTGATTTTTCTTGATTCAGTTCCATTTAGTAGATAATATCTTTCTCTTGCATTCTTTGTGGCACCAACACTTACAGAATTTATAAAGCTGTCTAGACAGCAAGAAGCAAAGCAAATATGCTGCAGTTACTTTGAGCTTGAATCTATCCTATAGTTTTTTTTTCCACTTGAAGAGATTGAACATATTGTGTTATTTGTAATAAAACCTAGCATTATTGGAAAGAATGCCAGTCCTAAGAACCAAATAAGTCAAATGATCTATTGTCTTTCTTCTTTTTTTTACATCATTTTTCTTTTCAAGCATTTTTTCATCTACTGAGAAAACTCTAGGGAAAACTCTGGGTCCCCATCTAGTCCATTGTTTTGAGTTCTGAAATGAAGGTGTTCTCAAATAGATGATTTAATCATTTGACATATGTTTATAACACCTGCCTCTTGCCAGGCACTAAGCTCTGCCCTAATATTACAGTGATGTGAAAACCTGAAGGGGTTCATTGTTCCTGCCCTCATGGAATTTAGACTAGGTGGGGAGACATATTTATAGAATCACATGATATTAAATTATAAATTGTGACAAATGTTATGAAGGAAAGTATAGAAAAGAATAAAATCGTGTACTAGAGACATCTAATTTGGTCACTGGAAAATGAAAATTCTGTCTGTGGGACTGATGTTGGCTCACTTAAAGTTGGAGTCTTAGGATCTTGGAGAACTGAAAGTCAAATCAAGAAGTTTCTCACATGGAATGGATCCTCAAGAAAAGATAAGGTCTTTAGGAAAAACCTGGAGTTTGGAAGTCCCCCCCATTGTACTTTTCTAATGTTTGTAAGAAGGAATAGAAGCTACTTTTTGAGACAAGGAAGAATCTAAATGAGTTGTGGATTTTTTCTTCTAGCATATAGAAATCATAATGTCTCAGCAAAATTGCCGATAGGAAATTCCTCCCAACTGAATTTAGTGTTGGCATATGCTGGGCTCCAGACTGCACCCTGATAAAAGTGAAACTGTAGTATGTTTTCTATTTTCTATTTTTCTATTCCTTTTGTTCTACCACATTCTTATAGATTACACTGCATTTATTTAGATGTGGCCTATGGCTCTAAATTCCAATGTGGTGCCAGGTTCTTGTCTGTGCTTTTGTTTGAGAAATGATTTTGTATGTGTTAGTTGATTCTTGAATTGTAAGTTCCTTCCACCTTTACCTACAGGCTGTTCTAGGGATTTGCTTGGGTTTGTTAAATTCTCTAAGATTGGAGCCAAGGCTATGATAAATTTATGTTTTCTATTGACTCTCTTCAAATTGAGCAAATGGGTCATGGAAGATTCAGGCTTAGAAAAATCATGAGTGGAGGAGCTAAAGAAACATATTTTTGGCAGAAAATGTCCTTGCCTGTGTCTGCTGAAGCTAGGACCCAGATTTTAGCTGGCCAAGGTTAAAAGCTTCTGATGGAAATGAGCAAAGTAAGAAGTACAAAGAACTAGAGGAAGAGATATGTTTTCATATATATTTGAAGATATTCATTTTCTGTAGGTCAATAGAAGAGGAATCTGGAAAAAAATTAAATTGATAATGTGAAATTTTTTTATCATCAAAATTTCAGGCATTTGGACAAAAATAATGAGATTTGGCTATTTATATCCTTGAGGTTATGTTTTCTGAGTTATCTTTATACTTGGTTTACATCATTTAACCCTTTCAGTTATGCTTAGGAAATGTGATGAAAACATGTCCCCGAATGTGAACAATGTGGGCTTCAGTCCTGACTCATAGGCTCCTACAAAAATAACACGGTTTAAAAAATATGGTTTTTAAAAATATTTTTTAAATTATTCTTTTTTAATGTTTATTTAATGAGATAGAGAGCGTGAGCAGGGGAGGGGCAGAGAGAGAGAGGGAGACACTGAATCCGAAGCAGGCTCCAGGCTCTAAGCCATCCACACAGAGCCTGACACAGGGCTCGAAGCCATGAACCGTGAGATCATGACCTGAGCCGAAGTTGGATGCTTAACTGACTGAGCAACCCAGACGCCCCAAAAACATGGTTTTAAATCGAGAGTGGTTCTACCTAGCTGTTGATTGGCTATATATAGAGTCAATGTCAGGATTTGGAAAATCAGGAAAAAGAACAAAGTGTGATATATTACTGGCCTTCAGGCCCCCTTTCACCCTTTTGTCATGCATGGGTCAAAATTACAGGCAAGGACATTTACTGAACCAAAGTGCTACAGCTTTTTGGTGGGATGCTGACTTGGGCTTCATGACTAGCTTGTAATATAGATATCTGACATTTTTCTCGAGCCTCTATATCCCCTTCCTTTTGTCATGAGATCCCTTCCCAAGGGAGATTACTCTTCCTCCATTCTGTATGATCTGGGTAAAATGGTCACTCGAGATGCACCAGCTCTCTGTCTAATGGTAAGCCCTGACTCAAGCAAGACCAGTGGAATGCCTCCTGGGAATTTGAATTTAGGCCAATGCTCCTTTTCCTGCACCGTTAAGACACACATGATTGCAGGTGAGAGTGGACCCTCCTATTAGGAAATGATTTTAAAAACTGTTGAGGGAAGAATGATTCCAGGATAGCAAAGTGTTGGAGTGGAATCATTTTAAATATTAGAGACGTATAGAGACCCTCTCTGAGATGCTGCTCCCCAGATACTCAGGGCCATCCTAATTCCTGTCCTTTCTAAGGATTTTGTACAGTTCATTTCCCTCCTGTGTGGTTACATTAGGCAGGGTATGTTTGGGTTGTTGTGATGAGAGCCTTGACTAACTGGTATGCTTTTGTTATTTCCGTTAGGGTTGACTTTCTTTGGATGGATGTCTTTGGCTTGCTCTTCTCATGCCTCTGGAGTGTATGCCCTCCTGGAAGAGGGCTCTGGAAAAGGGCAAAGGGACGGCCAGACTGGAATTGAGAATAATCTTTGGGCCAGAGGCACCAAAGGAGTCACTTGGCCTCCACATAGTCTAGTTCTGATTGTCAGAACTAGAAAGGGCTAGAGGTTCTTTAACAGGACTTGAGGCAAATCCATTTAGCAACAACAAAAATGAACATTTGCCCTGCCTGTCTCTTTGCACATATTTTGCTATGAATTTGTAGTGGTGCTAGGTGTCCAGTTGAGGTGGAAGAATTGTAACCAAATATCACTGAAGATGTGACATAATCAAACCATTATCTTAAATGATGTCACAAAACTTGAGATCAGGAAGGCCCATATTTTGGTCCATATTTTCACCTTACGTAGGCATAAACGACTGCTCAGAGTCTACACTATGATGGTGTCAGGGCAGAACTCAGGCCACGTAGCTCTGTCTCCTGAATTATTGAGGCCACATCATACATTTTGATTCACTGTGGATTAAAGTTCTGTTTTAGAGATTTTAAAATTAGACTGGCTTTTGGGAAGAAGTTGCTTGTTAAGTGCACTTAGTCCCTGCCCTCACATACTGTGAATAATCCATTTATGTTGTTCTAAGTAGTTGCTTGCAAATGTTATCTTGAGCTATATAAGATTGCTGTTTGGTAGGTGAAAAACGGTTAAGTATTTCAAGTGACTGAACCCATACCATTGAGAGGCTGATCTCATCTCTTACTACTGCTGCCTCACTAAGCAGCACTGACCTTCCTCCCTGTCTTCACGTTGTTCTGGCCTCAGGGCCTTTGAACTTTGTTTTTCTTCTATCTTGGTTTTTCTTCTTTCAGATAGTGTCTCCCATCCTCACTTTCTTCAGAAATTTTATACAAATATTACTTTCTCAAAGAGGCCTTCATTCACTATGCAGTCTAAAATTTCAGCCCCCTGACCAAGCACACATTTTTTAACCCTTTCTCTGCTTCCTTTTTTTTCCCAATTAAAGCTCACCACCATGTTACATATTATACACAGCTGTTATTTTTGTTTATTGTGTATCTCTGTCTTACAGTATAAGTTCCAAGTAGGTAGGGATTTTATTTTGTTCACTGCTCTTTCTCCAGCGTTGAAAATAGTGCTTGACACACAGTGAAATGTTCAACAGTATATGCTGAATAAATGAGTGTGAACTGACAGGCAGCTGACAATATCCATGGGCCTAGATCTTTGAAAATACCACGCTGGGAATTTTCACTCTGTTTTGTGCCACAAAAGGGACTGTGGAGATCTCTGTGGCTATGGCACAGGGAATGAGGCAGAGGCCAAGAAGACAAAATTGTTACCTACTTCTTTTCTGTTCAAACAGGCCAACTCAGCTTTTGTCTCTTATATGCTGGGTTTCTGGTAAGATAGCATTAGGAAAAAGGTTTGTGCAAATAATAACAATTTGAAGCCACTGATTTAGGATAACCGGAAAAACATGTTTGTAAGTCATCATGTAGTTTTGAGCCTTAAGGTACTGTGATTATCAGTGTCTCTTCACTACCCCACAAAGAGAGTGTAAATGGGCTTTTGTTGGAGTTAGCTGCAGAAGTCTCAAATTCAATGAGCTTCACATTTGACAGATTTAAAAAAAAAATATTCTTGAAATGTGAAAGTTACTTTGTTTTAAGGAATAAGTTGTTCAAAAAAAACCCTCTCCCTCATTCCTAGGTACATTAGTCTATATTAACCCGGTGCTGAAAATCCTTAGAGGGGAAAGGGGACCACAGTGTTACTTCAGTATTTACTTTTTGCATGGAAATTGACCTAAGTGCTATACTGGCCAGGAGCCAGTAAGCGGGTATTAGGAATAACAGGACTTAGTCCACATTTTCAAAAATTCATGTATTTTCTTTTTTTTCTTTTTTTTTTTAATTTTAAATGTTTATTTTTGAGAAAAAGAGACACAGCATGAATGGGGGAGGGGCAGAGAGAGAAGGAGACACAGAATCCGAAGCAGGCTCCAGGCTCTGAGCTGTCAGCACAGAGTCCAACTTGGGGCTCGAACTCACAAACTGTGAGATCATGACCTGAACCAAAGTTGGACTCTTAACCGACTGAGCCACCCAGGCGCCCCCAAAATTCATGTATTTTCCACACATGTCTCAACGCATAAATGACATGAAAATTGTGAAGCCCCCAGTGTAAAGATTTTAGAAGAATCTCTATGAAGCAAGATGGTGAATCATGCAGAGAGGGTAATCAGAAGAGATGTCTGTCTCATTTTGTTCTTCCAGTAACCTGGCCCAGAACCCCACCTCATGGCTGTCACTGAGTCATTTAACAAGCTGACTTGTCATCTGAGGGAATACCGGCCACAGATGTACAGTACAGGGTCACACAGCTAAATAGTAAGGAGGGTTAGGATTAGGACACAGATCAACAAGTGTTGCCTTGATCTCCTGTTTCTCCATTATACACTGTTTCCCTCTTAAAAATCCTTCAAAAGCGATGAGGTGCGTAGGTGGCTCAGTAGGTTAAGCATTTAGGCTCAGGTCATGATCTCGCGGTTTGTGAGTTCGAGCCCTGAATTGGGCTCTGTGTTGACAGCCGAGAGCCTGGAACCTGCTTCAGATTCTGTCTGTCTGTCTGTCTGTCTGTCTGTCTCTCTGTTCCTCCCCCATTCATGCTTTGTCTCTTTCTCTCTCTCAAAAATAAATAAACATTAAACAAATTAAAAAAAATCCTTCAAAAGGGAAATGCACATTGTATGCCAATGTCCAGCTTTGCTTTATTGAAAATTCAAACACATAAAAGCAAACATTACAAACTTTAACTGACCTTTCTATATTTACAAATTAAAAAGAAACATGCTAGCCAAAATAACCATTAGTTGAATAATTAACTAATAATCCTTAGAATAGAAGAATAAATGAATAATCATAAGTAATGATTAAGATAGAAGAAATACTATTTATCATGCAACTGTAAACATATAAGACTACTAGGAGAAAACAGATGGGGACAGAAAAAAGAAAAGAAGTCTACATGAGAGTTTAGAGCAGGGTAAATGAAATTCTGAAGAGGGATGATGAGGGTCTCCAGGTATCTAAGAAGAAGGGGAGATGAAGGGCCCAGAGATCACATAAAATGGAAAATGCAGCTGTTGTGGTGAAATGAGTTTCTTAGATTATTTTTTTTCTTGCCTTTGCTTTGTTTCTGTTAAACAAACATAGTGGTTCTTAACCTGTTTTGATCAAGGAGCCTCTTGAAAATCTGGCTAAAATTACAGAGCTTCTTCCCAGAAAAATGCCCATAGGCACAATATTCTCAAAGGCAACACACAAAGTGGAGCCCAATATAACTTTCCTTGTTTACTCATAACTATATCTGATCTCTAGCCCAAGCCTGCATTCTGCCTGATAGCAGGAACCTAATCTAGCTCCTGGAACTACACCATCTCTTAGGTGACCTCTTCATGATTTGGGGTTTAAAAGAACAACAAAAAAATGAACCGTTTTTTTCCCTCTTCCTCCTTCTGGGGCTTCATTCTAAAGTCTAGGGCTCTGCTTCTTGGTTTTGGTAGGCTCTGAGCAGGTGTCCCTGAGACATACAGCCAGCACACCAGTGCACTGAAGCTTTTGGTCCTTGGTTCCTTGAGCCCTTGCTTTCCTTGCAGGGCAGCCATGTCCCCATCGTGCTCCTGTGGCAAGGTCCCTGCTGTGTCTTTGTGTCCTGTCATATTCTCTCTTTCTCCGGACCTGGGAAGGTATGGCTACTTACTTACTGCTTCTCTGTAACTGAGGAAGCCTGGGGGCTTTCCAGGCTCTCTCTCCCCTTGACACTCCGACACTGACACTCTGTGAGCCCCTCAGTGCTGTTCGCTGTGCATCCGTGCAGTTTGTGGCTCTCCCGCTTTGTGGGTAATCCTTAAACCTCTGCACTCAAAACACACTTTCTTTCCTGGTCCTTGGGTTGTGCTCAGGTGCAGGACTTCTGACACCCAAGCCCTCCTTTCTCCATGGCAATGTGAAGGCTCTGGAGGGGAGGGGAGAAATAACTTGGTCATCAAGTATTCTCTTGGGAATTTAAGAACACACACACACACACACACACACACACACACGCACGCACGCACATACACACATATATGTATTTCTGTTTTTTTTAATAGAAAAAGTAAATGAAAAAGTAATAACATTAATTACAATAAGTGGAAATGGAATAAAAGGGATGCGGAAGTGAAGGAGACATCCGAGTGTGCATTTTTAATAATTTGGACTTGTAAACCATATTAACAATTTATTCAAAAATAAAATCAAATGAAAAAGGATTAGAACAGTCAAACCCTAAAATTGTTTGTAACAGAAACAAATGATCCTAATTACATATCAGATTGATAACATAACAACAGGAAGGATATTTAATTGGATATATTTGAACACATGTTTGTTTACTTGGATATAATCTAAGATAACAAAGGAACTGCAGGGAAATCTTAAACTATATTTAGTAGTCTGCTCCTGGAAATAGTATTGTTATTATAATTCTAAAACTGTTTTGTGTGTACTTTAGGATAGAATGAATGAGTTTGTGTATTGATATTGTTGGCAACCGGGCTTTTCCCCAGGAGAAGGGAGTTACATGTACAGGCTGAGGGACAGTAAGGAAGAACTCTGTGGTATTAAATTTAGATTGCAGTTACTAATATAAGTTCATGATTTTCAAGTATCTGTACATAGATGTAGGTATATAGTATTCATATTATATAAATACTAGAGAACTAACGTGTGTGTGTTTGTATATACACACATGAACATATAAGGATAACTAGCAAACTATATACATTCATTCTTCCCAGGAAAGACCTAAAAGCAATGTCACCCTTGTGGTAGTGAGTACTCCTAGCATCCAGATCTTGGTTGTAAATACCGTTATCCCCTAAAAGAAACCAGAATTTCTCAAAGAAACTGCTAACTTGGAGGGAAAGTACAAAGTGAGCCTTGAACTTCGCACCAGGAAAGAGTGGTGTTCAAACATTAACTGGGTGTTTTCAAGTATGCACCATGAATAAAATGGTAGGTAACACATATAAAAAGTTTTTGTTTCACAGTAATACCCAGAAATAGAGGGGAGGGCGAGGGAGGGAAAGAGGTTGAGAGAGAAAAATTTTCCCCTTTTAAATAGAATAAATACTGAGTGAATGCTGGAACAATCATCACCTTGTAATCTCCAGCATGATAACGTTGGTTCAGACAAGCATCACCAATTGATGCTGTAGTGTTGTGGTAGCAGAGTAACAGCCCCCAAGGGTGTTCATAGTCTAATTCCAGAAATGTGTTACTTTACATGATAAAAGGGATGTTGCATGTGGGAGCAAAGCTAAGAACCTTGAGATGGAGATGGGGAGCCTGGGTGGCTCAGTTGGCTAAGTGCCTGACTCTTGATTTCAGCTCTTGTGAGGTTGAGCCCGAGTCCGGCTCTGCACTAGGTGTGGAGGCTGCTTAGGACTCTCTCTCTCCCTCTGCCTGCCCCCCCCCACATGTGTGCTTGCACCATCCTTTTCTCTGTCTTTCTCAAAATAAATAAACAAACTTAAAAGCAAAAAGGACGTTGAGATGGAGGGGTTATCCTGGGTTACTTGGGTGGGCCCAATGTAATCAGCAGCGACCTCATAAGTAAAAGAGGAAGCCCAGACAGAGAGCACTAGGGAGCTGGCAGCGTGAGAAGGACTTGGCCCAAAGCTGCTGGCTCTGAAGATGGAGGAAGTGGACCATGAGCTACAGGAAGCAGGCACACAGGGAAATGGCTGGAAGGAGGGAAGCAGTGTGTCAACACCTGATGACTCTCTGTGAGGGATATGCAAGTGTTCATTATACTTTCTACAGGGTTGATAGTTTTAAAGATAAAAAACGAATTAAAAAAGAAAAAAGAAAGCCTACACCTGAGTTCAGCTAGACCTGGGTGATTTTTGTCATTTTGTATATAGGAACAGTGAACAGTGCGAACACAGACACACATACCAACGAATGGCAGGAGTGGAGTGAAACTGTGTTCCAGCTACACACCTGTTTTATGTTTCATTAGATTGGTGTTCAAGCACTTGTGGGCCCTGGTAACTGCAGGATCCCTTGTAGAAAGTCTGGCCTGCAAAAATGCCTTTGAGCACCTAGCTTTGTCTTTGAACAGTACCTCACAAATATTCTATTAATTTGCAATGCCAATTGAGCTGTTTTCATTTTTAAAATACCTAAAAATAAAAATATTCTCTTTCTGTTAAATATGTACATTGAGTTTTTAAAACCTGAAAATCCAGGAATATGTAACCTTTTTCGTTTTTTTCTGGGCGCTTCTACAGCACCACTGCATGTTCTCACCCATCAACATAGGACAATATTGATCTCAAGTCAAGTATCACCAGAAGAATTGCTTTGAGGGTGGAGAATTTGATCTTTTTTGTTCCTTGCTATATTTTAGAGCCTAGAACACAGTACACTGTATTTAACATGCATCCAATGAACACTGGTTTGTGGTAGAAAAATACCCAGTTCTTTCCTCCTGTGTCTACTTTTACACAGAACACTTCACCTCTGACACCAGATACGTAGAATTTTTTTTTACCACCAAGCAGTTCTCTGTGACACCAGTTGGGCATCCTACAGTTTATCTCAATTCTGACGTTATCTACTTGGAGATGATAGTGTCAAATCTCATTGGTTAAGGACTCGGTCCCACAAGACTGCTCCTCACTTCAGATGCCAGTCACAGCTAGTAGGTGCCAGGGTTAGTCACAATTGCTGTTTGACTTAGCTAGCTACAAGTAGGAAGTCCCATTTTGGATTTCATTAGTTGCTAGAGCAACTCAGAGAATTCAGAGAAACATTCGCTAACATTTACCAGTTTATTAAAGGATTTAAGAAAGGATACAGATGAATAGTCTGATGAAGAGATACCTGGAGTAGGTCGGGAGGATCTGAGGGCAGGAGTTTCTGTCCCCGGGGAATTGGAAAGTGTCAACCTCCCATAAGCTTCTAATCATGGCTTGGTCTTTTTGGTGATCAGCCCCATCCAGGAGCCATCTAGCACCCACCCAGAATTATGTCATTAGAGCAAAAACACCCCTATCACCTAGGAAATTGTAAGGGTTTTAGGAGCTCTGTGCCAGGAATTGGGGGCAGAGGCCAATATATATTTCCTATTACCTACAGCTGAAATGAATGAATGGGGTAGAAGAACTCTAAGTAGGGAACCACATTAGTTAAAATGTCATGTATTATCCACCCACACGCACACAAAATTTTAAGTTTGAGAGCCATTACATAGCTCCCTGAAGTCCATCCTTAGACTCTAAATTAAAACTCCCCTCTCTACCAATTCTCCTTCCCTCTCAGTAATTTTTCTTTTGATCTTCTAGTCCTTATTTCTCCATTACTTGATTGTCATTTTTAAATAGGACCCACCAGGGGCGCCTGGGTGGCTCAGTTGGTTAGGCATCTGACATTGGCTCAGGTCATGATCTCATGGTTCGGTTTGTGAGTCCAGCCCCGCGTCGGGCTCTGTGCTGACAGCTCAGAGCCTGGAGCCTGCTTTGGATTCTGTGTGTATGTCTCTCTCTCTGCTCCTTCCCCACTTGTGCTCTGTCTCTTAAAAATGAGTAAGTGTTAAAAAAAAAAAAAAATAGGACCCACCAGCTTAGTCAAACATGTCTTTTGCTTGCATTTTATTTCTGGGAACACATTTTGAGTTCGTAAGGACAGAAACTACTTCTTAGATATTATTGCTCTTTTTTCAAACCTGGAACCTGACACAAGGGCTTGTTTTTGTGGGCATTTGCTATTTTCATCTCTTCCAGCTTCCATTCATTCCTCCTCTCTTGGTAATACCATCCTACTTTCTTTCTAGAAAAATTTTCTCACCTCTCTTATGTGAAGCACTGTGGGTAAAAAACAAAATTGTCCTGCCCTCTCCTAGCCAAGTTGGGGAGAAGGAGTCTGTGGGGGGAAAAATGTTAACATCTAGACTGTCATCTTCCTCAGCATCATAATTAATTGAGAGAAGAGAGACGATTGTCAAACTTCTTACAATATCAGGAATTTACTCATTGAAAGTAAGTGAGAGTCTTCTTAGGATTGCTATGAATGGATGACTGATCTACAAATATTCTTGCACAGTGCATTTGGTTGTCAGGATGATTTATTGTATAACCTGTAATGTTTGATTGGCATCTGCACAAAAGGAAGGAAGCTAGGCGGCCTGTCAGTCCTCCAGTGACAAGTAAGTAGCAAGATACTTCAGCAATGGAACCCTAGACCATTCAGTTTTCTTGTGCTTATGTCATTTAAACTAATGTCAGTACTTGTAAATTCTATCCCACATAGTGATCTGGATATTGGGAGGTGTGTGTGGTGTGTTCAGTGCCTCAATGAAATTGTTGCCCTATGCTGTATCCTTTCTTAGGGCTTGTAAAGTTAGTGTGAGGATAAACCTATCGTATCCTATGCATCTGGTTGACAATTTTGCCATATGTGACTATGGCTCAGTCAATGATATATGGGTGGCACATGTTCTATATGGATTCTTTTTTTTTTTTTTTTTTGTAGTTTTACTGCCAGCACAGCACTGTGCCAAAACGATAGAATGGTTCTTATCCTCTACCTGTGTTACTTGTGTTTCTATTTCTAAGCTTTCCCACTGATTTGGCTAGCATGTTCTTTCCAGTGAATTCTGTTCACTGAAGTTAACCAGAGATGGTTTCTTTTCTTTTCTTTTATATTTTTTAAAGATTTTTTTAACAATTTATTTTTGAGAGAGAAAGAGAGAGGGGGAGAGGGAGAGGGAGAGAGAGAGAATGCGAGCATGGGAGGGGCAGAGAGAGAGGGAGACACAGAATCTGAAGCAGGCTCCAGGCTCTGAGCTGTCAGCACAGAGCCCGATGCAGGGCTCAAACCCATGAACTGCAAGATCATGACCCGAGCCGAAGTCAGACACTTAGCTGACTGAGCCACACAGGCACCCCTTCCAGAGATGGTTTTGTTGGCTGCAATCGAAGAACTTTGGCTGATAGGGCTATGAATAAGATAAGTCCTCAATATATTTTCATTATAGGATTAATGTCTCCATTAATTGTTGTTGTACAATAAACCACCTCTAAACCCAGAGCCTGAAGCAGCAACCATTCATTGAGCTCACAGTTACACGCTTCTACAGATTTGACTGCTTTCAACTGGATTGTTCTCTTGGTCTCAACTGGATTTTTTTTTGTGATGGGGTGTAGGTCATTGGGGAAACTTTGCTTCTGGGTGATGGCTGGTCATCTATCAAGTTGGTCTGGGCTTTTTCATATGGTGGCAGTGGGGTCTCAAGAGAATGAGGGATGAATAATGGGTTGAATTATGTTCCCCCAGAACTCCTATGTTGAAGCCCTAACTCCCAGTATCTCAGATTGTGACTATATTTGGAGATTGGACCTTTAATGAAGCTGATAGGATGGGCACTAATCTGATCTGACTGATGTTCTTATCAGACGAGGAAATTTGGACATACAGAGAGACACTGGAGGTGCACACGCATAAAGACCACGTGAGGACACAGCAAGAGGGCAGCTGTCTGCAAGCCAAGGAGAGAGGTCTCAGTAGAAAGCAAATCAGCCAACACCTTAATCCTGGACTTCTGGCCTCCAGAACTGGGAGAAAATAACACTCTGTGGTTTAAGTCACCCTATCTGTGGTTATGGCAACCCTATCAGACTAATGCAGGCTGCACATGACATCTTTGTGGCTTATGCTCACGATTGGTACATCACTTCATGTGCATTATATTATTCAAACTGAGTCACACACAAATCCATCCCAGCTGGAAAATTACATTACAAATGGGTCTAAATGTAGGGAAGAGAATAAGTGAGGCCATACTTGCAAATAATCTGCCACGGTGGTTTGAATGGTAAGGAAGCACACAGAATAGAAATAGATACTAATGCAGGAAATGTTGTTAGATACTCTAATCTACAATTGAAGTGTTTTATACTAGGCATATTTCTATTTCTTAGAGTGGAGTAGGCTAGCTCATGTTTATCCCATAGCCAGTACGATGAAAACATACCTGCCCACTTCAAGGAGGCCCTCTTCTTTGTGGTATGAACCAGGAAGTCTTGGCAAAGGACCAGAGCAGTGGGAGGAATGGTATTCTTTCCTTTACAGATCAAATGATATCATTAGATCCTAAAAATTAGTATTACCATGTCTTATTAATTTTTCAGAAGAATATTTGCCAAAACCTTGTCATTGACAGGCTGGAGTGGTAGAAAAGGTCAGAGAAGGCCATTGACTTTAAAATATGTATATATGCTCTAAGCCTTTAAAGTAGAGTCTACATCTCATTCCCCTTGGCATCTCTCCGTGATAATGGCATGCTTTGCAAAGATGCTCAAATATCGAAGAATTAATACTGCCTTCTATAGTGGATACTGGAATCATTAGTTACGTCTTGCCTGAGGTCACTGGAAAACTTACTATTTTTTACTTTGGATTGTAGAACTAGGCTAAAATCAGGGCTAGAAAAATTTGTGTGGTGGCCTACAGAATTAAAAAAAATGCATTGCTTCAACAAATATTTTTAAAATATTTGTTCAACATTTATTTAGAGGTTGAAATGGATTTACTTAAAAATCCTCCCTTTGTTTTTCCTTCCTTCCTTCCTCCCTCCCTCCCTCCCTCTTCTTTTCTTTTCTTTTCTTTTCTTTCTTTCTTTCTTTCTTTCTTTCTTTCTGATCCTCTTTTTCTATTTTACTTTGTCTCAAATAAAAATTCGCTTCATTGAGATCATTAGGGGACACTGAAGTATTCCTGAGGCAGCAGGAGATGCCAAGAAAGGTGTTTGCATTGTCTAGCCCTGGCTGTCTAGCTACTGTACACGGAGCTCAGCTGAGCCATGTTTGGTTTTCCAAATCCCTCTTCCCATCCTCACACCTACCAGGTTTCTTCTCTCTCTCTCTGCTTTCCCACTGTGCTCTGCCTTCTTGCCCATGCCTTGCACATTCTCAATCTCTTCCTAGGATTCTTAATCCTTCTGCTTTTCTCAGGCAGAACAGTTTAGCTCTGTAACAGCTCTAACTTCGAACTCGGATACTCCCCCACTCCCTAGTTTAAACTGCCTGCAGTAACATCAAAGGTCATTCTGTGAAGGGACAAAGTTTTCTTCTGTTTAATAAAGAGAAGCTCCTTGAAATACCAGAATTTACTTTCCTTAGAAGGCAGTGGGAAATAAAATATGACAAATTTGCTGTGATAAAGTTTCTTTTTTTTTTTTAATTTTTAATGTTTATTTTTGAGAGAGAGCGCGAGTGAGCGAGCAAGCACGAGCATGGGGGGACAGACAGAGAGACAGGGAGACACAGAATCCGAAGCAGGCTCCAGGCTGTCAGCACAGAGCCTGCCACGGGCTCCAACTCATGAACTGAACCGTGAGATCATGACCTGAGCCAAAGCCAGACGCTTAACCGTCTGAGCTACCCAGGTGACCCTTAAAAAAATGTTTTTAAATGTTTGTTTATTTTTGAGAGACTGTGGGCAAATTTCTATAGTAAAATACAAAATAAGCAATTGGTTACATGGCCTGCATAGGAGTGGGAGCCTGTTTACATGTTCCCATTTCGTAAAGAGTTGTCTTGGTCTGTAAACTTGAGTTAAAATGATTCCCATGATATTTTGGCATCTGCTTTGGAGTAGAGTCCTGGAGGTATTGAACTTGTCCAACCTTTAACACACCCTCATTTATGGTGGTAATGGAATTAACTTTATCTGTGGAAAGATCATTGGCAGCATTAATTGGGATATGAAAGCTTTACTCTCCAACTGCCCCTGTCATCAGAACACCCAGCCAGTCACATTGGCCTTTCTAAGTTCTTCTGGTGCCAGAGAGCTGTGGTTTGAAAAACATCACCAGATTTGTACTTAAATGATCATGAGTTGCTATAGAAATAATATTTGGGGGACCTAACATTATCTTAAAATTGTTTTGTTTTGCTCACATTTTGGAGGAATTAGAAAAGACCTCAACACAACCTTTTTTTTTTTTTTTTCAACGTTTATTTATTTTTGGGACAGAGAGAGACAGAGCATGAACGGGGGAGGGGCAGAGAGAGAGGGAGACACAGAATCGGAAACAGGCTCCAGGCTCAGAGCCATCAGCTCAGAGCCTGACGCGGGGCTCGAACTCACGGACCGCGAGATCGTGACCTGGCTGAAGTCGGACGCTTAACCGACTGCGCCACCCAGGCACCCCACAACCTTTCTTAAAAACTACCTCTCAAAAGGCATCTCTTGTGAAACTTAAGAGCTAGATTGCTCTCTACCTTGTTATCCCCCACAAAAAACATCAGGGCCATCTTGGAAATGGAAAGAAGTGACTTACACAAACACACACACATGCATGCACACACACATGAATAGGTAACGTAGGATGTAGACAAGAAGGGGGATTTGAAAGATACATTTTACAACTGCACTGCATAAAATATTAATCAGTTTTGCCCATCTCACTGTGGCTTGGAACCAAAATTAATTCGTGGTTTTCAGGGAGGACTTTGAAAATTCAAAAGACCAAGTGACTTTTAGATACCTCATCAGAGTCTTTGGGCATCAACTGATGTTATGCCAGTAGATGCTGTGGAACCAGTTCTCTGCAGGATGTGACCAGCTTTACACATCTGCACCCTTGGCACACTTCACCTCAGACCTCTCACTTCCTGCCCCAGAGCTTCCATGCTAATGTTGCACTGTATGCACATAGGGGGCGGGGTGGGGTGGGGGACATGTGGGGACTCAGAAGTGCAGGGAGTTCAAGGTGTTCCAGAGTGAAGTAAGAACCCAGATGCTGATTGCATGCTTTCTCCCCTCTCCCCTGTTCCCCTCGGGAAGTCCTGTGAATGGAACAGCCCATTTCTCCTGCAGTAGCCACCACCATCCTGCATCTTTCTGTCGCTCCTCCCAACTTTTCCACTTGATTTCACTGCCCCTCACACCTTCTCCCTGGATCCGACTCCCTGAGAACTTGGTCTTTGTTTTCCACTCTATTTTGTTGGGAACCCAAGCTAAGATGCTCATCAAAAAAGAAGATAAGATTGGAAAAATAAGAAAACTGGAAACTCAAACTTTTCTTACTTGAAAGTGTTTTATGTTCATGGGGTGAAGGCCTATTTCCCCACTTCATTCTTTGAAATATTCAATAAGACGTGGTATTTCTGTTTTTTTTTTTCTCCAAAGACTGACTAAATCTATAAGTGCATTGGAAAATATGAAAAATGTGAGCAGTTCCTAGAACACAGAAGGAAATGGAGATTTGATTGCAAGACAGTCAAGAGCAGAGAAGTCGATGTCTCAAGGTCCATCTCAAACTTAAGTTAGCACCTTGAGGGCAGGGGTGGGGGAGTGGGGGGGTCGGAGGTGGGTAGGGGGCTGGCTGGTTATCTTTACTGCCTTATCTGAGGTTTCCAGCAGTTAGTGATACACAGGGTAGAAAGAATGATACTTTTCTTAGGGCACTTCATTCATTTACCCAACAATCTCTGTGCCAACTGTGTAGCTAGAATTTGGGAACAAAGAGGAATGAGACAGGACCCTGCCTTCAAGCAGCTCTGAATAGAGAAGGGCATGTACTTCCTATTTTCTGATTCATAGTTTGGTCATTTGTGCTACATATTTTATTTTTACTAGTAGACTTTAGCATTCCGGGTGCAGGATGTCAATCATCTTTGTACCTCTATGGAGATGAGCATATACCAGGAAATAAAATAACATTTTTTTGGAAGCACTTCAAAAGTTCTGAGGGAGCTTTATAAACTGATTGAAAATGATAATTATATTTTTTTATTTAAAAAAATTTTTTTAACGTTTATTTATTTTTGAGACAGAGAGAGACAGAGCATGAACGGGGGAGGGTCAGAGAGAGAGGGAGACACAGAATCTGAAACAGGCTCCAGGCTCTGAGCTGTCCGCACAGAGCCCGATGCGGGGCTCGAACTCACGGACCGCGAGATCGTGACCTGAGCCAAAGTCGGACGCTTAACCGACTGAGCCACCCAGGCGCCCCTGAAAATGATAATTATTATTAATTGTCCAGTAATTTTTAAATAATTGATCATTAACTATTTGTTATCAATGACTGCATAAAGAAGGAGAGTGTCTACTTATGAGTGAGAGGAAGGCAGTGATATTGGTGAAAAGTGAAAGTCAGAATGGGTGACAGGCAAAGTAAGCAGAAGAAAAGTTCGATTTGAAAGCCAAGTCCCATATTGCTATGTGGACACTCTACAACTGCTTATTTTCTTTCCTGGGACTTTAGAGTAATGAGGTAACCATTATTTCTTTACATGTATACAGGAAGCTAAAAAATGGTCTGATGCAATTTCAACACCATCACAACAAAAAGCTCAGAAACCATAACATGTTAATATAGTTGAAAATTTACCTCATTATTTTTCAGCATGAGAAGGTCACACAAATTGATTAAAAACATATATTCAGCAGCAATCATTTAACTGTGGTCTTTTGGGAGAACGCAATCATGTACTGGCTTCACTGATGTGAATTGGGTAGCTTGAAAACTTGATGCACTTGTAATTTTATTAATTATTGATGCAGATCATTGTTAATAATGCATTTCCTGTTGTGTTTACCAAGCCAAAGGGGCTCAGTATAGGCTGAGATAATGTTACCGCCTAAGACAAAGAAAACTGTAGCTGCTCATTACTGGGTAGTTTGCTAAAAAGGGATCTGGCTACTACAAGTGAATTTACAAAAGTGTTGTCTCTGTTTTAACACTTAATAATATAATTTGAGGAGAATGAAGTGAACTATTGGGGTGAAAGTCTATAAGGTGAGACCTGGTGCCTTTTCAGACTGGGTATGCCCCCAGATTTCATTAAGCCCTCTGATGTATACTTTAGAAATAAAATTAAAGGAAACATGTAAGTGTGTGGTCCCATGTAAATACTCACCAAATTAACTTCAGCAGAGAAGAGTTTTAATAATCAGACGGCTAGGATGACCTGTTCTGTGGATATCCGTCAGTTTCTTTTCCTGGCCAGCCCTGTCATTGCCCAGTAGGCACATGAATAAAGTGGCCATGGTGGCAGATATGGAGGTTATTTATACATGGGTTCAGTAACATAGCATTCCATTCACCAATGCTGACTTTGCTATGGTCATCACTGAGTGCCTAGTCTACCAGCAGCAGAGACCAACACTGAACGTCTTACATGGTACCATTCATTGGAATGATCAGCCAGCTACCTGGTGGCAAGTATCAGGAAGGGCAGTGCTTTGTTCTTACTGGAATAGACACTTACTCTGCATACAGATTCATAGACAGCATTGCTTCTGTTAAAGGAACTCATCTCAAATATATGAAACAGTGGGGAGACATTCATGGAGTTCACTGGTCTTACCATGTTCCCTGCCATTCTAAAGCACCTGGCTTGATAGATTGGTAGAATGCCTTTTTGAAGGCATTTATACAGCCAGCTAGGTGGCAGTACCTTGCAGGCATGTGGCAAAGTTTTCCAACAGGCTGAATATGTATATGAATCAGTATACAATACATGGTTCTTTCCTTCCATTGGTAGGATTAATGGTTCCAGGTATCAAGGGTGGAAATGGTAGTGGCATCACTCACTATTACCTATAGTAACCCACTAATTAAAGGTTTTAGTTGGCCTACAGGTTTTAGTTCCAGAGAGAGGAAGGCTTCCACCAGGTGACACAGCAATGGTTCTACCGAACTGGAATTTAAGACCTGGCCACTTTGGATTCCTCATGCCTCTGATTCAGTAGGCAAAGAAGAGAGTTATAGTGCTGGCTGGGATGATTGGTTCCGTTTATCAAGGAGAAATCGGACTGCCACTGTACAAGGGATGTAAGAACAGTTTGTGTGAATTACAAGAGATCCCTTAGGTTATCTCTTAGTATTACCTTGCCCTATGGATAAGGTCAATGGAAAACCACGACATCCCAATTCTGGTAAGGACTACTAATGGCCCAAACTCTTCAGGAATGAAGGTGTGAGTCACCCTGCCAGGTAAAAAAATCATAACCATTGAGGTACTTGCTGAAGGCAAAGGGAATACAGAATGTGTGGGGGAATAAAGTAGTTGTACATATCAGCTACAGGCACATGACCAGTTACAGAAATGAGGACTGTAATTGTCATGAGTATTTTCTTATTTTTTATGAATACGTTTGTGTGTATATATACATATATTAAGTAAATGTCTTTGTTTTCTTTCCTCTCTTATTCCCTTATCATGTAAGGTAAGATTTATTGACTTGATACCAATATTTAAGCATTGTTGATTCTATATCATAGTATTTAAGTTACAGAAATATCAGTAGAAGAATAAATATCACTCAAGAACTGTTCCTCCTCTTCTGTGGAAGGTATTAGTATGTTTGGGGTTATATAATGGGACAGTTGTATTATTGTTAGGTGCAATTATGACCTTGCTATTGTCTTTGTCTGGAGATTAAGTATGGTTTAAAGAGATGCTTATGGATGCCAGGTTGATAAGGAATAGTCTTGTGATGGCTAACTGTATGTGTCAACTTGATTAGACTAAAGCGATGCTCAGATAGCTGGTAAAACATGATTTATGGATGTGTCTGTGAGGGTGCTCCAGAAGAGATTAGCTTTTGAATCACTGGACTGAGTTGAGAAGGTTGCCCTCCCCAGTGTGGGTGGGTATCATCAAAAGCCTGAATAGAATAAAACGGCAGAGTAAGAGTGGGTTCACAATCTCTGCTTGATCTGAGACATTCATTTTCTCCCCTTGGACATTGGTACTCTTAGTTATTTGGCTTTTAGACTCAGAACTAGGACTTACACCACCAGCCCTTGGATTCTCAGACATTGAGATTCATACTGAATTATACCACCAGCTTTCCTGGTCACCATGTCACAGACAGCAGATAGTGGAACTTCTTGGCCTTTATAAGCCAATTCCTATAACAAATCCTGTGTGTGTGTGTGTGTTATGTGTGTGTGTGTTATGTGTGTGTGTGTTATGTGTGTGTGTAATATATTGGTTCTGTTTCTCTGGAGAACTGTGACTAATACAGTGTGTGTGTGTGTGTGTGTTTGGACTCAATACCTGACATAAGAAAAACTCCACTGAAAAGTATAGAAACAAAATGTAAATAAAGAATAAAATAGTAATCCTAGGGAATAAATAAAAACATATTATCCAGGCCAGGATGTATATTTGAAAGGGTAATAAGTGGTCACTTGAATCAAAAGAAACTGAAAATAACCTCAAAATTGAAAATGTGGAAAAAAAGTCTTCTTTCTTCATTCATGCTGTACTGTTCCCCAGTGGTTTCATTCACTTCCAGCATTTTGGCCCAGATGTCAGTGTATATATTGACTAGAGGAGAAATTTTAGCAAAAGTTTACCAGATAACATTTTCTCAATGACTTGTTCACCTGAACTCCATACATTCAGCTGCCTCTACACACTCCCTTTGGGAACTCTAGCCCTTCAGACTCAGCACACCCCAAAAGGGACCACTCACTACCCTCCAAAACCTGTTCCTCACTCCTGTCACTATCCAGCCAATCTCCCACAATAAGCCCCAGAATCATCCTCTTTCCCTCCTTTTCACTGACTCCTCATATATGGTTGTTCATGGATTCCTGTTACTTCTCCTTGAGAACTGTGTTTTGAATGCAAGGCTCTCTCTTCTCTACTGCCTTCGTATTGCCTTCATTCAGATGCTCTTCAGGAAATCTGCCACCTCTAGTCTTTACGAATTTCTCTTTGTCTTCCTTTGTGCTTCCAGAGGAGTCCTCCCCTCTGCAGGCTTCAGGTGATGCTCCAGCTCCTCACAACGCCATACAAGGCCCCTCACAGCCAGGCTCCAACATTCCCTGTTTGCGACAACCACTCAGTCTTCTTAAAGCTCAGCTACTTGGAACTCACTTATTTCCCCATCCAGCTGGCTCCTCTGTGCTTCCACTTATTAGTACATGCAGCTGGCTCTGACTTGAATTCCTCTATTCCTCCTCCTCCATCCTGGTCTCAGCTGCCTCTGAATGGGTGACAGTGTTGGGTATTAGGTAGGACTGTGGGTTGAGACAGTCTGTGTTGGAATCGTCCATTAACTTGAGATGCAGTCTTGGGCAAGTCACTTAACTTTTCTTGTTTTGTTTCCATGTCCATAAAATAGGTTAATGAATAATGATTGTTATGAGAGTTATGTGATAAAATATATGTAAAACTCCTCACATGCTACACAGTGCCCTCCACAAGCCGGCCTCCATATCCCTTCTAACACACAGTCAGGACACTATAAAAGTTAGCTACTATGACCAAAATTTCTTAAAGCAAAATCAACTCCTTCTATCACTGAGGTCTCTAATGATGGGGGTCTGGAGTCTAGAAAATTTGCTTACTTAGAAGGATGAGTGATGTTGTACACTTCTTGAAAACTATTAGGGAAGCCTTCATAGTTAAGACAAGAAAAATAATTTCTTTTTCTCTTAATTGTCCTGGCAGTGGTGATACAAAATAACTAGTTTCCTAAGCAAGCCTGATGCACCTAAAATGCAAAATTATATTTTTGTTTGCTCTGGACTTCAAACTTTCTCAGCCATGGGAAAAAAGCCATTAAGTCCTATGGATGTGATGTTCACACTTGAGTAATAGACATTCTTTCCACTGCCTAAGCCACAAACTGAGTCTAAATTCAGTGGAATTTCAAGTTTAACACACAACTAAAACTCTAAACTTGAGTTAGGGTTATATCTTTTTCTTTTTCCAATTCTGCCCGCTTTAGGCTGGAAGTCTACAATGGGAAAGTGGGTGTGGTGCTGAACAATGATGAACAAAATACAGCCCTACTTGTCAAGGAGCTCACCAGCTTTTAGAAGGATAGACGAGTGGTAGATTGGACTGCAGTGTGTTATATGCTGTGATAAAGGTATGCTTTAGGGACATATTGAAGGAGAGGAAGGGTGCTGAAATCGATCTGTGAAAAGGGGAAGGCTTTCTGTAAGAGATGAAATATGACCAAAGTTGAGTCTTGGAGGACTGGTAGGACAGCTCTTGATGGAGGAACCAGTCTGCGCAAGGCAGGGGAGGGATCATGAACCCAAGTATCACTTGTCAAAGGGATCAGATTTGCTGTCCATCCCAAGGGAGTCGCTTTGGCCAGTTGTGCTAGTAAACATATATGTCCACATAATGTAGGAATGGGATATGTAATCAAATGTGAATTTGATTAAATATAGACAAGATGGTGGTTAATATTTTGAGTTCTGTCATTTACAAGTTGCATGAACTTTGGCAAGTTTCTGAACCTCTTTGAGCCTGAATTTATTAATCTAAGATGGGGAAATTATTGCTCACTTCAAAGAGTGTAATTTTAGGTGTGCATGGATGGCTCAGTGGGTTAAGTGTCTGACCCTTGATTTCACTTCAGGTCTTGATCTCACATTTCCTGAGATAGAGTCCTTCGTTGGGCTCTGGGCTGACAGCACAGAACCTGCTTGGGATTGTCTCTCTTCCTCTATCTCTCTGCCCTTCCCCCTGCTCATGGGTGTGTGCGCTCTCTCTCTCTCTCTGAAAATAAATAAGCATTTAAAAACAAATAGTATAAATTTATATGATAAAATACATATGTAAAGTCCTTTGTACTTAGCCTGACCCTTAGTTTGGGCTTAATAATTATTAGTTCATTAACTGAAACTATCCCACTCACTGCTTTTATTTTATATGGAGGGTGAATTGGAGGAGCAAAGCTATAAGGCAGAATCAGGAAGGTCGTTTTTAGGTATGAGACAGCAGGGACCTGAATTAGCATGTGGGTGGTGGAATGGGAGGAAAAGCCACATAAAGGTGGAAAATAGTGTTTTAGAAGAGTCCACAAAAAACAACATACAATTTCATTCATATGTGGAATTTAAGAAACAAAACAAATGAGCAAAGGGAGAGAAAGAGAGAAAGCAAGAAACAGTCTTAACTATAGAGGAAAAGTGATGGTCACCAGAGGGGAGGTGGGGGGATGAGTTAAATAGGTGATGGGGGTTAAGGAGGGCACTAGTCATGATGAGCACGGGGTGATGTATGGAACTACTGAGTCACTACATTGTACACCTGAAACTAATATCACACTGCATGTTGAGTAGCTGGAATTTATATAAAACCTAAAAAAATAAAAATAAAGGTAAGAGAAACAGACTAGCTATGTCTGCTGTCATATTAATTTTCAGTTACATTTTGCCCACTCACTGATTGTGTTTGGGCTGGCTGCTGGGTCCATGATCATTTTCATAGCATTTTATTTTTTTTTTTTTAATTTTTTTTCAACGTTTATTTATTTTTGGGACAGAGAGAGACAGAGCATGAACGGGGGAGGGGCCGAGAGAGAGGGAGACACAGAATCGGAAACAGGCTCCAGGCTCTGAGCCATCAGCCCAGAGCCTGACGCGGGGCTCGAACTCATGGACCGCGAGATCGTGACCTGGCTGAAGTCGGACGCTTAACCGACTGCGCCACCCAGGCGCCCTGATTTCATAGCATTTTAAATGCAGCCTTGTACACAGTTTGGGATCTTTAAATAGAAGTTGTTTCTATCAAAAAAATTTTTTTTTCCACATCAAAATAAGCTGTTACCTGGGATATTGTAACCTAGAGTCATCATTGCTTTGTTAGTTGAACCAATAATTCTTAGGGTGAGGTTACCTCACATGAAGAGGTGGTATGTGATCCTTAATTGCTTTTGATTTCTAACACAGATTGTTTTGCTTTAAGTGGAAAATGTCCATTTATTTGAAGTGGTCTGTCTAGAAAGGTAGGGGCTCTGAATTCATTCCAAACAGAGAAGAATCATCAGATGAAATGTAGGGGGAATGGCATGAGAGGAGTGAGAAAACCTCAGGTTGTTTCTGACTCTGTCAGTGACTAGCTGGGTAACTGGGAAGTAGCTTTGTTTCTCTGATAAATAAACATGGGCCACAGTCTGGCAAAGTAATTGCTAATGTATTTTCTTTCCCCTCACCTCTTATCCCTTTGTGTACCCCACTGACTTTTACCTGTTCAAGTCACCTGTTGCAGAAGTTTAAGTGGATATAAGAGGATTTTTTAAGTGTGAGAGGGTTTTGCTACTATGAGCATGTGGATATGATTGTATTATTGGTTCTTTCTTCTTGTGACTTGTTAATGTAAAAACAGAATTTCTATTAGTGACTTTGATCTAGGAAATCTTAGGGAACAGTCTTTCACATAGATTATATCATTTTAAAAATCATAAATATTACTAGTATTGTTTATATTTACTGACGCTGTCGGGTTTTGATGACAGAGGAGCTTGAAGTAGGACAATGTTTTGGGATAATTATTTTGTGTGTTACTTGCTGCTGGGTTTGTTCAGGAAATAGTGTCATTTTTGGTACACAGTAGAGAGTCAGTAACTGGTGTGAAGTGAATGTGAAAATAAGGAAGTGTTCGTTTCCTTGTTGATTGCTTTAGTACCTATTTAATTTCTTCATACCAAAGTAAGTGAACATGTAGTATGCAGATGGAAATTTAATATCTTGTCTGTGCAGTAAAAACTGAAGTATTTTATAAAACATGCTATATAAAATCATACCAAAAATGACTTCACTGACTGTCAAGAAATACTGTCCTGTTGTAAGATTTAGCACATAAGAGCTGTCCCAACCCAAATATGTGCTTTCAACATGCATTTTCATGATATGAGCTTAAAAAACAAAGAAGAGGAAAGCTTTTTTTAGCTAACAGTAGTGACTGAGAAATTTTTGGCATTTTAAACAATCTTGAATGCACCACTCATTAATAATTCCTCTTTGTTTACTCTCACCAAATACCATAGGAGGTTGGGACATGATGCTGAGTTAATTATGGGTGCAGGACTTTGCCAAATGACATTGAGTTGGAGACAGGTTGACATTTTCAGTAATGTTATAGGTCAGAAAGGTAAGCTAATTTGGGCTCATGTAAATCTGCAAAGGAGCTTTATGTTTTCCCAGTAGAAGGAGAATAAACCCATTCCCTAGAGTCACATGGCAACATTGCATTGGAAGGGGCCAAAAGGCCATCTGACTTAAGCTGAGGCTCCTCTGGTTAGATTAGTTGGATCTAGAACTCCACAGCGTGCTTGACCTGGAGGGTCTAGGCTAGTTATAAAAAAGGGGGTCCAACTGAAGTGTTTTGAACTTATCAGTCCCAGAGTGCCAGATGAATCTGCTCAGTGATCAGCTTCCTGTCCTTAAG
This sequence comes from Prionailurus bengalensis, assembly GCF_016509475.1. Classification (NCBI taxonomy): domain Eukaryota; kingdom Metazoa; phylum Chordata; class Mammalia; order Carnivora; family Felidae; genus Prionailurus; species Prionailurus bengalensis. Next base: position 131,157,586 of record NC_057343.1, read on the forward strand.
ATGCACGTTCCATATACTCACCTGTGTACCTGTGCCCAAGTGAACACACACACACACACACACACTGGTGTGTAAAGAAAGGGCTTAAGAATAAGAAAGCCTGTGTTTTTGTCTCTTTTCTATTACCTAATAGCTCTGTGCACTAGGGTAAAAGCACATCAGCTGCTGAATTCCACTGCCTGTTGCCTTTTGGATGCCCTTCCCTTCCCTTTTCTAGCCCCTTTCTGTTGCAGGTGGCTGTATTCTATGACTACATCAGAAGCTTCCTAGCTTTCTGGTTTCCTGTTGGGTTTGGTAAATGCTTATCCCCAGAGAAGGCCTGGAGTCAGGGTGAGCTTGGATCTCTTTCTGTGAGATCACTTTGGGATTTGTCCTCCAACTGAAGGTCATAACTACTGTCAAGTAGAGCATCCCTACATGATTCTTTCTGCTGTTTCCCTGGCCTTGACTCCCATAGGTCCTCCCCAGTTTTTAAAATTTGAGGTATAATTGACATACAGTGTTAAATGAGCTTCAGATGTATAGTGAAATGATTCAACCATTCTTTAAATTTTCAGTGTTCATCAGGATAAGTGTACTCTTTTTAAAAAAATTTTTTAGTGTTCATTTTTGAGAGAAAGACAGAGTGTGAGCATGGGAGGTATATAGAGAGAGGGAGACACAGAAATCAAAGCAGGCTTCAGGCTCTGAAGTGTCAGCACAGAGCCCAATGCGGGGCTAGAATTCGTGAACCATGAGATCATGACCTGAGCCCAAGCTGGACCCTTAACTGACTGAGCCATCCAGGTGTCCCATGTACTCTTTTTGTTTAATGTTTATTTATTTATGTTGAGAGAGAGAGCATGAGCAGAGGAGAGACAGAGAGAGAGAGAGAGAGAGAGAGAGAATGAATCTAAAGCAAGCTCCAGGTTCTGAGTTGTCAGCATAGAGCTTGATGTGCGGCTCAAACTGTGAGCCATGAGATCATGACCTGAGCCATAACCAAGAGTCACATGATTAACCAACTGAGCCACCCAGGCACTTGTTAAATTCCCTTTTCAGAGGTGCTGGAAAACTTTAAAGTTTTTCCTCTGCTTCCTTCCTCCCTCCCTCCCTCTGCTTCCTTCCTTCCTTCCTTCCTTCCTTCCTCTGCTTCCTTCCTTCCTTCCTTCCTCTGCTTCCTTCCTTCCTTCCTCCCTCTGCTTCCTTCCTTCCTTCCTTCCTCTGCTTCCTTCCTTCCTTCCTTCCTTCCTTCCTTCCTTCCTTCCTTCCTTCCCTCCCCCCTTCCTTTCTTCCCCTCCTCCCCCTTCCTCCTCGTCATCTCCTCCTCCTCCTCCTCCTCTTTCTTCTTCTTCTTCTTCTTCTTCTTCTTCTTCTTCTTCTTCTTCTTCTTCATTTGGGTCTCTCATTGAATGAGATGAAACATTCTTTCTCTTCTCTAGAGCCTGCTACATGTTTTGGTTCACAAACCTGAAAATGTGTTATAAATGCAGGATCTCAGCTTCTTCCCCTGACCTGTAGAATCAGAATTCATACATTAACAAGATTCCTGGGTGAGTTACATACTCTTTAGAATTTCAGAAGCCATTATATAACATTCCAATATTGTAATTCAGGGGTGTAGTGAAGCAGATCATGGTTTAACAGAGGACTTGAAGATAACTTCCCTTAGATACTGCTCCAGTTAAGATATGTTTTGGGTGCAAACAAATCTGCAGTGAAAACAGTGTCGAAGAAGACAAAACATAGATGGCTATTCTCCACCTGTCTTGGCCACAGAGTGTGACAATTCAGGCCTGTACTGTGTAAGAAAAGCTTCACAGGCTGGTGAAAAAGCTTCACAGTTTGATGGTGCTGGTTGAGGGCACTGACTATGTTGGTTCTAGTTACTTTATCTTTCTACAGGTGAGCCAAGTTCTGAGACATAAGAGAGTGAATAGAAATAATAAAAGCAATCCCACTGTAACTGGCTTGTTGAAAGTTTATGAAACAAACATGCAAGAGTGTTATTTCTTTTTAACCCATGACTTTAATGTCATTTTGCTGAGTCTGATTTTCCTAGATTTTATTGCCATCTCGGTCAGATCTCTTTCAAATAAATAACTGTTATTGAGTCCCGTTCAATATAAAACTTTAATTACACCTACCCTCTTCTCCTAGGTCAGGATTTATCAGTGGCTCAGGGTCGATCATTGGCCTAAGGGGGCATGCAGTTGGGGGAGGAACACTGGGTATTAAATTGCACTTCACATCCTTCTTCCTCTGGCGTGTTGGGCTAGGGAGGAGGGAGATGGGAAGAGAAGGGGAAGATAGAAGCGGATGTTTGCACCCATGTATAAACGTCTTAGGTGGCTCCGTAGGAGGAAGTCCTCATTCATAGTTACTCTCACAGGTGATCTGTCTCTGGCTTAAAGTCTTCCTATCTTCCTGTGGTCTTTTGAATTATCTCTGTGAGTGGTAGAAAGTGGAGGGAAATGACTCTAAAACCCTGGACTATTGGAAGAAAAATGGAAAGACATTTTTAGGAAGATGTGGAGAAGAAATATATTTCTTTGCATGTAAATGTCTCTTTTCTCAAATAATGTCAGGCCTCTGACCTTTCTTCTCTTATTCAGCACAAGTAAGGACATTGTAATGTAGCTGTACACAATCCCAGGAAAGTCAAATACATTTCAGCTATAGTTTTGACAAGGATGGCCAGTTTTCTGCATGTTTTATTATCCATGGAAACTTCCTTTTCCCCAAATAAAATTTGCAATCAAATCAGTGGAAGTTGCCTAGAGGTCTCCAGGTCTCTGATGCTGGGTAATTGTTAAGTGAAGTCTATCTTTTTAAGATGGGATGCAGGGACGCTGCATGTGTGGTGTCAGGTGAAGAAGGCCAGGGTCATCTCCATGGGGAGCTGCCCTTCCCCTGCTGTCCCCCTTCTTCAGAATTAGAGTAGGTCTAACGAATAAAAGAGCCATAGATTCCTCTTGGGTATACTGTACTCTCATTGCAAAATATGCTTTAGGATTAGCCCATTTTCCTGAGTTCAGAAATTAAAAGTAGTACATTTTTAATAGTTTGCAATGGTGATTGTGACCACAGGTCAATCTTCATATCATCATTTTAATTTGTGTCCTATCTTCATTTTTACAATCATCATATGCTTAGGATAAGCTGATGATCATTATATTCACCAGAACCCAAGAGGCCACTCTCCACAAGCAAAGCATTTATAATGGGAAAATGGGCCATACTTGCCATGGGGCTGCTCTTGGCAGAGAGGATCATGTATCTGGAAGATGGAGAGATGGCAGAAGCCAGTGTGCACTCTCCAGTGCTGTCCTGAAGTCTTCAGTGAAATTCCTCAATTTCCAAGATACTGACTGTGATTGGATTCCCTGAGAATACTGGAGAAAGGACAGAAAATTCTCTGTCATTGACAGGGTGCCTAAATGAGATGACTTACATGGATGTTGGAGTACTTACAGAGAGCTTTGAGGAGGAAGTATGGGAATTTGGAAAAAGCTCATGAGTTGCAAATGGGTTTCCAAACAGAGTCAAGATTTCTGGGGGCAAAGGAGTTTGGTGGAAATGTGAGTTCTCTTTATTAGAAACCGTTACTGTAACTCACACTTGAATTGTGCTTTACAGCCTATAAAGAGCTCTTCTATAAATCAGATCTCATTTCATGCTCCCAAACAATGTATGAAGAAGTTATTATTGTTCCTCTATTTCTTATGAAGAAATGAAGGCTAAAGTTTCTTGTTTATTGTTCTTAAGCTCACACAGCAAATGAGTGGCAGAGATAGATTATGTGACCTTGGCTAAAGCCTTTCTTTAGTATCCCTGCTGTCATGATGATTACATTGGAGACGATGGTGATGAGTATTTTTTATTTAATTTTTTACATCACAAGGATTCTCATTTCATGCTAAGAAACTGAGGCATCTGATGTTCTGCATTATAGTTCTAAGATGAAAAGCTTACATTCTTTATTCCTTTTCAGTTTTCTTGGCTAAGATGGGCATTATTTGATGCTATATGTTATTTGTCAAATTATTTAAGTGAACACATGGAGAAAACTCTGAGTTTAAAATGACTCTGGTAATCTCTTTGTTGTTTCTCTCCCAGGAATGATTTCCTCTTTCACAGTTGGTTGGCCTGCTTGTTACTGTAATAATCACTTTGTGGAAAGCTGTTTGTTTTTTTTTTTTTGGTTGATTCTTTACTATAATGGAAAAGTTCTATTTTCAGAGGCACTAATTTAATTCAGTGTCAGATTACCAGAACCCCAAAGAGCCAATTCAGTAATAGATATAACTACTACTGTCAGCTGGGTGATGCCATCAAGGAAAATAAAATTTTGGTAAATAAAAAGAAAGATTAAACAATTATAGAAACAGAAGAATGGGATTTTGTTCTCTAAAGACAATAATATAAACTGAGAAAGAATCCTATTTGGCTTCTTCAGGAAGAAATTCACGCCCTTGTCACGATGGGTTGTCAAGAAAGGATATCTGTTTCTGGACACATGTATAAATCATGAAAGTGCAGCTCCCCAGGGAGAGGTAAAATTTTAAGCCTTAGCAGGATTTTAAGCCAAATATACATAAATTCAGGGGTGCCTGGGTGAATCAGTCAGTTAAGCATCCTACTTCGGCTCAGGTCGTGATCTCACGGCTCATGAGTTCAAGCCCTGAATCGGGCTCTGTGCTGACAGCTTACAGCCTGGAGCCTACTCTGGATTGTGTGTGTGTGTGTGTGTGTGTGTGTGTGTGTGTCTGTCCCTCCCCTGCTCGTGCACTGTCTGTCTCTCTCTCTCAAAAATAAATATTAAAAAATATACTTACAAATATACATAAATTCACCAGTTACATTTATAGGAAAAGGCTTTAACTGGGTTAGAATTATTGGGGAAAGCAGGACCCAGGACTCTGGACTGTTAAAGATGTAGGTGCATTCCGAAGGTGATAACCAGGATTGCAGTAAGGGGCCTCATTTCTCATCTTTCTGAAGACAGTCCAACAATACTCCTGCTCAACTTTTTAAATTTTTTTTTAATTTATTTTTGAGACAGAGACAGAGCATGAGCAGGGGAGGGGCAGAGAGAGAGGCAGACACAGAATCGGAAGTAGGGTCCAGGCTCTGAGCTGTCAGCACAGAGCCTAACGTGGGGCTCGAACTCACAGACTGTGACATCATGACCTGAGCTGAAGTTGGATGCCCAACCGACTGAGCCACTCAGGTGTCCCCCTCCTGCTCCATTTCTTATCTAACAAAGACAGACTTACTACCCTGCAAATAAATTGAGAGATAAAAAATATGTAACTTTTTATATTGCTTGGGTTCCTGATAAAACCAGTGTGGTTGGCTAAGAATACTGAGCTAATAAGTGCACTAAATATTATTTGTTCATGCTGTGCTTCGTCTCCTGGAAGAATAGTGCCAGCTCATGCTAAACTGTGGAACAGATAAAATTAGTCTTGGGTTTTTCTTACTCCTGCTGGCTGCCTCTGGAATGTGCCCAGAACTTACTCACACTTGCCATTTCCTTGGTGGTTACACGCATCCTCTGTCTCCCCAAGACTTCACGCCAGGGCCCCTGCTGGGTCTGCTCCTGGCTGTGTCCATGTTCCAGTTAAGTCCTTTTTGCCTAACTCCCATTTAAACTTACATATTCTCTGTCTTGCACTCCCAGGACCCTGTTTTCTATAATTAGGTAAGAATTTACCTAATTAGGTAAGAGTTTATCTGGTAACCTATCCTTTCCCAAACTGTACTGCTAATGTTCCTCCAGATTTTAGTAGATACAGTTTAGAAGGATTTAAAAAAAACAATTTTTGGAAAAATAAATTTGGACAATCCTGTATACCATTCTATCATCTTAACAATTCACAATGCTCATTAGATTGTAAAGTCTTTCAAAAATAAATTTTTGTGATGAATTCAATATGGAAACACTATTACAGCAGAATACAAACTAAGGTGCACATTTTGTTTTATCCTTCCCACATGTCCTGTTTATTCTAATAGGAGTCTATAGATAAAAAATGCCTTCACCTTGAGGAATGACCCCGGTTATTGGTATTTCGGTGCTACCGCGGGTATGCTGGGTATTTGGCACAAGGATATGTGTGGTACAGTTCAAGTTATTTTCCATTACTTTTGGTTACTTTCTGCTCTGCTAAGCTAAGCCATCATTTTGGGATAATTTGGACACTTCTCCATTTGGAAAAAACTGAGATAAAATTTGACTAAGTTTAGGTCTCTTGTTTTTGCATTTTCTATATTCATTTGTGTCCAGATATTCTTTTGAGAAGTGAAATATACTTCTTTTCTCCTCAGTGCACTCAAATCAGGCCACTCAACATTTAAAAAGGGGATGAGATCAGAATCTTTTTTGTTGTTGTTATGGGCACGTTGGGTCAGGAGCAGAGCTCTCTGACAATAAGATCAGCTGGCTGAGCTGCAATCTACTTCCATTCAGTCCTCTGCTAATGAAACGTTTCTGCTTACCTGGGAACTGGGCTGGTTTGGAAATTCTATTTTGAAGTGCTTATATTAAGAAGATGCCTTCTGGAAAGCCTCAAAATGAGGTCACAGACCTGAAGGAAATGTACGCTGCCTTAGGAATTTAGGCTGTCAAATGGAATCTGGAGAAAAACACGGTCAGTTTAGTTTTCCTCCTTCTCTCCCTACCTTCTCTGTGCCTGGAGCACAAGATCAATCTCTCTGTCTCTCTGTGTCTCTCCTAGTTTCTCTCACTCTCTGTGTCTCTGTCTCCATTTTTGTCTTTCTTCTTTGTGTTGCATACTCTCCATCTTGATGCCATTTCTTTTTATCCCCATAATGTAAACATTTATTAGTTTTCTGGTTCTCATATTTTAAATCAGATCTTCTTTTCATCTTTGATTTATCGCACTTAAGGTATTTTTGATGGAGAATCTCCTATTTCCAGGAGTTCAGTGTATCACATGATGGAAATGGGTTTGACTGGAAGCTTCTCTCTGACTATACCCTTCCCTTTCCTTACTTTCTATTATGCGTGAGTAGAGATGAGAATATTTTTACTAAGCCATTCTATAAATCTAGCATAGTGATGTCTTAGATACACGGCTTGCGAGTCCCACAGAAATAATTTGGGGAGTTCCAGTTTTATCAAACACTATTCAATCATACGTTGCAAGATTCTACTGTCAACCATGGTAAATGCTAGAGTAGAAAAACCTGTTTTTGAAATTCCAAGCTCCTTAAGCATGTCACGTATGTGTACCTTTTAAAAATTACATGTTAATGAAGATATACCATTGATAATTTACCTTAACTTTGTAATTAAAAAAATCACTTCTATTATTTATTTCCCTCTGAGGATTGATGTGATGACTGTTTCTTTTTTTCTCAGAATATTGAGAGTCATGCTAAGCATGGTCCAGAATTTCTAAAATGTCAAATCACTATTTTAGTGGTTCTGACAGTCAAATTATTTTAGTTAAGAAACTAAAAGGCTTCATTTTGGAACAATAGGCAATTGTAATTCCTATAATCTGCCTCAGAAGATAGAATTCTTGGTTTATCCAGAGGAACTTTCTTTCTGATTCTGGGCATAATGTTATTGTCATTGTTGACTTACATTATTTCTCCTAATGACTTGGGTAGTCTTGACCAAGGTGTCGTCAAAGGGCTGGGAAGAAAAATAGCACAGAGAGTTCATCCACATGTTATAATCTAAAACAATCTACAAATACATCAGGAAGATGTACTCTATCATCTCCCAGGCCTGGGAATTTTTCCTATGCAGCAATAGTCAGTGGTAAAATAAGTTGAAGATTTATGAATATGCTTGTTTATTTATATTGACTGTGTTTATGCCATAGGGAAGGTCTTAAATCTGCTCTACCCCATCCTTGACCTCCCAGGTTCAGTAAAATCACCTTTATTTTTAACTGAAGACAACCAGAGTTCCCATCTTTAGTGGGCAGATTTCTTTGTGTATCACATATCTTTCCTTCCATAACATCTGTCAAGGCAGATAGAGGCATTGTGTTGTCCTGCCTCTATTTTCTGGTTAATTCTTTTTCTAGCCTTTTCTAATTATAATGTGGATAGCATTAGGTGGGTGGCCCCTAAACTAGGGCACCTGAGAGCACTGTTTGTGGTATAATCTCAGTGGGATCTTCTACTCAATTTAGATGAACTGCTAATCTGTTCTTTCTACTCTAGTGGATGAAAGAATATAAACTGTCTTCTATCTCCTGTTTTTCCCACCATTATCTCCAAGAGTATCCAGTAAGTTAATCATCTTAACCCATTCTGTTTTACTAATAAAGCCTAATGCTTTTCTCCCTTCTTCAGTTGGATAAATTCGCCTTCTAATAAGTATTACTCAATATACAATTGAAAAACAATAATTATCAAGTGAAACACTTTTTACATTTTGATCCAAAGACCTCTAGTGTTGGGAGATATTAATAGATATTTTCACTGAAGAATTCTGTGACAGTAAACATGTATGAAAAGTAATATGCAACGTATCCCTCTGTTGGAGATTCACCATATAAAGTATTATATTAAAGACTTCAGGAAGTCTTACAATATAGAAACCTGTTTAATTTTGTTTAATCTTACATTTATAAAACCTATTTGAGCTCATACCTATTTTTTTACTCTACCCTCTGTCCTTACCACATGCAACAGCAGTGCATGAAACAAAGAATTATTATTCTGTTTTCTATTATTAGAGGTAGTTTTGGAGTCAGACAGAATAGCTCTACCACCTACTTGCTTTGTTATTTGAATTGGTTAACATTTGTGTGCTTCAGTTTTCTCTTATGCAAAATGGGGATTATATTGCTAATTTCCTAGCATTGACATAAATACTATTCAAGAGAAACAGAAGCAATAGGATGTGTTGTGTGTGTGTGTGTGTGTGTGTGTGTGTGTGTGTGTGTGTTTGTGTATGTTTGTATACATACACCTATATAGAGTGAGGGCTAGAAATTGCTTGATTTATTTTAAGGAATTGGCTCATGCAGTTATGAAGGCTGAGAATTCCCAACTGCAGTCAGCAAGCAGGAGACCCAAGGGAATCAATGTGTAGTTCCAATCCAAAAATTGACAGGTTTAAGACTCAAGAAGAACTGATGTTTCAGTTTGACTCAAGGCTAGAAAAGAGTACTGTTCCAGGTCAAAGCAGTCAGTAAGAAGTTTCCTCTTACTCAAACATTTTTCCATTTGGGTCTTTAATTGAATGGACAAGGTTCACCCACATTAGGGAAGGTAATCTCTCTTACTCATCTACCAATTCAAATGCTAATCTTATGCAAAAACACTCTCATAGATATTCATAGAATTAAGTTTGGCCAAATGTATGGGTGTCCCATGGCCCAGTTAAGTTGACACATAAAAATAATCATCACGAGGACCCAAATGAGAAAATGTGGGTAATTGCTTTGCACAATGCCTGAAAAACAGTTGAGCATGGGATGTTGGACACTATAGTCATGATCTTTATCACCTTTATCATTGTCATTATCTTAAAGACAACTGAGTTCCTATTCTCAGAATCTTTCCACTTCAAAAAAGAAACCCTTCACTAATGAGGGACAAAAACTAGCAGATACTCTCTTCCTTTGTCTCTTGACAAAGTTATGAAGCTCATTTCACAAAACTCTTTAGAGGGTCTCCAATGCGATGGCTTTCCAATTGTCCATAGTAGTGACTAGCTTAAAAAGTCAGGTTTGTATTGACTTTTCCTCCTTCCTAATTCCCAGTCCTAACTCCTATTCCTAAAATAAACTCTCTGCTCACAAGCTCTAGGCTCAAGCTCTTCCACCTTTTGGAACCCAAACTAATACAAGTAGCAAAATTTCAAAAGAATTAATAAGCAGTCTTTTCTCCTAGTTATAGTCACTGCCATAAGAATGCAGATAATTTTATAGTACAACATGCTAAATGATTTCAGAGTACAAGAAAGTCAGTTTTTTACTTACAAATTTTTTTAAGAAATCATTTTTCAAGTAGCATTCATCCTATGTTATACTTTTCTCTTTTTTTCTCCTTCCTTCCTTCCTTTCTTTTTCTTTCCTTTCTTCCTTCCTCTTTCCTCTTTCTTTCTTTCTTTCTTTCTTTCTTTCTTTCTTTCTTTCTTTCTTTCTTTCTTTCTTTCTTTCCACCTTTCTACTTTTCTACCAAGAAAAGTCATGGCAGTCTATAAAAGTCCTTCAAGAGTAGAGGAGAAAAGTTTGTGGACATGAAACCCAGGTTATTCACAAGTGGTTACAGCAGACCTCTTTGTAAAAATGAGAAGTTGCACTTACAGATTTTGTATGAACCTGTGGTTTTTGAAATTAATAAAAGCTCTGTCTTTATAGACTGATCTTTGAATAATTGTGGACAGAGTAAGACAAATTTTTACAGTGTATGTATTAGTTCTGATCTATGGCAGAGACCAATCCAGCATGGACTGATACATGTAGAAGCCACCAAACATGTAGGCTTTTACCAATGTTCTTATGAGGGGATATTGGCAACAGAGGACATTAGACTTGCCTACATGTTATTCTTTGCTATGTGCATATTTAAATTTAGTTATTTAATAAAATATATGTAATTCATCCACAGTATTGCTTTATTTTTTTTTTCAATTGCCTCTTCTACCTCCTTCTCCTCCCACACACTCCCCTTTCCCTCTTCCTTCTCCTCCTCCTCCTCCTTCTTCAAAGATGGAAGTTAAAAGAAGTCTTCCAGATTTAGATGAGCCCCCAGTGACAATGGAGGTTATGACACTGCTTCCCTGGAATGTTAAGTGGCCCCTTTCCATATAATGGCTGGCCACAATTTACTCCTGCTGGGCTCTGCCACATAGTAGCTAGCAGTGAAGGAGGAAAAAAAACACTGCACAGAACTATTCTATACAGTTTTTTTTTTGGTGGAGTTCTGGTAGATAAGTAAAAGCAGTATAGTTTTTTCCATAGGAGACAAATGGTCTGTTAAAAAATAGCTGGAAATAGCTGGTCTGGGAGAGTTGGGTCAAGAGGTGGAGCAAAACAGAATTCAGAAGGTATCATTTTTCTCTTTGGATTCAGGTTTCTTAAACTGCTTACTGGTATCTAAGAAGGACATAAAAGAGAAAGGGGAAATAGGGAGGGGATGAAAAATGGAAAAGGGAATTTTTAAAAAGAAAAGTGGAAGTGGAGAAAAATTGAAATTCATTTAATGACAATAGTAATGGCACTTTGTCTTTTTCTTAATCCTCCTCTGCTGTCTTCCTCTCTTGTTTTACTTCATTGCTGCTTTTTCATTGCTAAATACTGTTTTCTCATCTCTTTAAGACTAGAACTGAGTTAGGTTGTCCTGAATCTTGGGGAAAACCCTCAGCTACTCAATGCCACGGTGTTGCATATGAATGTGCTTTCTAAACAGGATGGGATCTTCCATATGATTTCAAGACAGTTTCTTTTCTTTCAAAATCCTTTGTGACTGACAATTCCATTACATGACTAATATGCACTGATGTAGAAAATATAGGTAAGAAAAAAATGATCTGTGATAATGATAATGATAAACTTTTTCAAAATTTTATTATTTACTTTTTTTTAATGTTTATTTATTTTTGAGAGAGACACAGAACACGAGCAGGGGAGAGTGAGAGGGAGAAGGAGACACAGAATTGGAAGCAGGCTCTGAGCTGTCAGCACAGAGCCCAGTGCAGGGCTTGAACCTATGAACTGGGAGATCAGGACCTGAGCCAAAGTCAGATGACCAAACGGCTGAGCCACCCAGGTGCCCCAAATTTTATTATTTACTTTCTTGGCTGAAGGATACTATATGGGGGTATGGGTGTGAAGGTGGTTCACACACTACCTATCTCCAAGTTATTTGGAGTAATTTTTAAAAATGCAGCTTCTTGGGTCCTCCCTAGACCACAGTGAATAAGGATTCTTAGAGTATAAGTTTTGGGGGTATATATTTAAATTTTTTTTTAACATTTATTCATTTTTGAGAGACAGACAATGTGAGTAGGGGAGGGGCAGAGAGAGGGAGACACAGAATCCAAAGCAGGCTCCAGGCTCAGGGCTGTCAGCACAGAATCAGATGCCAGGAACCTACAAACCGGAAGATCATGACCTGAGCTGAAGTTGGGTGGTTAACCGACTGAGCCACCCAGGAGCTCCTGGGGTTATATATTTTTAATAAGTAAAGCCAGAATGATATGCACCAAAGTTTGAGGACATCTGGTTCAGGCTTTTCTGGGGGAGGGTGGGGTGCTACAAATCAGTTTTATTTTTTTATTTTTATTTTTTAAATGTTTATTTATTTTGAGACAGACACAGAGCACGAGCACGAGCAGGGAAAGGGCAGAGAACAGAGACAGAGAGAGAACGAATGAATGAATGAATGAATGAATGAATGAATGAAAATCTTAAGCAGGCTCCGTGCTGAGCATGGACACAGGGCTTGATCCCAGGAACCGTGAGACCATAAACTGATCTGACATCAAAAATCATACACTTAACTGACTGAGCTACCCAGGAACCCTACTACAGGAACTCCGTGTTTTGAATATTCATTATGGACATTCCTTCCTTGTATTGCCTGAGGGAAACAAAGTTCCACAGAGCACAGAAGTATTAGATATATTAAGTCATGATCCTTCCTTCTGGGGTATTATTTAAGCTACATACATGGCCACTATAAGGGACAACTTCCACCTACCGAGTGCTCTGTAGGGAGAACATTTCACCCAGCCCTCCCCGGGTCTTAAATGACTTCCCCAGCACAAACATCAGAGCAGGGCAAGGGCCATCATCAAACCATGATCTTGGTGCCTGACTCTGGGCTCTCCCCAGTCTTCCCAGTTAAACGTCATTCTTTTCCTGTCTATGAGGTTGTTTTACTGATTGGAGAATTAGTCTACTGATCATAAATGTCCAGGGAAAGAAGAAACAGTAACTCATCAAAGAACACAATTAATTTCTTCCGTTTCTTTACAGAGAACACATTTCTGCTCCTTTGCTTTCAAGCTTGTTGGGACAAAGGAAATGTCTTTTGGTCACACCCATAACATGCATTTTGTAGAAATAGTTTGAAAACCATTGTGTTTTTTTCAAGTATATTTGAGTATAATTTATATTACCATGGTATTCTGATCTGGGGATGGGTAAAGTGGCTTTTGTTGTAATTGTTCTTGTTATATTAATCATACTTCAAATACGGCACTTTCCCCACTCCTCTAAATAAGTGTGAGTCCTGAGAAACCATCTCCCGTAAGTAATATGTTAAGTGTTTTTAGAGTGAGTGCTCTATGATAAATGCATCCTCACTCCCATCATATAACAATCTCTTTTTTGTTGGTACTTAATCTGTTGCCTGTGTACCAATATTGTATGAATGTATGTTTTAATAATTGGAAGTTATCTCCAAGACTGCCATTAATAAGTGTTTAGCTGTTGGGAATTTGAAGAAAAAAAAACAGAGACATGAAAACTTAGGATTTCTGCCTAAGAATTACCATTTTATAAAAGTTTAGTTTTTTTTTTAAGTTTCTTAATTTTTGAGACAGAGAGAGAGAGAGAAAGAGAGCAAGCAAGCACAAGCAAGGGAGGGGCAGAGAGAGAGGGAGATAGAGAATCCCAAGCAGACTTTGCACTGTCAGCACAGAGCACTTGACGTGGGGCTCCATTTCATGAACTGTTACCTGAATCAAAATCAAGAGTCCAATGCTTACCTGACTGAGCCACCCAGACACGCCCCCGCTTTTTTTTTTTAAAGATTACTTTTATGCAAGAAACAGACTTCTGAGTGGTCTACAATTTTTAACTTTTTTTTTAAGTAAAACATGTGGATAAAGACAGTTTAGCAATAGTAAGCAAAATCTGGTTAATTAACTTCTAAGCATAAAGGTGGAATTCATGAATTTGAGAGTTTCCCTTATAGGCAAAGCAGCAGGAATAATTTAGATTGCATGAGGTAAGTAATTGCACTTTATTATCTAATAAATGAAAACTAATCCTGAAGCATATAATTTGCATAATGATATTTGTCTTAAATAATAAGCAGTTGAAAGATTAGTGATTTGTGGAAAGTCCATGCAAAATGATCAGTAACCTCATTATTATATCCTGAACCTGGACCTTACCTTTTTAGGAGCTCCTCTTCTGGTATTTTGAAGTGATTTTGAAATGGATTTTTCTCCTTCTTCTCAATGGATTTATGTCTTGTAATGTTGCCTTTCAGACAATTGAGAAATAAAATAAAAACATGCAAGCATTTGGAAGACAGGCTTAGTTGCTCAAGGTTATTCAGAGGCAGGAGGAAAGAACAGTTTCAGAAGACTAGAGAATTTCTTTTTTAATAGAACATAGTTCCCTAAAGAATGATAATATTAAAAATTTTTGTATTATGTTAAGTCGCTATTACCATAATAATGCAGTATAGTTATCAACCACAAAAATATCTCTGGCATACAGTAATAACGTTATATTTCTTCCTTTTGCATCTGCAGATTGCCTAAGGCTCAGATGATCTAAGCTAGGCATGCCTGAGCTTCACTTGTTGCTCATTCTTCTGGAATCATTGGGTGACTCTAGGCATGTTCTTTCCTTGGCAGTAGCAGGGACACAGGGGGCAAGCCCAGCTCAGCAGATTCTAAGGCTTTGCCTATGACAAATACACTAAAAGTTTCATGGGCCAATGAAAATCACATAGCTAAGCCCTACCTCAATATGGGTGGGAATATGTAATTTTTCTGTAGAATTCGTGTGTGTGTATGTATGAGTCTATTTACTGAAAAATAATATGGTCTTCTACACTTTTATTATCAACACTTAGCCAAACCTCTTCTAATTTTAACTTCATTGTACTCTGTGGAACTATTGAAGAGAACAGTCAGTCTCTAGCCAAACTGAAAATTACAAAGTTCTTGTGTTCTTTGAGACCATTGGCTACTATGGGTGATGTTTAAGGAGTTCTGAAAGACAAACAGTAAATTTTTAATGGAGTAATAGTTGCAGTTGTAGTAGTTGTACAGAATACAGTCTTTGGATTTATCCCCATGAATGAATAATGGAAAAATTCTCATAAATTTAGGCTACTGAGTAAAATTTCCACAGGTGGTGGATAATGGCTAAGCCTCTGACTCAGTTCTCAAATCTTCCCCAGGGAATGCAATACATATTTCAGAAACTACTTGAGAAATCAACACTCAACTGAAATGCCTTCTTTCTAAATATAGCTATGTGGGGATTATCACTAAATGTGGGTCGGGTTTTTGTGGAGAGTGCACCGAAATTATTTCATGTGGGTTCAAATCCTGATCTTGCTACTGGCTAGCAAATTGCCTCATTTTCTGAGTCTCAGCTTCCCAATTTATAAAATACAACCCTTAATGCTTATCTAATAGAATGTGATAAAAATAAAATGAGATGACGTGACTGTGGAGACTGTACCTCATTGTAAGTTACAGTATGAGCTCTGGGGTGTGTCTGCTGGCATTGAATTCCTGTCTTTACCACCTACTCAATGGCTGATAGTACAGTCGTCTCTGCAGTAGTTTTCTAGAGCTGCCACAGAAAGTTATCATAAACTGGATGGATTAAAGGCAATACACAATTATTCTTTCATTGTTCTGGAGGCTATAAGTCTGAAATGAAGATGTCACCAGTTGGTTCCACCTGGGGCTTCCAAGGGAGTATCTGATCCATACCTCTCTTAGCTTCTGAAGTTGCCAGCAGTCCTGGGTTTCCTTGGCCTGTGGCTGCATAATTCCAGTCTGCCTCTCCATTTTTACATGGTGTTCCTTCGTGTGTTCTGTGTGTTTTGGGATTGTTGTGAGAATTACTTGCAACAATCCACAAAAATTGCTTAGCCTAGGAAATGGCATTTTGGAAATGATAATGACAGTTGGCTTTTGTTGATTAGGTTGAAGCATATAAAGTTGATATTTTCTAGGTTTCAAATGGTTACATATCAGCACATTCTGGTGCCATAAATTTGGATTATGTGGAATGGCCATTTTTGTGGGTGAAAACAATCACATTTGAGTAATTTTTCAGGGTTTAACCTTATGGTTTATAGAAAATAAAATGTTGATATATCAAGATAAGGTGTACTTGTTAAGCCATGGTATTTTCTTCTTGAACAGCATCCTGGGGAAAACTGTATTCAAGCTAAAAGTAGTTATTGTTGATTTTATGAATTGCCATATAATTTGTTAGGTTAATTAGATGTTATATTATACTCTTTGGAAGAACAGGTGAAACTCAACCTTCTGCTTATTGGTGATCAAATATTTAGTGAAGAAATAGGAAGTGCATGTCTCATCTATTATTTAATGATTTGTAATTATCTGTCACTGAATCAGAGGCTTCTCAAATGAAGCGTATATTTAAATTAGAATGAGAGATGTCATCACTCTGTTCACTGTGGATGTAATAGTTGCACACTCTGATCCTCATTACCTTTTAAAACTTGAATTCAGATGGAGAAAAACAGGTAACCAAAACAATTGGCACAATATTGTTCCCCTGGTCAACTAGGTTATTTTATAGAGGCTCTCCCCAGGAGAGAGGAGAACTGCCATTAGCAGAAAAATTCAACACCACTGGAATTTTCTGAGGAGATACTGGCACAGATGGAACAATTAGTTGAGGGTTAGCTTTTGGAAATTAAAGTTTTTTTTTCCAGTGTCCCTTAGGCAGCAGTGCAGATAGGAAATCAGAAATTGAAATGAGAGCATAAAAAAGTAGGAAATGAAGCATATTAGAAGATGTGTATACATTAAAAGGTTTGCTAGAGAGGCAATCAGAAGTGTTTGTAAGTAGAGTTCAAGAATCTTAAAGGACTACTGGTTTAATATAAAAAAAAATTGTAAGGCCTAAGCCAGGATGGATGAAAGATATGGAAGGTACCTAATGACCCTATAAAGATGACTAAGAGGAAGCCAAGAAAACATTTATCTTTTCAACAAAATTTCTTGAATATCTTCGCTAGTTGACTCGTGCATCTTCTGCATACAACAGGTTGACCAAAAACTGTTCATTGAATGAATGTGTATAATATAATAGGATAATATTAATTGGACTCTGAGCAAATTTCCCAGAGACTTTGAATAATGAAAACTTTCCATCCTATTTTCAAAATAGGTAGGATTGTACAGTGGAAAAGAACTGTATCTGGACTCAGACATATTTGAGTTCAAATCCTGGATCCCTTTCCCAAAGTATGTGTGATCTAGTATAGTTACTGGTTCCATTACTGATAGTGTCCCTACTGAAATGGGTGGGTCATATCTTTCAATAACTTTTTTAATACTATATGACAAGAACACATATCTCTTTTAATTTTTAAAGATTATTTTCTCATGCCTTTCATACTGTTCCTCTTGATTAGTTGCCATTTCTTGCAGATTCACTCTTTTTATGACCAGTTTCATTGGATCACCAATGACAATGACTGTAGAAATATACTTGTTATATCTGTCCATGGTGTTTCTCCATCTTAAAAAAAAGCTTTTTATGGTTGGATGCATACTCAACTCATTGGGTTATTAAGTGTCTTGGGTCTGCCTTGGAAATGTATTGACCAAATATTCTAACATGGTGTTTGAAGTGGTTGAGTGGAATTAAATAGGAATCAAATTGAAGTTTAAAATACTTTCTAATAATAACATCAATTTAGTAATGGACTAAATGAATGTCAATAAAAAGAGGCAATGAGTAGCCAGCCAGCCTAGAAAAGCACCAGTTGTATTAACTGGGAATATTTGTATGTAAAATTTTAACGTTAGTTGATAGCAACTTATCACGGTAACTTCTCTAGGGGCTTCAGTCACATTCAGAGATTTATTTCTGCTTGTGGCATAGCCTGACTCTAAAGAGAACATCTTGGGCAATTGAGCTTATGCTTCTATGAAAAAGCTTCTCATTCAAGCTGAATTTTGTCTGCATGATCCCTATAATTTCTGTTCCCTATTTTCCTAGGAGACATAACGTAGCAATAAGCATTCAAACTAAGAGACACTTGGTAGGATATTATCAATTATCAATTCACCCAGAAAGTTCTTTGGTCAAAAGACCACCAATAAGGGCCAACTGTAGGGAAAATGGCAAATTGTACTGACTGCAAACTTAGTTATAATTGGGAATCCTTTTTCTACGTAAGAAACTATAAAGTTTTCACGAGGCAGTGAAGACATTGACCTGAAGTCCAGCCATTATTTGTCCTTTTTTGTGTACATCTCATATTCTAAACCTTTGCCCTTTATCTGCAAATCCCTTCTCCCAAATGCCAATTCAAACTCACCTTCTAGTACTTGTTCCCTCAAGCTTAGCCTGTATTTTCTGTAATAATAGTTAATTACTGTCTAATTCATGTAGTCTCAGGCATAAGGCATGCTGAGTTTCCCTTAGCAGTGTAGGGTGGTAGCTTGCATGGCGGTCAGCGTGGATATGGGGAAACATGACACTCCTGATGTCCCGTGGACAGCTACAAGATTCATGGATATGCTGTGTCTGGAGGGGATGAGTGAATGCAGTATGATTAAGTCAGTCATCTCCTGGATAAAATAATGAGTTATTTTTTTCTCAGAAGAAAAGCTTATGAGTTATCAATTATTTCATTTGTTGGGTAGACAAATTAATACAAGTGAATTGTAATGTGTTCAGGTGGACGATTTATAGTCATGGTGTACACATTAAATTCACAAAGATAAGGCCATGAGGCTCACTAAACCCTTCTATTTGTAGTCAAGATAAAGTATGTTACTGATTTTCTATAAGGAAAATACTGGTTTTATAATATTGCCTTTAAAGTAATTATGGTGGCTGGAAAGACAAAGCACTGGACATACGTATATTGATCATCGTGATATGTTACTGTCATAAACTTTACTAGATACACTGTGTTTAATGGGAATGGTTGGTGAGTTTAGCTTCTAATTATAGAATTGATAATAAATACAAAATTCTAATATTTCAAGATTATATGACTTCTCAAATAAAATATTTATGAATTGATATGAATTTGATATACATATATTTATTTAAGACTCCTCATTTACTTATGCACTATGATCTATTTGTCTTTTAATAGCTATTAAGAATGAGGGCTTATTTCATTATTCTTCTAAATATTTTTAAATATCTTGTGCTTCTGTAAGACTGTGATTATATCAAAAAACAAACATGCTCACTTCTATGTAATTTTACAGGAGGATGAACACAGATAGAATTCTAATTAGAACCATGTTTATAAAGCAACTTGATGTAGGTTTGCTTTCATGGTGAAGCAATAAATGTTGCACTGGAAGATGCCATGATCTCATTTTTTGAGGAGGACGTACTGGGCAAAGACATGTGAACACCTCTAGATCCTTCCTTATTCTATGTCAGTGTAGGGCCATTTGGCAGCATCAGAATGGAAGGCATACCTGCGGTAGAACTAGAAGAGTTTATTTGCCTCTTAAAATTGTTATTTGTTTTTTGGCCTGTGAAGATGGTGTCCCTCCAAATTTCTTCAGAGCGGTGACTTTTTTCTTATTCTATTGGAAAGCACTCCAAACTGTTCCTGGAAGAGGTCACTGCCTACATATCTAGAGCCCCAATGTTGCTCCAGAGGTGAATTTAAAGAAGTAGGTGGAGATCACGGAATTAATTTTCTTTATTATTAAGTTCTGAAATGTTAAATGAACATTGTATCTGCTCTGAGGGATAACCAAAAATGAATATTTCTCTTCTTGTGTTTGTGGTTTGGGTTTAATATGTTTTGTTCCCAAAGAATTCCAAGGGAACATCTTCTTGTATATGCATTTATAAATTTGTCTTCTGTATCAGGAGGCCATGGAAATCCAGTTAATTAATTGGGTTTTGACAGGTTGAAGGAACAGATGGATGGTGGTTACCAAAAGCCTTCCATGAGCTGCTAATATGCAAATAGACCAGTAAGTTATACCTGCTCTTGTTTTTGAGAATACATATCAGCTTCCTAAGCTCTACAGAATTAAAATAAAGAATAGTTTGAGTATTAGCGTTCAGTATGTTTATTTTAGAGTTAGATGACAGATGACTTCTTTAGATTGCACAGCATATATAAATCCTGTTGATTTGTGAACCTGAGGCTTTCACTAATTCTCTAATCATTGGTGACTTAGCTGACTTTAATTCTATTTGTTCATTGCACCGTAGAATGTAGGTGGCTGATTTTGATTTGACACTTCTGATTGGGAACTGCATTGTGGAGATGACTTCTTCAAAATCAAATAAATTTGACCAAGACATTAAATGAGCACCTCCAACATACCTAATACAATACAGATGTCTTTTCTGGGTTGCACAGATATCTGTGACAGTTAAAATGAGTCCTCTTGTTCCTTGGTCCCTTAGCATCTAATTTTAACTAACCCTGGAAGGAAAGTCCAATAAGCTGTGTAGTGCTGCCTGCAAATCAGCAGGGACCAGTTCATCTGAGCTTGGAATGCAGTCAGTAAAATTTTCATAAAAATTAGGGTTGGATGCTGTCTACAGGATGCTTATTCTGTAGACATTTGATATTAACTCACTATACAACAATATATGTGAGAAAATCAACTGACAATTTTTAGAAGTAGCGTTTTTTTTGAAGTTTGAAAGATAACCTTTTGTTTTTTTTTAAAACTATCTGTAAACAGTCCCACTCTCTTTCTCTTTCTATTCTTTTCAGTCTTTGTATTTTTCCTTCTTCAATCCTTAATTTTGTCCTTTTTTTCCCTTTCAGGGTAAAGAGATAGTAGAAGGGAGATAATTCCAATAAAAGAGAGGGTCACAATAAGAGATTATAATATATATTTTGATGTATTTTGTGTTTGGATTGCATTGCCTATTTTCACATATTTATGTTGAAAAGCTGACAAGCTGAATTATTAATATTTTTTGAATGTTTCTTATTTTTACCATTTTTTTTCCTTATAGAAAATCAGTAACATACTTAGAATCGATGTCAGAAATGTTTGTTTCTGGATTGAATTAATGATCTCTGTATTTTAGTTTTAAGGTTTTTTTTTTCTTTTCCTTTTTTTGGGGGGGGGTCCCACAGTAAGGAGGAAGAAGTTGGCTCATCAAATAGCTTATAGACTAGGCAGAGAACTGGGTGCAAGATCTGATGCCAAAATGCGGTATGAGTTGGGATCACAGGAAAGAAGAGATTTAGGTTTAGTGAATAGAAAAGTAGGAGGTGGTCTGGAGGATCTATTGGTCAGGTGCCAACATCTCTTCCCATACTTGGGAGACTTGGATTCATTTAAAAGACTTGGATTCAGTCTTAGAACAGGTTGGATACCATGATTTTCATATCCCTTTTACTTACCAAACTCTTATATTATATGAAATCTTGAACTGACTGTATGTCTTAGATAGGTGAAAATGATAATAGTTAGGTGGCACCCCACTTTATTGACCTCATATGAAAATGGTCTGAGTGAACCTCTGTCTTTGCAGAGCACAGCTTGAAAACTACTGTGTTAGCCATGCATTCTGATTTTGTTTCAGAAAGCAAGGTCAGGATGACTAATATTTGCTGTCACCTTTTAGTGAGTTCTTTACACCTGAGAGATTAAACTGTGGGTGGGGACTTGATGGACACCACGCGGAGGGTCTTTGAAGGTGGTGTGAGAACGTACCTGAGTCATGCTGCAGTTGTGTGTTCCTGAATGGTACACCGGGGATGACAGAAGAGGACCTCAGGAAAACAATTGTAGTCATGTCTGAACCAGATAGACTTCCTTCCTCAATGCAGTAGTTAAGGTTCATGGTGTTTTCTGAGGCAGAGTTCACTAGTCATTCCCACTCTCTGAGATACTCTTTTCCAGCTCATTCTATAGTTCCTTGTTCTTGTCCTTCAAGTGTTAGATCATAGGTCACCTGCTCAAAATGACATTTCTCGCTGCTCTCTCTTAGGTTCTCTTCTTCCAGTTTTATTATTAATAAGCAACACAACACCCTGCTCATCTTTTCAGAGACTTTAAGAAGAGTTTTAGCTTGCTTAGTTTTAGTCCTTCTTATTAGAATGTAATTTCTGTGGGACCATATCTGTCTTATGCACTCTCATGACTTCAGTATCTGGTGGGTACAGTACATGGTACAGGGTAGATAGTAAATTTTTGTTGAATGAATGCATGAGAAAGTTTATATGAGAGGTATAAAACATAATAGAGGCCACTAGAGAATGCAGTGGGGACGTTTATTTTAAGAAGTTTCCCACAACAGTGAAGTATTAATGTTTTGCAATATTTCTTTTAAAGAAAACAGTGGAACTTTGTGCATTAGAGCATTCATTAGTAATAAAGAAATCAATGCTTGTAGAGCAGAGTATACATAGGTCTTTAATCAGTCATCTATGATAAAAGATACATGATACTGGGAAACACAGTAAATAAGATAAGGCCACCTGGTAGAGCTATAGAGTATATATTTTCCATCCTTTCGTTATTATAGCTAAGTGACATTAAAATTAATGACCTATATATTTATCCTAAAGGTAGTGCCATTCTGTACTATTCTTTCTGTCATGGTACTTGATAGCACTTGGGAGTAAATGTTTCCCTTCTAAATGATGATACTTGGATCCATAGCAGTCCCCTGTGGATCCCTGCAAGGCTAACGTGGGAGAGGCTGATGATAGAGGCATAATGTTGTGTAGAGAGGATGCAGAGGACCATGATGGCGACCTGCTGGTAGACAGGTATTAGAGCCAAGGAAAATGGTTTTAATAGGCTCAGGACACTTAGAAGAGTTGGGGGAATAGTTGGCTCTTCTTGTTTATGCCTATTTTTTTCAACAGTGGGTTTGTTCATATTTCATTTCAAGCGCCAATGCCTTAAGGAAACATGACTTAATTATGATCAGGTGAGTTAGTAATTTTGGAAGGAGGATGGGACAAGAAACTAATAGCTATGGAATGCCTGCTGTGTTATGTGCTAAGTACATTTATACCCATTATCTCCTAGAAATTCCAGCTGGAGACTCAAGTATGCAACAGCTGACACCTGGATCTCACATTCCTGGCAGTGAGGAAAAGGCTCATCTCTTACCATCACACCCTAGTTATCAGTGATGTTGGTGTCTGGCTTTTCCTATGAACCAAAAAACAAGAGTTAGAATTTTTGCTTAGGAAGATTTTGGTCTGAACTCTGAACTAACATTTCATTTAGGTCTTTTTATGAAGAGGGTTGGGAAAATGACGAGTCATGACAATAAACCATATCTGCACATGATTCTACATTTTTCTTACCTGATAGATGTTACAACTATATTTATTGCTTCATTTTCATTTATTAGACAGCTGTTGTTAAAGTAGCATGGATTGCTACTTCTGTAAAAATGAGAGCTTTGCGAAGTTTACTCATCTCCATTGTGTACTGAAAGCAAAGTTAAATCATGTATATGTGCTTTAAATTAAACCCACGTGAGTCATTAATGATTAAGTGATGTTTGAATGTGTGGGCTTCTGATTTACAATGACAGAATCCAGATTATAAAATTTAGAAAATGTAATCTGGAATGTAGGTTGATAAAAATCAGTCTCTATGGGTAAAATTAACAAAGATATCATAAATATAACATTGCATCTGATTGAATGGCTGCGGAGGGTTGGCATTTGAGTTAGCCTATTTAATATGAAAGTACTCATTTTTGGACTATCCCATGAATATAGCCTTCTCTCTGTCCCCAGTGCCTCCATTCGCTTTCACAAATTCCCACCAGCTCCCAAATTGATAAATGGCCTCTATGAATGTTTAAAAGTAAATTGAATTTGACTTTTTTACTTTTGAAATTGCTGTGGCACCCCTTGAGCCCTTGAGTCCTACCTCTGTTGTGTGGTTAAAGACAGAGTTAGTAGTCCCAGGACCCAGGCAATGCTAGTTCTGTAGGTCCTGGGATGGCCAGAAGCTTAAGGTGTCCTCCTGTCACCCTAGTCATTTGGCCCAGTCCAGGCAAGGTGAGTGCCTTTGATCCCCAAAACTGCCCCTGTTTCGTCAGTGTATCGTGCAGTTGGAAGAAAAGTCATCCCTTTTGCCCTAAAACCCTCCTCTCCACACTCATTTTACCCAAGAATGTACCAAGGCACAGGGGTCTATAAAGTAACTGTCCCTAGAATCATTTGTTGAATAAAACTAACCCCCTATTTTTCTTGCCTTACAAGCCAGGACACATTCCATTCAGAAAGACCCCTCACCTTGTGCTTTGTGCTGTCCTCTCAGCCTGTCACATCTCCTGCTGCTTCTCTGAGTCACCAGGCTCACAGAATGCTCCTCAGTTCCAGGCTGCTGTGAACAACACACTTAAAGAGAGGAGAAAAATAAAATAGGACTGGTGTTTACACCTGAATCTCCTTCTCCTCTAACATAGAACTTGGTTCATTGTAAAACTGTCTTGGACTCTAGTTTCTTGGTCACTGGGACTGCTTTGTAGCCTTCCTTTCCTCTGACACATAACATTTTCTCAGAGTTCGGTGGGGGTAGCCTCGATACTTCCATTTTAACCCAGCTCTGCTGAGAACCATGTTGGGATTGTAGGTTCCAATGAGTGGTCCCTTAGGTTTAGGCTTGTGTATTGAGTTTTAAAAACCTCTTCTGCTTCTTGTAGATTTGAGAATGTGAACAAGTGATTATATTCAATACTGCATAAACTTGCTTGTACATGTTTTTAAATCAACCATTACAACACAAATTACCTTAAAAATGTAATAGTACCTAGTCAGATGTTAGTATCCTTTTGGAGGTGTCATCAATTACATGTTCAGATTACAGACTGAGTAAAGGTCATTCCTAGTCACTGATTCTACCAGATAGACTGTCAGGTGGGAGAGTTGCTTTAGAATGCAGTTTAGTTTAAGGACAGGGCACCCTCTTACAAATCCATTTCTGAGGTATGAGCTATTTGCATTAACATATTTATTTATTCATGAATTTTCCAAAGCACAGAGAGAATGATTGAAGTTTCCCTTCTTCTTAAGAATGCATGAATTTAGCTTCATTCGTTGTTGTATGCTTCTTGATTTTTAGTTGGAATAATTCAGAGGGCCTTGATTTCTTGCTCTCCAGAAGCAGGCCCTTGGCTAATCTGTCAGAGGCAATTAGCTACTTTTGGGGAATTGGAAGAAGCCTAGTGAAGGTCAGGACACCAATTCTTACCAGTGTGCCTTGTTCAGATATCATCTCCACTCCCATTGATGGAATTTTATTTATAGCTTTTGTAAATTAAGGTATTTGTGAAAGTTAATTTGGATGAGGGAATCATTATCTAAGGGAGAAAAACAGAGCAGGAGAATAATAATAGAAGCCAAGAGCTGGCCTAAGTTAGATTTCAGAATGAAAGCAACGTTCATATCTACATTAGGATTGTAGAAGATGTTTGATGGTAGAGAATAAAGCTGAGATATTGCCTCAGAGCATCTCAGAGAATTGGGCCTGAATGAAGAGACCTCCCTGGTGGCTTCAAGAGGAGGAAACTTTTCTATGCACCATCTCCTTTGAACAGAAGACTGGCCTCATGCTGCCAATGAGTAGAATCGTAGAAGCACACTAGCAAAGACCTAGACAGAAAATTGGTAGGGTTAAAAGAACAAATTTCTGAGACAGCCTTGCATAGATTGGAAGATTCCAACATAGCTATGTAATCAGTGGCTTAATGACCACAGAGAAGAGATCAGTCCCAGAAAGGTGACTCTTAAAGTTGGAGACAAATCTACAGAGTTAGAGAAATGGTTGAAGTAGAAAAATGCTGGATTCCTTAGCAATATTATATACTTTAAACATCTATCTACATACCACCATCTACATATCTATCTAACTATTTCAATGGTTTATACTCCAAAGATGAGTAGTTACCAAATGGATTGAGACTACTCTAGCCTTCATGTTGACTTATGCTCTATGATTCATAAGTTCTGACTTAGGGATAGTGCTATGTTGTGTATATTTGTCCATGTAGAAGTAACTGGGGGTAGAAAATAGGAAAAGTCATTGAGGGGAGAATTCTGTAATTCTTCCTTCTTCCTTTGTGGTAGTCCTTGAAAGCCAAGAAATTGAGGACTTTGTACTCCTAACATGGCCCTGGGGTCCTGAGGCAGCTGGAAAATCAGTTTGCTTGATCACTGCTGGCTTCCTAAGCCACAGGCAGGAGGAAGAGTGTCCCCACATTGCAGGTATTTGAGAGCTTTCTGTGATGTTCTAAGACAAGTGATAGGTGTGTCTGTGCCTCTCAGGCTCTGTTGATAGACGTCCTTAAGAGAAAGATCAGTGACTTGGATTTCTCTGGCATCTTGTAGTTAAGCTTCTGAATCCCTGAATCACTTCTTGGGGAGCCAGTACCAGAGTGCTGGAAGGTTTATCCCTCTTCTACTGTGATACTGAAGGACTGGGCAAGTGTTTGACCAGAAATTCCACAGATTCATATTCATGAGGTGCTTTGTGCAGCATGTCTCTGAGTCAGAAGACGCTTTGCTTGTTATCAATGTATTTTGTCATGAACTCATGAAACCCGAAGTCAGACAGAATGCCAATATAAAAATTGGGTGTATCTATTTCATTACTGAAAAGATGGGACAATTTTGGTTCAGAATGCAGTTCCTGAAGAGACCTGAAGGACTGTGAAGTTGAATTTAGTACTAATCACACTGTCTGGCCCTGAACCCAGCTAGTCTCATGTTTCAGGGATGAAAACAAAGGGAAAAGGCCAACTCTAAACTCGGAAGCACAAATTCCAAAAAAAAAAAAAAAAAAAAAAAAAAGCGCCACTCCCTGCTTGCAAATAAGTAGGGCTTCCCAAGAGAGACAGACAAACTAGGAAGAGTTCCAAAAATGACTGTTCCACATCTTCCTCTGGTTCTCCAATTTGGCAGAAAAACCCTGGCATTATTAAAGGCTGTACAGTTGACAGGAACCTGTATTCTAGAGGAGGAATCTACAAACGAGTGCCCAAAGGAGGTGGTTCCAGTTTCCCTGAAGCCTTGTGATCACTGTGGAGAGTGGGAGCTGCAGACACTGGGAGAAAAGATCTTAAATGGTAAGGTATTGCTGCAAGGGCATGAGTCTGGATGAATCAAGAGGCAAGAAAGAGGTTAGGGGCTCCTGAAGTAGTTGATAGTTGATAAGAGTCTTGCCTAAGGAGGTAGAGTGGGGATGAGGAAGAAATGTTCCAAGGGTGAAACCCCCAGTATGACCATGCCTCTTAAGTTGAAGAGTTTCAGTGTGTTAAACTTTTCAGTGTTGCATGGGATGAAGTGTGAGAGTGAGAAAGCTCAGGCATAGATGTCTGGAAGTTAGACCCAAGCTTCTGCTCATCACACAACTTGTAGTTTATATCCCCCACACTCAAAACCACTAGCACCAGTTACTTCCAGCTCCAGAGTCCTTACTTCTGCTTTCTCCAATGTCCTCCCCCGTCTCCACATCCCCAGGAAACCCTGTGTCCCAGTGTGAACTATCCCATTTTAGAAGTAATTGTGATTCACTAGGCCATAGCTTTATTAATTTTTTGTTTTGGTTTGTTTTTGTTTTGTTTTAAAATCAAGTCTCCTGTCCCTAAGAGACCCAGCAACGATAGAAGATAAATGAAACCTGTATTTATTATAGCTTTCACAACATAAATCATCTCGCCCTTGGTGAATGGGCAGATGGCTTCTTGTGAGGCTGCAAAATGACTGCACCCAGGCACATGAAAGAACAGAAACCAAAGAGTATGATATGAGAATATTCAGAAAGGTTGTTTTAAGAAATTTTGGCTTTGCTTTTCCCCTTCAGCTCTAAAATACTCTGTGGACTTAGAACTTGCCCAGGGGTGGAAGGGCGTGGCTTCTATAGTGTAAGGCTCATTGTGAGCGTTTTGGGCAGGATAAGCAGGTCCATGTGGCTCTAAGCATCTTTCTCAGGGTGAGAGAAGATAACCATCACGTGGTGCTGAATCCAAGTGGAATTAGAAACAGACCAAAGATAATAGGTCTCTGGACAGAATCGTTTCCACAGTGGGTTCCAAACCTAGCCACATGGCCAAACCTCCCAAGCGTTTTTCTACAGATCTCTGAGCCAAACTTGAGATTTGAATCAGAACTTTTAAGATTGGGCCCTGGAAATTTGCACTTTTATAAAAGTTGTTCAGGTGACTAGTAGTCGTGATCAGGTTCATAAACTCCATTACTGCCGATTGAAGTGAGAATGTAAGAAACCCGGAAGCAAGGTTGAATTTCTCCACAGATGGCAACCTTGGCGAAGTACCTCTCGGTTTCACTTCTTTCTTATAAAATATGAGCCTCCTAGGTCTCTCCAGGCTCTAAAATGTTATGATTCAATAAATGGGAGTTGTGACCATAGTTTCAGCCATTATGTTTCTGTTTTTGTGCCTTTGGGCTTAGAAACTCATTTTCAGAGCCCACTATTAATGTAGATGGAGTTGATGGCTGACTGTGGAGTCCATTTGAAGGGTTCCTGGGAGGACTTTCTTCCTCAGAACACCAACCTGCTTTCAGTCTCAGAAATTTCTCCATTAGAGGAAGGGGTTAAGGTGAGGTCTCTTTATGTACATACTTAGGTCCCCTTTAGTAAGGGTTGGTAAATGCATTAGCAAATTAATAATAGTTTTGTATCAATATTTTGGAATTCTCAACCCCTGTTTCTTTAAGACTTTTGATGAAGGATCTATAAGACCTTTGATGAAGGATGTTTCTGTGTCCCTCTTACTGATAGAGTCAGGTTTGTGTCTGATGCCAGCTGGACCTGTACTCTTTACCTTCATTCTATAAAAGCATCTCAGAATGCAAATACTGTGAGTGACATTATTATTAGAATAACCTAGAATCTGGTCAACTTTTATAAGAATAAAAGTATAGCTAATTCTCTAAGTTTGATATGAGTAAAAAAAATTACTTGGGCCTTACCTCCTCTGATTGTGTCTGTATTAGCTTGCTAGGGCTACCACAATGAAGTACCACACACTGGGTGGCTTCACCAACAGGAATTTATTGTCTTATGGTTCTGGAGGCCAGAAAGTCTCAAATCAAGGGGTCAGCAGGATTGGTTCCTTTTTAGGAAGGATCTGTCCCAGACCTCTCTCTATGGCTTGTAGATGGCCATCTTCTCCCTGGATCCCTTCAAATTGTCTTCTCTCCAGACATGCCTGTCCCTGTGTCCAAATTTCCCCCTTTCACAAGGACACCAATCATATGGCATGAGGACTCATCCTGATGACCTCATTTTCATTTGATCATGTGCCAAGACTGTATTTCCCATTAAGATCATATTCACAGCTACAGAGAATTAGGTTAGAGCCTCAACATCTTTGGGGAAAATACAGTTAAACCCTTAACAGTAGCTTTCCATTGTATCATGGCATTGATGCTGAAGAATGAGTGAATTAATTTATGAGGTGGGTTATGGTCCTCAGGAAATTAATAAAGACTTTATTAAGTTATAATTAATAATTTATACAAACTTTAGACAATTTTTTTTTTCTGGTGGGAGATGAAGAGATTAAAGGTGGACCCCTGGAACTACCAGGGGCATGACGGGCCCAGATTGAACTTGCCAACAAAAAGTAATTGGTAATGAATGGTTGTAGGGAGGATTGCCATGACTGGGGAGTCTACCTTATAGTATTTTTAAAGACACCAAACAAAACTTAACCGTCTTCATTGGATACTCCATACAGACAAGTGTCTTCATTGGATACTCCATACAGACAAGTGTGGGAAGGGTAAGCTTTTTAGAGCAAGTTTTGAGTCAACAGTTATTTTGCATGTATGCCCCTGAAAGTTTCATACAAAGTAGCATTAAATTTTTATGATACATAACCATCTTATGGTTATAAGACCAACATTAATACCATCATTAATAAAAGTAGTACTTTGTCCCAAACTGCTAGTTTCCTTTTGGTGTAGATTAAGATTGTACAATTGCACAGCACACATACTGTACACGGACATGCACTTTGTTTTTGTTTTTTTTTTCAATATATGAAATTTATTGTCAAATTGGTTTCCATACAACACCCAGTGCTCATCCTAAAAGGTGCCCTCCTCAATACCCATCACCCACCCTCCCCTCCCTCCAACCCCCCATCAACCCTCAGTTTGTTCTCAGTTTTTAAGAGTCTCTTATGCTTTGGCTCTCTTCTACTCTAACCTCTTTTTTTTTCCTTCCCCTCCCCCATGGGTTCCTGTTAAGTTTCTCAGGATCCACATAAGAGTGAAACCATATGGTATCTGTCTTTCTCTGTATGGCTTATTTCACTTAGCATCACACTCTCCAGTTCCATCCACGTTGCTACAAAGGGCCATATTTCATTCTTTCTCATTGCCACGTAGTACTCCATTGTGTATATAAACCACAATGTCTTTATCCATTCATCAGTTGATGGACGTTTAGGCTGGACATGTATTTTGAAACTACTAAGGAAATAGCCTAGGAAATGGGGTTGGTATTGATTGTATTTTGGAAATAAATAGTGGCACCTGTTTGCACCGCCATGAGGCAATTGTGTACATCTCTTTCTAACACTGATACAAGTTGGTATCTTGGAATTGTTCAAGAGGGGATATTTACACTATGGTGATTGGCACAGACCACAAATCAGGGCTTCAACTTTTGTTGTTGTTGAAAGCCAGTTATTGAATATTCACTGGAATGAAACTACAGTTTTAAATAAGTTAACATACTCTGGTTTTGGGGGCATTTACAAGAAAAACTATCCTGCTGTACAAAAATAGATGTTTCTTTGTACCATGCTTGAGAATCATTGGTGAAGAAAAACTGTAGAGGCAGTTTAGGAAACAGATGAGATGCATTTGAATGCAATTTAGTAATGGCTTCTAAAGCTGCCAAGGAAATTGCTGAGATAATTTTGGTGTGTGAAATATATTCATTAAGAAGAGTTAAAATTCACACTCTCAGCTTCCCTGACAGCAGGATGATGATTAATAGGAGGGCTAGAAGGATTGACATTTTCGTGGAAACCTCTGGAAATCAGAGAGTTCCAAAGCCATCATTACTAGAGTTTGAAAAGTTTAAAAGGAAAAAAAATGGCTAATTGGACATGTGTTAATTTAATCTGTATATTTTAGGAGTAGTTGAACCATATGTACTTAAGTGAAGACAAATGAGTTTAAGAACTTAGCACCAAAAACTGTGTCATGCCTGGTGGCTTCTATAGATTAAGTTGACTTTCCTCACCTAGAGAAGATCCAAAGACAGCACTAAAACGTCCACTTTCTGAATGAGCAAGATTGCAGTACTTCTCAAATTTCACTATGTTTCTAGATCACCTGAAGGACCTTCTTAAAATTTAGGTTTTTACTGAGCAACTCTGGGGTGGGAGCTCTGCTATGGTCCCCAGAGCACATTCTGAAGAAGAAGGACCTAGAAACGATTCACGGGATGTGAGTGTGGAGACATTCCTGAGCTCGTGGCTTTCCCTCTTGCCTACCTTGCCCAGTGTAGAGACATTAACACGATTTGAAAGCTTTCCTATTTTCTATTCTTCTACATTTGCTTTCAATTTGGATTTATTTAGTGGTTGCAAATAACAGTATTGTCCCTTGGAAATTCCTCCAGGATCACTCTTTGTAACATTTAAGCCTGGTTTTTTTTTTGTTTGTTTGTTTGTTTTTTTCCCTCTCTCTTAAGGCTTGAAACTTACTGGGATCTCTGTAATTCCACACAGCTTCCACTAGAGGTCATTGTCTTGTTACAGAATTATTTTCTTTCTTTCTCTAAGGTATTTCAGGGGCTGGGATGATTTTGCATTCTTTGGAGAAGGTTAGGGTCAGCCTAAAAGGGCCATTTATCCCCAAGGCCATGGGTTTGCGTATAATAGCAACTCCATCCCAAAATGGGAGCCTCTCTACCTCCTCCAGTCAGTGAATCTGAGTGCCAAAGATAGGCAGACTTTTTCAACTACCTGGAATGAATGAAGGAGAAAAGGACTGAAGCATGGCCAAAGTGTTACGAAGGTCATGTGCAGTGTACTGTGTTGCTGGGGCTGACATAATAAAGTACAGAACTGGTGATTTCAACAAGTGACATATGTTTTCTCACAGTTCTGGAGGCTGGAATCTGAGATTAAGGCCTGCTGCAGGCCTCTCTCTTGGACCTCCTCCTGTGTCTTCTTACCATCTTCCTTCTGAACCTGTCTGTACCCAAAGATCCTCTTCTTAGGAGGACATCAGTCCTACAGGATTAAGGTCCACCCTAATGAGCTCATTTAAATTTAATTACCTCCTTAAAGACCCTACCTTCAAATACAGTTAAATTCTGAGGTCCTAGGGCTTAGGATGTCAATATATGAAATATTAAGGGGATGCACTTCTGTCCACAACAAATAGTAAATAAGATTCCTAAGGAGATCTATTTCCTAAGTAAATAGTTCCTAAGGGAACAGGACTTCTTCAACAAATAGAGCTCTGTTGATAGCTATAATTTATCTAAAATCTTCAAATCAAAAATTTACCTTTTTCTTCCATGAACCGAATATGTTCAGAAAAGTTATATTAATAAAAAAATAATCTCCACTTGTCTTATAATTGTTAATTTTTCTTGTAGGTGCTACATATTGAAGACTGATTTAGGGAGAGGTCATAGGGGAGGAAAACTCTGAGGTAGGAGACAGGATGAAAAGCTACCAGTTAGTTTATCCAGACCAGAGGCATTTTCCTCTAAATTACCTCCCACTATGATTTCTTTCTACCATAATTTCTCTGACTGAGTTGCCTTCTTCTTGAAGTCTTCCCAAATCACATGAACTGCAAGTTAGTCTCTGTCCTCTGAATTCATTTCTTCATTCCAAATACATACTCAAAGCACACATTATATTTATAATACCCTGGGAATACAAACTTGAATATATCAGTCCCTTCTCCCTAGTAACTTATTACGATAGAATAGAAATGTTTATAAGAGATGTGTGGCCAAGTCCCAGTACAAAACAGCTGGGGGAATTACTTCTAGGGGAATCGGGGATTGTTGATCTATCATTCACTTGGTATTTATTCATATGCCTTTGCAACCTTCTCCTTACCCACCCACAAACTGTCACCTTTGTATTTCAGAAGGCAGTGCATATTGTAGGTGCTCACTGAATGCTTTTCAAAGAATGAGTAAAACGAAGTGTTCAAGTTCTCTTACTCAGGAATAAATATGGAGGCACTATTCTATAAGATGAGGTGTCCACGACCTGCCCATTCTGGGCACAAGCTGTAGCCCTGGAGGGCCCACTAGGACCACATCATAATTAATTCTACTTCTGCAAGGATTCATGTGAACAATAAAAAGGCTTATTGCAAATGAGTGATCACAAGCTATAGACTTGAAACTTCATAGAATTAGTTGTTTTGTGGATGCAACAACTAAAGTGTAGTACACTGGTTTTGAGATTAGCATTTTACTTCCTCCTTCCTAAGGAAATAGTGAAAACCTTTACTCTAGCTGAGAGAATTGTCTCTGACTTGAACTTCTTCATATTTTTAGGTTTATTGCCTTAATTCTTTGGCAAATATTCTACTCTGTTCTACCCCATGCCTTTGGTGTCTCACAGTGGAGTTCTTTTTAACTATAATGCAGATTCTAAATTTTCTTTTGGTCCATTTTAAGTGCAGAGACTTCATTAATTGCACCAGGGGGAGGTTTCCCAATCCTTGCATAGAAGAGTCTTTGAAAAATTAATTTGAAAGGTTTCCTTTCTTATTGCAGGATCTTGTACTATTATATTTTCTCTTGAGTATTCTGATGGCTGTATCTTTTTTTTAAATCCAGTTTGCTTTAGAGAATGAAGAGTCTGTTCATTTGATCCCAAATGAGATATAAACCTCACCGCCAAGAACCATGAATATCAGAACATCCTGTCTGGTTTCAGCCACCAGGAGAAATTAGTATTTAACCAAATATTGAAGTGACTCAACAGTAATTTATGAGCTCATTGCTTGTTCTGTTTTAAGGGTAGTTATCACATCTTGGAGGATGACTGACAAAAAGAGAAGAAGTTTGAGCGGATTTCTCCAGGGTGCCTTTCTGCTTGACTTCATTGGCTAGTTGACTTTTACCTCCCCTTATTAGCCCACCATCACTGAAGCAAATAGGCTTGGTCTTTAGCTTTAGTTTTTCCTGATTCCTTTTCATGTGAATATTTTTTGAGGTACCGTGATGGAGTGAGTTCCTGGTCTGGGAGTCCAGGGCCGGAGCAGCTGTGAAAGCCCTGTCAATGGGGCATCAGATGCATACACAGAAGGAGCTAAAACAGCAATCATCAAATTGTTTCCAGGCCCCCTGTCTTGTGAGATACTTAGCATTCTGTTTAGTAGTTGGCCAAATAGACTATTCCACAGGCATGTCAAATTTAAAGTGGATGTGAGTTAGGTATAGAAACTCACATGTGGTGCTTTAAGTCATCTGAACACATGTCATAGTTCACGAGCATTCTCTCTCTGCATGGTCCTGGCAGTTTTTGTTTGTTTGTTTGTTTGCTTGTTTGTTTGTTTTGTTTGTTTGCACAGGTTAAAGGTTTGGATCATAATGGGGACATCGCAAAGGAGCTATTCATGAGATTTATTTGCCAGTTTATCATAAACTGCATCTCTCTCCCGAGGGAAAACACATTCTCTGTGTCCTTTTATCTCTTTTACAAGGGATGACAGTGTATATTAACAGAGGGCAAGAAGAAATCATTGGGTTTAAGTGTTAATGATCATCTAATAATAAGATGTGATAGGATTATATTAGAATTGCAGAATTGGTCTATTTATTAGGAGTGGCGTGCATCAAGTTGTAAGCCTCAGAGGACATAGGGGTAATTATAATCTTCTAGAAATGCAAAATGTTAAAGTCTTTTTGAGAATTTATTTTATTATTTTGCAATGAATTATGGCCAAATAAGGTTAACTCTGAAAATGTCTTATATGTGAAAAAATATATTATTAGCATTTATATGAGACCTCGTCTTCTAATTTTTGGAGGAATTCCACATTTTTGACATCCTCATTATGCATAAAAATGTTAAGGACTGAATTATAACATATAAATTGATATGCTCTTAAAAATGTTTAATTCAGTGTTATAAAATGATGATAGCTGCAATTATATTACATTCTCTAATACCTCATTACCAAGCATGTTATGAAATATATTAATTTAAAAAAACTTTCTTCAGCTTGTGATGTCTTGAAAGATGGAATAATATGACCAATAAGCTAAATAGAGGAACTCACAGTGGGAATTCAAAGTTCACCTGGACCCTTTAACTGATACTTACAGAATTTCTTCTACCAAACTGAACAAATCACTTATTTGATAATATTAACTAATTGGATACTCTTTGAACCACAGTTGAATGAACTTGATCGGCCTCATTGTCTTTCATCATAGCCAACCTTGCCTTTCATTTTGAGTTTTTTTTTTTTTTTTAGTTTTTCTTTCTTAGTTTCCTATGAAAGCATCTAACTGTAGCTCCCATCCAGGTTCTTGTCTTCCTTTCTCAAATATTCTTGAAGAGTATTCTGTACTAATTAGTTTAATTTATTTGTAGTTTTTCTACTCATTGCATCTTGGCATCATTTCCTACCATTTTACCAAAACGCTTCCAAATTGTTAGAGATGGCCGTATTTTTTTTCTTGTCATTGTTTTTTTTTTTTTAATGTGAATTTGGTATAATTATCCATCCTTCCTTCCCCAAACTTTATTGGTCTCTGCTCTATAACACTTTTATTACCAGGAATATGCTGTTATCTCTCTTTAGATAATAGATTAAGTGACATTTTCTCATCATTAAACAGAATTCTGAGCCTACAGGAGAAATTCCCACCCAGTATCTATTTACCCAGTATTTAAGTCTGGTAAATCTGCAAATATTGTTAGTGTTCAGTTCATCAAACTTTCCAAATCCTATTAAATTGTACTTTAGGTCTTAAATTGTATAGGTACTTTGAGGGCTTATATACATTTAATTGATATATGATCACTCAGCACTTTAGAGAATTTTTCTTTTTTATTTTAATTTCTTTAATGTTTTTATTTATTTTTGAGACAGAGAGAGACAGAGCATGAGCAGGGGAGGGGAAGACAGAGAGGGAAACACAGAATCTGAAGCAGACTCCAGACTCTGAGCTGTCAGCACAGAGCCTGATGCGGGGCTCGAACTCACAGACTATGAGATCATGACCTGAGCTGAAGTCGGACACTTAACCACCCAGGCGCCCCAGCACTTTAGAGAATTAAAGTGACATTTTGGTTCCCTCTCTTGGATATAACATCATATTATTCACATTAAAGATAGTCTGATGTATGTGGTTTAGATAATGGTCTTGAAGATAAAATATTGTTTCATACCTGTAGACCAGCTTGTTGGAATAGGATATCACCTGAAAATAATGGCAACATCTATGTCTATAAAAACTGGGGGGATTAGAAGACTCTAACACATTCTCTGTAATAACTCTAGCCAAGCCCTGAATGGTTCCTCATCATGGTCAAAGAATATAGCCTGTACACTAATTGTTCACTCTCTTTTATGAAAGTGGAATTGCTACAATTTTACTGATAAAATGTAATAATCAAATTTCACAGTACTGACAGAGGTATAATAAGCCTTGGCTTTTATCCCCAGAGCTTCACATTTTGGCACGCTGGAGGTTCACCGTGTGTCGACATAATGCTAACTTTGCTCTCTCTTATTTCTACAAAAACCATTTAGAATAAAGAGACTGCAGCTAATGGTGCCCTAAAAATAGGAATTGGAGAGGTTAAGAAAGGCCTTATACAGGCCTTATTATGTAAATAAGTACATTTAGGCAGTTTGACACTAATAAATAGCTTGGGAGCCCAGGAAAAGATGTAGAAAGGTCTAGAGAAACAAATAGCCATGGTGAACATGGCCTCATAATTTTTATGGCATTTTCATGATTCATTTGATTCATTTGATAAATAATGCTTCTGGCATTGACACTTGGGTTTCTTGTTACCTAAAATCAATACATAAAATTTGTTTATCTTAAGGAACAATCTCCTGTACCCTGTATATAGTTCTACTTAGGAATAAGCAGGAAGGTCCTTCACGACTAAAAAATTACACCAAAATAAGTGGAGAGGTAGAAATCTTAATACCTGAATTACACAGATAAAGTTGGTCTACCTTTTCTACTAGTGTGACTGTGTCTCCCTAGAAGTATATAGGATGTGGTGTTTTTTAAGTCCTTTATCTGCTCCACCTTAGTGATGGTCCAGGAGTCATTATAAGAAACATTAAGCTAATCAGGTTAGAAAAAGTTATTTTCTCCTTAAATATATAAATACCCTAGACAAATGAGAAGACAGACTCATTTATAGGACCCTAGATATATCAATTATTATTGCTGCATAATAAACCATCCTAGACTTAGTAGCATTAAAAAAAATTAATCTGCTCATGGATTCTATAGGTCAGGAATTCAGAAAAAGCACTTTAGGGATAGTTTTTCTCTGCTCACTGATACCTGGATTCTTGGTTGGGAATACTTAAAGGATGGGGGTAGTGACTCAATAGCTAGGGGCTAAAATAATGTGAAGACTCATTTATTCACTTGTCTTGCACTTAGGATGGAAGAGTCAAAGAGCAGGACTGCTAACTACGATATATTCCAGTGGCCTCTGACTGGAATACCACTATGTGGCCTCATCGTGTAACATGACTTCTCGCAACACGGTGTCCTTAGGGTAGTCAGACTTCTTACATGGCAAGTATCCCAACAAACAAGGTAGAAGCTGCGTAGCCTTGTATTACTGAGTGTTAGCTGTCACACGGGTCACTTCTCCTACAATATTTAGTCTATTAGTCACAAGATTTAAGAGCTGAGGTCAGAGACTCCACTTCTTGACAGTCAAGGCTGTACTGTTCGTAAACATGAACATGGGAGATATTGTTGGGATATCTTTGGAGAGTAGAATCTGTCAAACCCACATTAAGCTTATTGAAATTATGTACCCAGAGGACTATGAGACTTGAAGTCCTCAGCTCAGGATGAGTTCAGATAGTAGCCCATGGATATGATTATAGTGATCCCCCAGTAAGGACAGAGTATAAGTACAAAGCCTCCTGGTCACAGTCCCCAGGTGATATCTTCAAGAATAGACTATAATTTCCACTCTTTCCCATGTAGTGAAATAAAGGAACTACCTCTCATTTGAGTCTCCAGTAGTCAGATAAGGCCACCTCACCTTTATTGTAGTATACTCATCAACTAATCCCTTCCTTTCCCTCAATGGAAATCCTGAGCAAGATTTAGAGGAGAGTAAAGTTGATTTTGTGGTCTACAAGTAAGATTTACTTCCTTCTCTACTTGTGGAGTGGGAAATGAAGTACTTTTTCAACCCCAAAGCAGTGAACAGGGCTCTAAAAGAATCACTTTAAAGAATGAGTATGCTTGCAAGAAGGGGACATGAACACTTTTCCTGGTGGTTGTATGCTTATGGGTCACAGAATCTATAGGCCCACTTTTATGGCATTGTTAGAGGAGAGTGTGCTGAAAAGATTCTTAGGAGAGCCTTTGGGGACAATAAGAACATGTTACATTGTTAAAGAAAAAGGGGTTGCTTATTATATGTTCCCTGAATTTTGGATGTAGATATGAACTTGGAAACTAATGCTGGATTTGGAGTAGCCTGGACCAGAGGGGCTTGAGGGTCCCATGGTAAGGAAGGCCTGAAAAGAATATGGGGAAATGATCACCACATCTCTGTTCTCTGCAGTTTTGAGAGGGTGAGCAAGGGCATCAGTGTTGCTGTGGTTCTGTGTAAAAGCGACTCGTAGAAAATCCTTGGAATATTGCCTATCATGTGAGATCAAGTTCTCTGCCCTTTTGGCTTTGCTGGTTGGGGATTGGGCTGAAAACTCATGGAGGGCTAGCATACCAAGCAAAGAGAAAGAGGAAAGAAACATGAAGAAAGGAAGGTTGGTTTGTGTGAAAAGAGATCCTACTACAACTCTCTAAAAACAAATCAACTTTACTCATAGGTAGGTCTAGTTAGCCCTGAGGGAGGAAGAAAGACAATCTTTGAAACAAATTTAGGAATGAAGATTTGAAATAAAGTTGTGTCAAATTCTATAATATTTTTGACCCTAACATACTTAAATAAGTCTTCATAATCAATAGAGATGGAAAAGTTAAGGAATCTGGTCAAGACATCATTGAAGAACTTGGTATTTAGTGGAAGAAAAGGTTCATCAGGGCACAATTGGGAATCGTTTATTGGAAAAATAAATGTTACTTGTTTTTTCCCCTAAAATACTCAGACTCCTCAGTAAACTAGTTTCAAGCATCTTGACTCTCCTTAAAACTCCATATATCACTTATTATTAGAAACAATAGAATCTGCATCACACACAGTTACCTTAACAGATGAATATTATTTAAATTTTAGGTGATTTTTGTCTAAGATTTTAGGCAATCTATAAGCCTGAAGCAATGTCAATCCCCAAACATTTAAGGATGATGAACACATGGAAATCCAAGCTCCTGTGAATACCAGTTTGATGGTGGCAGGACCCTATTAGCCTTAAGGCAGTTCCAGACAGCTAACGCTTAAATGTCACAAAATGAACCCTGGGAGCTTGAGAAAGCAGGGGGAACTGAGCCTTTTAAGAAGTCAAAAATGTTTAGCCAAGGTCTATTTCAGACACCTCTATCACATTACTGCATTGAAGGAGGCAAGGTAACACAGTCCCTCCTGGGGACCAGGCAAAGGAACAACAGCCTAAATTACAGATGCTTGCCATTTATACCCTCAAGAGTCAGTCTCCATTTAGCCTTGAATTGTTCCATATATCCAGCTCTCTGCAGTGCTCCCTACTGGACATCCTTCTCCTCTGGAATGTTCTCATAAGTTGATGTTCTGTTTACATGGTTGCTCATGTCATTTGAGATTTTATAATCCCCTTGTTCTAATTAGCAGAACAACTTTTACTGAATTACACATAAAGACCATTATCACTTGGATCTGGAGGGGCTGGGACTTTTGATGGTAAAATCTGTTAGGAAATGTGGTTACTCTTTTTCTGCCAGACAGAATACTTTTTACTAGCAAAAGAGAAGGTTACAATGGATTCATGCCTGTCTTGGCTAAGATCTCCCATGACTATATGTTGGGTCTATCGTGGACCCACTCAGAGAAAATTGAAAATCAGACTTAGTCTATTATATTTGTTATTAGCACTCTACAAATTAGAAAGAATTGGAGACTTGCCTTTATAATTGTGAGAGAAGTAGGAGTTTGGTTAATAATAATGTACCAATGTCATTTTCTTTGTTTTGACAACTATAATATGGTAATATAAAATGGTAACAGTGCAGGAAATTGAGTGATGAACACATGGGGAGCTCTCTATACTGTTTTTGCAAATTTTCTGTAAATTTATTCCAAAATAAAAAAATATTAAAAAATTTCTGAGGGAAAATAATTGTTAGTGTTTTAAATCCAGCCAAACTATCAAATAACTACAAAGACAAAATCAATATATATTAAGATATTCATTCATGCATTGAGCAAATATTCTTCAAGTACCTACTAACTGCCAGATAATATTGTAACTGGGAATTCTGGCAGGCAGACATAAATATTTGGCTTCATGGAAGTTATATTCTAGTACAGGAATTGGAAAATAAGAATGGAAAGTACTATGGACAAAGTCAAAGGAAGGTAGGGGGATTGGAAATGTTGGGGAATTGTAGTGGTTGTAAGAAAGGTCAGGATCATTTTCACTGACCAGACACTTAATAAAGACCTGAAGGAGACCAGGGAGTGAGCCCTGCAGATATTTGAGAAAAAAGAATGCCAGGCAAAAGCTACAGCAAGTGCAAGTGCCCTGAGACAGAACTGCATGTGCACTGTTCGAGGAGCAGGAGGCCAGTTTGGCTGGAGAAGAGTGAGAAAAGGAGACATCTATAGTAAAAGATGAGGGCAGGAAGGAGGGTAATTCAGTTAGCATCTTGTAGGTCTTTGTAAAGATTTTGGCTTTAACACATTATTTATGTAACACCTAAAATACAATTTATAGAAGAAAAAATGGATAAGTTGACTTCATCATAGTTAGGAAATTATCTTTGAAATATGTGTTAAAAGAATGACAAGGTAAATGGACAGGAAGACCATATTTGCAAATCAAAGAGCTGATGAAAGATTTGTATTCGGAATATATAAAGAATTCTAAAATCTCAATTGTAGCAAGACAAACTACCTCCTCCAAAATGGGCAAAGATTTTTTTTTAGTTTATTAATTTTGAAAGGGGGGAGAGAGAGAATCCCAAGCAGGTTCTATGAGATCAGGTACTTTTTTTTTTTTTAACATTTGCATTTAAACATCTAATATGAGCCACTCAGGCACCCCGGCAGAAGATTTGAACAGACATTTTACCAAAGAAGATAAACAAATGACAAATAAGGACATTAAAAGATACTCAATATCATTATTCATCAGGGGAATGTGATAGAATACCATTCTCTGTGTATTAGATGCTACTGTGTATGTATCAGTGTGTCTAAAAGTAAAAATACACAAATACACTTTGTGATGACAC
Source organism: Prionailurus bengalensis (assembly GCF_016509475.1). Taxonomy (NCBI): domain Eukaryota; kingdom Metazoa; phylum Chordata; class Mammalia; order Carnivora; family Felidae; genus Prionailurus; species Prionailurus bengalensis. The sequence continues at coordinate 131,199,107 of NC_057343.1, forward strand.
AAAGTGTTGATAGAGATGTGGAGCAACTGGAACTTTCATACTCCACTGTGGGAATGTAAAGTGTGACAATTACTTTGGAAAACGGTTTGGCAGTCATTTAAAAAATTAAACATACACTACCTTATAACACAGTCACTCCAGTCCTTGCCTTTACCCAGAGAAATGAAAGCCTGTGTCCATGCAAAGAGTTGTACAAGACTTTTTGTTGCCATTTATCTGTAATGCCAAGAATGAAACATTCCAAATGCCCATAAATAGGGGAATTTATCCATAAAGTAGAATATTAATCAGTAATTAAAGAATGAACCATTGATATGTGTAAAAATGTGGATGAATATTAAAATAATTATGCTCAATAAAAGGAGTACCCAAAAGAACACATACTGCATATTATAGGTTGAATTCTATCCATCTAAAAGATATGTTTAAGTCCTAGCTCATGAATGTGACCTGATTGGGAAGTAGGATCTTTGCAAATATAATTAGTTAAGATACTCCCCTTGACCTACATGGAGGAACCACAAGGGTTTTGAGAATGTTACACTATGAAAAACATTACCAACTTGAACTGAAGGGGATAGAAACAGGATAAAATGAAGGAAGACAGACTATTGGGATTTTACAGGCAAGAAATGAGTGGATAAAGCATATATTACAAACACGTGTTATCCTTCAAGAAATGGGGAGCATGCCTCTGAGGGCATCTCACAGGTTGGCAGGGATGATGGGGCCTCCTTGGATTAGAGGCCAGTGCCAATGGCAGGTACAGAGAGCTGAGCATCAGGACACAAAGAGTCTTCTCATGCCTTGAAACCTAGTGGCATTTGCCTTACTGTGTTTAAGATGTGTTGGAATCATGACCCCTTTATTCCTTCCATTGTCTACATTTTGGAATGGGAATGTCTATCCTATATCTGTCACACCACTGTATTTTGGAAGCACATAACTTTTCTTCTTTCTAGTTTCACTGATGGAGAAGAATTTTACCCCACGATGAGCCAAACCCAGAGTCTCACCACATCTGATTTAGATGATTTAGAAGGTGAAATTTGGAACTTCTTGAGCTGACAATATTTAGATGAGATTTTGGACCTAGAGTTCATGCTGGGATGGGTTAAGCCTTTGGAGGATGTTGTAAAGGGGTGAATATATTTTGTGTTTGGGAAGGGCTTGAATTGTGGGTGACCAGATGATGGACTATTTGGGTTGTATTGTGGTTTCAGAAAGCTGCATTGAAGCTCTTACCCAGGTACTTGTGAATGTGACCTAATTTGGAAATAGAATCTTTGCTGGAATATACAATGACCCAATTCCTTACAAAGAGAGAGGATTTGGGGACAAGCAGAGACATAGAGAAGACCCAAGGAAAAAGTCCATGTGGAAGCAGAGGCAGATACTGGAGTTCAGCTGCCACAGGCGAAGAAATGTCAAGGATTACTCGCAACCAGTAGAAGCTAGAAGAGGCAAGGAGGGAATCATGTTTAGATTCTAGAGGGAGCATGGCCTTGTTGGCACTTTTGATTTCAGACTCCTAGTCCTAGAATTGTTAGAGAATAAATTTCTGTTGTTTTAAGACACTTAGCCAGTGGTGATTTTTTTATGGCAGTCCTAGGAAACTAATACAATGTAAGAATCCACTTGTAAAAAGTTCTAGAAAATATAAACTGATCTCTAGTGACAGGAATTAGATCAGTAACTAGCTGGAAATACAGGGTGAGAAGTGGTCTGTTGGGGATGGGAGGGAGCAGGAAAGGTTTACGAAGATACCTGAGAAAACTTTTGGGGGTGAGAGATATGTTTATTATCTTGATACAGTGATGGTTTCATGTGTGTATAAATATATCAGAATTTAGCAAAGTGTGCCCTTTATATATGTGTGCTTTATTGTATGTCAATTATACATCGATTAAAATGTTTAAAAAGTCATTTCTGGCGACTAGGATTGAGTTTGGAATGGAATTAAGTGAGGGCTGCTGATACAATAACCTAGAATCTATTTTCCTTCTTTTATCAGTGTTTCACTTTCTTATTTTCTGAGGAAACAAAAGAGAAAACATTGCACTTCATTAAATTCTTGGAAATTAGATCTCAAGTGATTTTAAATGAGTTCACATTAATCTCCGTTGGGCACTTTTGCCATTGTCCACTTATGGCACCTTTATCCTAGCATTTTGCTCTAGTTGGGTTCTGTTCTCCCTTTTGTCAAGCCCAGTAATGGGAAGTCCACTTGGAATTACATTTGTATCATTTGCCTCATGTTCCGTAAGAAACATTTTCCAATGTGCTCTTACATTCTTAGATGTGATTCACTTGGTCAAAACTTTGCCCTAACCAATGCCTCCTTATGACAGCTCCTTTTTCTCTGCTGTGAGGCAGACGAAGCTAACTAGCTTTCTGTCGAGGCGAGATAAGAGATGAAAATAAACATCTACTTTTTCTTGACCCGGCCTGATAGTACTGGATCACCTATATACATTCATGGTCTTTGCAAAAGGTCGTGTGTGATTTGATGATTTATGATTGGTGAAAAGGAGGCAACAAAAGGGAATTAAAACTTTGTAGTGTTTTATATTGTTGAACAGTTTCTTCTTAAAACCTTTAATGACTAAAGTCTTTTCGTTTTCTGCTTTCCCTAGCTAGTCATTTCTAGTTTCTTTTCGTGCTCCTCTTTTATCATTATTTTTCTTTGTTTTAACAGTACTGCTGTACTTTTACTTTGGATGACATCATCTAAATGATCTCAATTAATGGCTTCAAGCACAGCTTGAAGCCTACTTTCACACTGCCAGGCTTGTGATACCCCTTTGGATGGGCTCTGGCCAAGGACATATTGGAGAAGGACGTCCACAGGAGGGCACTGGTGCAGGGCACACTATGCCAGCAAGGTGGATGGGTCTGCTGTGGCAGGGTTGGGGGGGGACCTGCAAACAAGGTCTGGCTGTAGGAGCTCGATCACACAGTGTGTGGCAGGGTGGGTAGTTCGCAGGTTAGGTGGAGAGCATTGGTGCTGGACAGGGTCCTCTAATTGTTCCTATATCTAGGCTGGGGGGTGAGGGAGGGAAATGGTGCCTGCCACGTGTTTTGTTCTTGGAGAGGTTTCCCAACAATCACGACCTCTCCAGCACATGCTTTGAGATTAATATAACAAATCTCCCTTCTGTATATCTCAATTGTTTTTCAAACTGCTGCTTCTTTGCTTTATCTCCACGGGACTCTTGGTTGTGCTGCATTTTTAAGGCCAGGGACTCATTTGCCTATTTCTCTCCCAAAGCCCAAGTCCACTGATTTTTAAAATTCCAGATGTTAAACCTCACTGATGTAAGAACTCATGAAATTGTTCCCCTGTATTTTTCTAAGCCAAATGTAATGGCAATTTATCTTTCTTGTGCCCAAAGTGCCTGGTGTGAAGTTCTGTTTTTTTCCCCTTTCAGTGTCCTTGTTTTCCTTCCCTCCTGCAGACAGTCCCATGAGGCTGTTATAGTCCCAACTGCGTTTCTGCCCTTCCTACCATTGATGTGGCCTCTTCTCTCCATTGAGCTGTGAGGAATCTGTTATCCCCATCTTTGTGTTGTTTTCTGGGTTATTTGCACTTATGTGGGTGTTATCTAGTTGTATCTGTGGGATTAGGTGAGCATAGGATCTTCTTACTCTGCCATCTTCCTCAGAAGTCTCCAACAAAGAACTGTTATTCCCAGAATTTGTAAAGAACTTCTACAAGTTAATAATAATAGTAATAATTTAAAAAAATTAGAGATAATCCAATGGAACAAAAAAGGTACCAGGAGCTTCACAAAAGAAGATATCCAAATGTAAACATATAAAGGATCATTTACTTTATAAGTCATTAAGAAAACGAAAATCAAAACTAGAATGTCACTGCACAACTAAATTTATTTAAATAAAGAAGACAGAAAATACTAAACATATATGGAGCAATTGGAAATCTCCTATGTTGTGATAGGGGTATAAATCAGTACAATCAGTTTGTGAAATTGGCAGTGTGTATTAAAACTAAAACATCCATTCCTCTTATCTTGTAATTATACTTGTAGGTATATACCCAATGGAAGTAAGTATAGATTTTCATCCAGTGGCATGCACATGAATTTTCATAGCAGTACTTTTGGTAAAAGCCAAGAAATGTGAATTACCCAAATGTCCTCCATCCATAGAATGGATAAGTAAATTATTGTATGAAGTGGATAAATTGTGGGATTCTATAGAGCACAAGGTTGAATCATTTACAATAATTAAAGAAGCTCGATAGCAAAGATGTACTCTATGATTCATTTTAAAGATACAAAGCCAGGCAAACTTAATTTATGCTATTTTGTCAGATGGTGGTTGTCTGGGATGAAGTGGGTCAAGGCAGTGACAGAAAGGGAGCATAAACATGCCTCCTGTGATGGTGTAATATTCTGTTTCTTGATCCGTGTGTTATTTACATGAGTTCAGTTTGTAAAAATTTGTTGAGTTTATGCTTATGATTTACATACTTTATTACATTTATTTTTCTAGAAATATTTAAAAAAACTCTTCATGGTAATCTACCTAATATCTATGTGATTGGAAGAAGGAAATATTTTCAACCTACCACTTCTGCAATATTACCAAAAGCTGTAGCACCCCTTGGGCACCTCTTTCCATGTTGGCTTATTCCAGCTCTTTGGGACAAAGAATAGAATATATTAGTGGTTTCTAAACTTGGCTGTGTATCAAAAACCTTGGGTAGACCTGTGGAGTCTATTAACAACAACAACAACAACAACAACAACAACAACAACAACAACAAAACACCCTTTTTCAGGAACACTTCATATACAGATAAATTTGGAGATCTAGGGGAAACTACGCTAAAGAATCCCAAAGAGATTCATGAGACATAACGTTAATTTATAATTACATGGGTATAATTTTGACAAAATTCTGACCTCGGTTATTTCATGCCCTTTTTTTTTTCCTGAGAGAATCCATATTAAATAGATAAAACTTAACTTGTTTTGCTAGCATCATCATAATAAGTCAGATCCTTATTTTTTTTTTTCTGAAATTTATTGACAAATTGGTTTCCATACAACACCCAGTGCTCATCCCAAAAGGTGCCCTCCTCAATACCCATCACCCAACCTCTCCTCCCTCCCACCCCCCATCAACCCTCAGTTTGTTCTCAGTTTTTAACAGTCTCTTATGCTTTGGCTCTCTCCCATTCTAACCTCTTTTTTTTTTTTTTTCCTTCCCCTCCCCCATGGGTTCCTGTGAAGTTTCTCAGGATCCACATAAGAGTGAAACCATATGGTATCTGTCTTTCTCTGTATGGCTTATTTCACTTAGCATCACACTCTCCAGTTCCATCCACGTTGCTACAAAAGGCCATATTTCATTTTTTCTCATTGCCACGTAATATTCCATTGTGTATATAAACCACAATTTCTTTATCCATTCATCAGTTGATGGACATTTAGGCTCTTTCCATAATTTGGCTATGTTGAGAGTGCTGCTATGAACATTGGGGTACAAGTGGCCCTATGCATCAGTGCTCCTGTATCCCTTGGATAAATTCCTAGCAGTGCTATTGCTGGGTCATAGGGTAGGTCTATTTTTAATTTTCTGAGGAACCTCCACACTGCTTTCCAGAGCGGCTGCACCAATTTGCATTCCCACCAACAGTGCAAGAGGGTTCCCGTTTCTCCACATCCTCTCCAGCATCTATAGTCTCCTGATTTGTTCATTTTGGCCACTCTGACTGGCGTGAGATGATACCTGAGTGTGGTTTTGATTTGTATTTCCCTGATAAGGAGCGACGCTGAACATCTTTTCATGTGCCTGTTGGCCATCCGGATGTTTTCTTTAGAGAAGTGTCTATTCATGTTTTCTGCCCATTTCTTCACTGGGTTATTTGTTTTTTGGGTGTGGAGTTTGGTGAGCTCTTTATAGATTTTGGATACTAGCCCTTTGTCCGATATGTCATTTGCGAATATCTTTTCCCATTCCGTTGGTTGCCTTTTAGTTTTGTTGGTTGTTTCCTTTGCTGTGCAGAAGCTTTTTATCTTCATAAGGTCCCAGTAATTCACTTTTGCTTTTAATTCCCTTGCCTTTGGGGATGTGTTGAGTAAGAGATTGCTACGGCTGAGGTCAGAGAGGTCTTTTCCTGCTTTCTCCTCTAAGGTTTTGATGGTTTCCTGTCTCACATTTAGGTCCTTTATCCATTTTGAGTTTATTTTTGTGAATGGTGTGAGAAAGTGGTCTAGTTTCAACCTTCTGCATGTTGCTGTCCAGTTCTCCCAGCACCATTTGTTAAAGAGGCTTTTTTCCATTGGATGTTCTTTCCTGCTTTGTCAAAGATGAGTTGGCCATACGTTTGTGGGTCTAGTTCTGGGGTTTCTATTCTATTCCATTGGTCTATGTGTCTGTTTTGGTGCCAATACCATGCTGTCTTGATGATGACAGCTTTGTAGTAGAGGCTAAAGTCTGGGATTGTGATGCCTCCTGCTTTGGTCTTCTTCTTCAAAATTCCTTTGGCTATTCGGGGCCTTTTGTGGTTCCATATGAATTTTAGGATTGCTTGTTCTAGTTTCGAGAAGAATGCTGGTGCAATTTTGATTGGGATTGCATTGAATGTGTAGATAGCTTTGGGTAGTATTGACATTTTGACAATATTTATTTTTCCAATCCATGAGCAGGGAATGTCTTTCCATTTCTTTAAATCTTCTTCAATTTCCTTCAGAAGCTTTCTATAGTTTTCAGCATACAGATCCTTTACATCTTTGGTTAGATTTATTCCTAGGTATTTTATGCTTCTTGGTGCAATTGTGAATGGGATCAGTTTCTTTATTTGTCTTTCTGTTGCTTCATTGTTAGTGTATAAGAATGCAACTGATTTCTGTACATTGATTTTGTATCCTGCAACTTTGCTGAATTCCTGTATCAGTTCTAGCAGACTTTTGGTGGAGTCTATCGGATTTTCCATGTATAATATCATGTCATCTGCAAAAAGCGAAAGCTTGACTTCATCTTTGCCAATTTTGATGCCTTTGATTTCCTTTTGTTGTCTGATTGCTGATGCTAGAACTTCCAGCACTATGTTAAACAGCAGCGGTGAGAGTGGGCATCCTTGTCGTGTTCCTGATCTCAGGGAAAAAGCTCTCAGTTTTTCCCCGTTGAGGATGATGTTAGCTGTGGGCTTTTCATAAATGGCTTTTATGATCTTTAAGTATGTTCCTTCTATTCGACTTTCTCAAGGGTTTTTATTAAGAAAGGGTGCTGGATTTTGTCGAAGGCCTTTTCTGCATCAATTGACAGGATCATATGGTTCTTCTCTCTTTTTTTGTTAATGTGATGTATCACGTTGATTGATTTGCGAATGTTGAACCAGCCCTGCATCCCAGGAATGAATCCCACTTGATCATGGTGAATAACTCTTTTTATATGCCGTTGAATTCGATTTGCTAGTATCTTATTGAGAATTTTTGCATCCATATTCATCAGGGATATTGGCCTGTAGTTCTCTTTTTTTACTGGGTCTCTGTCTGGTTTAGGAATCAAAGTAATACTGGCTTCATAGAATGAGTCTGGAAGTTTTCCTTCCCTTTCTATTTCTTGGAATAGCTTGAGAAGGATAGGTATTATCTCTGCTTTAAACGTCTGGTAGAACTCCCCTGGGAAGCCATCTGGTCCTGGACTCTTATTTGTTGGGAGATTTTTGATAACCGATTCAATTTCTTCGCTGGTTATGGGTCTGTTCAAGCTTTCTATTTCCTCCTGATTGAGTTTTGGAAGAGTGTGGGTGTTCAGGAATTTGTCCATTTCTTCCAGGTTGTCCAATTTGTTGGCATATAAGTTTTCATAGTATTCCCTGATAATTGTTTGTATCTCTAAGGGATTGGTTGTAATCATTCCATTTTCATTCATGATTTTATCTATTTGGGTCATCTCCCTTTTCTTTTTGAGAAGCCTGGCTAGAGGTTTGTCAATTTTGTTTATTTTTTCAAAAAACCAACTCTTGGTTTCGTTGATCTGCTCTACAGTTTTTTTAGTTTCTATATTGTTTATTTCTGCTCTGATCTTTATTATTTCTCTTCTTCTGCTGGGTTTAGGCTGCCTTTGCTGTTCTGCTTCTAGTTCCTTTAGGTGTGCTGTTAGATTTTGTATTTGGGATTTTTCTTGTTTCTTGAGATAGGCCTGGATTGCAATGTATTTTCCTCTCAGGACTGCCTTTGCTGCGTCCCAAAGCGTTTGGATTGTTGTATTTTCATTTTTGTTTGTTTCCATATATTTTTTAATTTCTTCTCTAATTGCCTGGTTGACCCACTCGTTCGTTAGTAGGGTGTTCTTTAACCTCCATGCTTTTGGAGGTTTCCAGACTTTTTTCTGTGGTTGATTTCAAGCTTCATAGCATTGTGGTCTGAAAGTAAGCATGGTATAATTTCAATTCTTGTAAACTTATGAAGGGCTGTTTTGTGACCCAGTATATGATCTATCTTGGAGAATGTTCCATGTGCACTCGAGAAGAAAGTATATTCTGTTGCTTTGGGATGCAGAGTTCTAAATAGATCTGTCAAGTCCATCTGATCCAATGTCTCATTCAGGGCCCTTGTTTCTTTATTGACCGTGTGTCTAGATGATCTATCCATTTCTGTAAGTGGTGTATTAAAGTCCCCTGCAATTACCACATTCTTATCAATAAGGTTGCTTATGTTTATGAGTAATTGTTTTATATATTTGGGGGCTCTGGTATTCGGTGCATAGACATTTATAATTGTTAGCTCTTCCTGATGGATAGACCCTGTAACTATTATATAATGTCCTTCTTCATCTCTTGTTACAGCCTTTAATTTAAAGTCTAGTTTGTCTGATATAAGTATGGCTACTCCAGCTTTCTTTTGGCTTCCAGTCGCATGATAAATAGTTCTCCATCCCCTCACTCTCAATCTAAAGGTGTCCTCAGGTCTAAAATGAGTCTCTTGTAGACAGCAAATAGATGGGTCTTGTTTTTTTTATCCATTCTGATACCCTATGTCTTTTGGTTGGCGCATTTAATCCATTTACATTCAGTGTTATTATAGAAAGATACGGGTTTAGAGTCATTGTGATGTCTGCATGTTTTATGCTTATAGTGATGTCTCTGGGACTTTGTCTCACAGGGTCCCCCTTAGGATCTCTTGTAGGGCTGGTTTAGTGGTGACAAATTCCTTCAGTTTTTGTTTGTTTGGGAAGACCTTTATCTCTCCTTCTATTCTAAATGACAGACTTGCTGGATAAAGGATTCTTGGCTGCATATTTTTTCTGTCTAGCACCCTGAAAATCTCGTGCCAATTCTTTCTGGCCTGCCAAGTTTCAAAAGAGAGATCAGTCACGAGTCTTATAGGTCTCCCTTTATATGTGAGGGCACGTTTACCCCTTGCTGCTTTCAGAATTTTCTCTTTATCCTTGTATTTTGCCAGTTTCACTATGATATGTCATACAGAAGATCGATTCAAGTGACGTCTGAAGGGAGTTCTCTGTGCCTCTTGGATTTCAATGCCTTTTTCCTTCCCCAGTTCAGGGAAGTTCTCAGCTATTATTTCTTCAAGTACCCCTTCAGCACCTTTCCCTCTCTCTTCCTCCTCTGGGATACCAATTATGCGTATATTATTTCTTTTTAGTGTATCACTTAATTCTCTAATTTTCCCCTCATACTCCTGGATTTTTTTATCTCTCTTTTTCTCAGCTTCCTCTTTTTCCATAACTTTATCTTCTAGTTCACCTATTCTCTCCTCTGCCTCTTCAAGCCGAGCTGTGGTGGTTTCCATTTTGTTATGCATTTCGTTTAAAGCGTTTTTCAGCTCCTCGTGACTGTTCCTTAGTCCCTTGATCTCTGTAGCAAGAGATTCTCTGCTGTCCTGTATACTGTTTTCAAGCCCAGCGATTAATTTTATGACTATTATTCTAAATTCACTTTCTGTTATATTATTTAAATCCTTTTTGATCAGCTCATTAGCTGTTGTTATTTCCTGGAGATTCTTCTGAGGGGAATTCTTCCGCTTGGTCATTTTGGATAGTCCCTGGCGTGGTGAGGACCTGCAGGGCACTTCCCCTGTGCTGTGGTGTATAACTGGAGTTGGTGGGCGGGGCCGCAGTCAGACCTGATGTCTGCCCCCAGCCCACCGCTGGGGCCACAGTCAGACTGGTGTGTGCCTTCTCTTCCCCTCTCCTAGGGGTGGGATTCACTGTGGGGTGGTGTGGCTCGTCTGGGCTACTTGCACCCTGCCAGGCTTGTTATGCTGGGGATCTGGCGTATTAGCTGGGGTGGGTAGGCAAGGTGCTCGGGGGCAGGAGGGGCAGGCTTAGATCGCTTCTCCTTAGGTGATCCACTTCAGGAGGGGCCCTGTGGCAGCGGGAGGGAGTCAGATCCGCTGCCGGAGGTTTGGCTCCGCAGAAGCGCAGAGTTGGGTGTTTGCTCGGAGCGAGCAAGTTCCCTGGCAGGAACCGGTTCCCTTTGGGATTTCGGCTGGGGGATGGGCGGGGGAGATGGCGCTGGCGAGCGCCTTTGTTCCCCACCAAACTGAGCTCTGTTGTCAGGGGGCTCAGCAGCTCTCCCTCCCTTTGTCCTCCAGCCTTCCCGCTTTCCGAGCAGAGCTGTTAACTTATGACCTCCCAGACGCTAAGTCGCGCTTGCTGTCGGAACACAGTCCGCCCGGCCCCTCCGCTTTTGCAAGCCAGACTCGGGGGCTCTGCTTGGCTGGGGAGCCGCCCCTCCGCCCCGGCTCCCTCCCGCCAGTCCGTGGAGCGCGCAAGCCTCGCCGCCCTTCCTACCCTCTTCCGTGGGCCTCTCGTCTGCGTTTGGCTCCGGCGACTCTGTTCTGCTAATCCTCTGGCGGTTTTCTGGGTTATTTAGGCAGATGTAGATGGAATCTAAGTGATCAGCAGGATGTGCGTTGAGCCCAGCGTCCTCCTAAGCCGCCATCTTGCCGCAACTCTCCAGTCAGATCCTTATTTTTAGAAAAAATTTCTAAATTAACAAAATTAAATTGCATAATCTCTTCAGACCATGGTTCCTACATCTATATAATTGGAGGATAATACCTATCTCACATAGTTGTTACAAGAAGTAAATGGAGAATATGATAAAGCACTTAGTGTAGTAGTTTTTGGTACATAAGTTTGTTGAATGAATTTCATGGATCTCTGTAAGAATAAAAAAGGCATTTCTCAGTCAATTCAGAGATATTTTTTCATAGTACTATATAATTGGAGTCCCAAAATGATACACTAGCTTCAGGCACGTTTTCAAACTGCTTATTCCAGCCATGGTATTATGGTAATGAATTTGCACTCATCAGCCATGATCTCTTCATGTTCCTGTTTTGGATTATCACTACACTTTTATAAAATGCCTGGCATTTTAGTGTTAGTGGAAATTCCAGTGTCTGTGAAAATGAGCAAAACCAGGCTTTTCTAGTACAAAATTAAATCTCCTCTCTATTCTTTATTGGCATCATGATTTAACCAATGAGCCAACCAGCCACAGGGAATTAATTTAACAACAACCATGTAATTGGTATGAAATGGTCCACTAATTCAGTCGACCAGTTTGGTCACATCTCTTTAATTTTTTCAATTAATCACTTCAGTACCCATCTTCCTTATTTATCACGAAACCTAGAATCTCCCTCTTGGGGTTTCCCCTTACCCTGAATTTGCCTAAGAACTTCAGAATCTCACACAGCCACAAAGCAATTCACATTTTTGCACCAACAAATAAGAATCTTAGGGTCTTAGCAGTCTATGGCCGTGATACCTGTTGTCACATGGTGGGTGTGACTTCTGAGTTTAGTCCTGCTGTTGTGAAATTAGCATGGAATCACTGATACCATGATAGCTACATAATCCAGAGTCCTGCAGAGGCTATTGTGTTCTTTGAAGGTGGGTAATCCTTTAGTGCTAAATTTAGTTAAGAGTGCCCCTGGGTTCCTCAAATTGTCTGATTTTTAGTGTCCACATATTTCAGCTCTGTTATAAGCTACCCTCATGGTTTCTGGTAGTGCTGAGATAAGATTCTACCTCTGTTGCATGGCTGATATGAATTCAATCAGGGATAGATTTGCCTGCAACAGATAAGAGCTAAAAGGGAGATATATCACAGCTCAGAGTGTTACACTTTCATCATCAGTTATTTAAATTACAGAAGATACACTTTCATTAAATTTTGTCAGAAAATTATTTGAGAATGTAAATGCATATTCATTTTTATGATACCTGTGCACAAAAGTGCTCATATCACTCATCAACCACTTGTCTTGTTTATTTCTTAAATACTCATTTATCTTTCCATTACTTATGTGATTTAAGTTAACCAAGCTGGGTATGGGTTTATATTGTGGATTGTGCTGTAAGTAATAATATACTTAACACTAATCATTATTACAACAACTTGTGTAAACTCTGTACTTCCTATTGGTTTATTGCTTTCTAGTCCTTTTGCATAACATAGTAATATATGCTTTAAAAAATGCATCTACTTACACAGATATCTATGACAAAATGTTCCTAAAATGCTATATTCCCGGGGCACTTGGGCGGCTCAGTCAGTTGGGTGTCTGACTTCAGCTCAGGTCATGATCTCACAGTTGGTGGGTTTGAGCCCCGTATCGGGTTCTCTGCTGAAAGCTCAGAGCCTGGATCCTGCTTTGGATTCTGTGTCTCCTTCTGTCTCTGCCACTCCCCCACTCACGCTCTGTCTCTTTCTCTCAAAAATAAATAAATATTTAAAAATGAAATAAAATAAAATGCTATATATCCTGTTTAAGACTAATTGTTTTTCTTCCTTTTGATGTCAGTATGCTAATTCTCTAGAAGGTATTTGTTTGTTCATCTGTCACATTTTTAGGGTATTGTGAGATACCTAGAAAATTAAAATTTGACAAGAATATATTTAATAATTTAATAATAAATAATTTAATAATTTATGTTTGTATTTATTTAAACTTAAGAAAAATCCAGTGTGCATGTTTTGTTGTATAGGGGTATTTTAAAACACATTTTTGTCTAATTTTAGGTTTCATGAATATAATATCTCAAAGTGAAGGAGTAGTAGGTATAATTAACCATAATTAACAATCACTTGTTAAATGCTGCTAAAACCTTTTTTGGTGTTTTACTATAGCGCTTTGTCTTTCCAGCAGTGATGACTGATAACATTAATGGAGAATTGCCAAGGAACTGTACACAGCCGAGTCTTGGTTTGCAGGGTTTTTATTGGGGATCAGTCATGTGGGCAAGGCTGACTGCCTGCATGGCTGATGTTAATATCCAGACCCTTCAAGGGGTCAAGCATAGTTCAAGATCCACGACATAAGTAGCATTGCTATTGTAGACTATCTAGAGTAGCCCAAGTTTCCCACTTAAGCAGAAATACTCCTTCCAGATAGAATATTCCAAGGGAACAGAGGGTACCTTTTAGGGTCTGGGCAAGGGAAAAACCTTCCTTTGGAATGTTAAGGATTTAGATAACCCAGATTTGCCGTTAATCCCTCATTACACAGTTGTACTTCTATGTTGAAAATGAAATACTGTAATGACTGTGTAACAAATCCTTTTGGAAGTCATGCAGTGTCCATTTTTTTTCCTGTAAATAATTGTGAGCTGGTAGATTATTAAAACCATTTTGATGGTTGATGACAATGTAACAAATCTTTTTGCAATAATATGGTTTCTGCTTTTTTTTTTCTTTTAAACAATTTAAATAACTGTAAGCTCGTAGATCACTAAAAATGTTTCTAACATCAGTATGTGGTTCTCAGCATGAAACTCTTTCTATTCAATTTAATTTTTATGTATGTAAAAATTTTCATGTTTATTTATGCAATATGAAATATCAGAATAGATCTCATCTTGAACCTGTTTTATCTAATAATGGATGGTACTCACCAAATGGATACATGGACTGATTTTTAAAGTCTCATTCATCTTATCAAAAGTGCGTGACCAATACAATTTTAATTTTATACGTATTAATATTTATTAATAATTTTATTTTAATCATATAGTAATAGTGTGATTACAATTTCAGAGTATTTTTAACCCTTAGACTATTATGGCTGTAGAAAATAAAAAAATAAATTTTGATTACAAATAAACATGTTAGAATCATTAGTAAAATATTTACAATTTTAACCATAATGGGTAAATTTTGTGCTGGAAGTGGAATGAAAATATCAATTCAAGGAGGAAAATGAATAATTAAAATCTCTTATAAGAGTTTGTTTATATAACTTTTTAAAAATTTTTTAATGTTTATTTATTTTTGAGAGAGAGACACAGTGTGAGCAGGGGAGGACAGAGAGAGAGGGAGACGCAGAATCCAAATTAGGCTCCAGGCTCTGAGCTGTTAGCACAGAGCCTGACACGGGACTTGAACTCATGAACCATGAGATCATGACCTGAGCTGAAGTCAGACACTTAACTAATTGAGCCACCCAGGTGCTCCTGTTTATATAATTTTTTTTTTAATTTTTTTTTCAATGTTTATTTATTTTGGGGACAGAGAGACAGAGCATGAACGGGGGAGGGGCAGAGAGAGAGGGAGACACAGAATCGGAAACAGGCTCCAGGCTCTGAGCCATCAGCCCAGAGCCTGACGCGGGGCTCGAACTCACAGACCGCGAGATCGTGACCTGGCTGAAGTCGGACGCTTAACCGACTGCGCCACCCAGGCGCCCCTGTTTATATAATTTTTAAATGGATGACAGTGGGTATCACATTATGACACTATTTGGATTATATTAGATACATTAAAAAATTTTTTTAATGTTTATTTATTTTTGAGAGACAGAGAGACACAGAGTGTGAGCGGGAGAGGGGCAGAGAGCGAGAAAGACACAGAGTCTGAAGAGGCTCCAGGCTCTGAGCTGTCAGCACAGAGCCCAATGCGGGACTTGAACTCACACGCCACAAGATCATGACCTGAGCCGAAGTCGGATGCTTAACCGACTGAGCCACCCAGGTGCCCCTGGATTATATTAGATACATTTAAAAGAGGTATATAACAATTTTATTTTAAAATATAAGTAATTATAACATGCCATAAATGACTGTTGGGAGACACTTCTCTATAAATCTCATATTTCTACATGTCTAGGCATTGCCAGCTAAGTGCTCCACACGTATTTTTCAGAAATGTTTGTATAAGCAGGCGCCTTAGAAAGATGGAACCAGTCTCTCCGGTGCAAATTTATTTATATTCCCAACATTAAAGATGGAAGCATCTGCCCCTTTCCCCCAGAGATACTTGCTTATATTCCAGGGTAGTAAGGACAACACCTCTCTCCAGAGGAAATTGCGAGCAGATTTTCCAGTAGCCCTGATAGAAAATAAGAGTCTCCAAATCTAAGGATTCCCCCCCTTGTAATGCATCCCCAATGTGTGTGCAGGCACTATCTGGCCCTGGTCACATTACCATATAGAAACTGGGGCTGGGGGTCCATGGCTAGATCATACTATTGCTGAACGTTAGTAAGTTGTCTAGATCCATTTGGACTCCTTATTTCCTTACTGAATTTGTGGAAGGAAGTATGGCAAGCCAACCTTGCAGCTGCAAACACAGTACAGTTTAGGTAGTTACTGCTTGGCTCCTTGGCAGTGACATACTTTGAGAATATTTAAATATATGAAACAATTTAGAAGTGAACCTAAGCATCGAAACAAAAACTTTTTCCATATTTTTAGCTCCTATAAAAGTGCTTGGCATACATAGGGCACGAAAATGTATTTACTAAATGAATGATGGAAAAAATAAATAATTGAATTAATGAATGCAAAATTTTATAATCCATTTCTTCGCCAGACTTCTGTGGACTGGAAAGCATGCTTAAATATGTTGATTATATCTAAGGGGAAAAGAAAATTTAAGAATTTATTTCCATTCATTTGTATGTTTTTTTTTAAATATTTATTAAATTTCTACTTTATGCTAACTATTTAATGCATACTGGGAAACAAAGGTGAGGAAGAAACAATTCTTTTTTTTTTTTTTAAGGAATCCTGGTGAAAAAATGCACAAATATGCTGCAATAACTGTTCAAATGAAAGGATATACAAAATACCAGGTGACTACAGAGTTTAGAATGTCTTATTTTTTGCCTGAGAGACCTCTCCAAAGAGGTGATACTTTGAGCTGACTCTTGAATTAGAGGTACAAGTTTGTCAGGATGTACATACTAATAAGAAAGTCCAAAGGAGTGAGACATTGCAAGATCTTAGTAGGGATGAGGCATACTTTTATATAATTTTAAGTGAAGAGCTAAATAATTTTCAGCATATTAAAATGTTACACCAATCCTCTGAGTAATATATGGAATTGTTAAATCACTATATTGTACATGTGAAACTAATAAAGTATTGTATGTTAACTACTTTGGAATTAAAACTTTAAAATATGACACCAACAATATTAACCAAATTATGATAGATTGATTGAAAATCTAAAACTCTCATAAATAATTATTGCGCTTGATTAAAAATTTTTTTTAATGTTTATTTATTTTTAAGAGAGAGACAGAGTGTGAGTGGGGCTGGGGCAGAGACACAGGGAGACACAGAATCTGAAGCAGGCTCCAGGCTCTGAGCTGTCAGCACAGAGCTGAATGAGGGGCTTGAACTCATGAACCGTAAAATCATGACCTGAGCCAAAGTCGGACATAAGTGACTGAGCCACCCAAGCTTCCCTGTCCTTGATTTTTTGATAACTCATTTTTTGATAAACTATTGAAGAGATCAACTTCCAAGCTTTGGGTGTGACGACCTATGCTTCTTGAACAGAATGTGTTAATGTCATTCTACGTGTCAGTTTTTGCCTCTTGAGAAGTTTTGCAGGGGAACTCAGGTTGCATTGGAAAGATCTCAGAGTTAAGAAGCAGTCAGCCAAGTGAAATACATTCTAAGTCAAATGCGGACACTTTGGTAGAGCCAAAATAGATGCGTAGCTGTGAACTAAGTATTAATTTCTATAATTCCACCCGGATCCTCATTTTAGCTTAGAGCCAATGTTGACCTAAAACATTGTGCTACCTCAGACTTTATAACCCAAAAGGAAATTCTTTAAGAATGGAAGATACTTGAGGCAAGAAATATTACTTTAGACCTCTGGGTTTGTGTTGGCTTTTGTTAGAACGACATTTTTCATAACATTTTTCAAGGGCTCAGTAATGTCATTCTACCTAGCATTTAATTTTGATTTTCTGCAAAGACTTTAAGGTTACTTTTTTTAAAATATGAGTTTAACACAATAGTTATGTTGCATTCTGGCATCCTGACCTTTTAAAAACACGTCATTTCATTATGTTTCAGATATGTAAGTGATGTGATCTTTTATAGCTTTGCCCGAGGGAGAACTCATAATGAAGACAGGAGCCAGCTAGAGCTCATACCCTTTGAATCTCTGACATTCTTCTTTCCAGGTAAACTATACCTGTCAACAGAGATGAGGTTTTTTAGTTCCCGGCACCTGATATAATTATGCATGCTGTTATACAGAGTGGAAGCAAAAATAAATTGCTAGGGTACAGGAAAAGATGAATCAGATCTAGTTCAATTTTTGTCCCGTTCCTATGGCTTTCCTAGGTGTCTCTTGATGGATGCGTTTCATACTGATTTCCTCCAATTCCGCCTAAGCAAGGCCTATGTTGTCTACACAATGTATTTTGGAACTTGATTATTTATTGTCCTGTAATAGAGATCTTTATGTATATAACTTGTATCTCTACTTAGGCCACAATCCTTTAGTGGGAAAGAATTTTGCCTTCTACTTTTTAGTGTCCTCTTTAAACCGTTATATAATTTTCAGCATATAGTAGATACTCTATACATTTTTATGTGATTAAATTTAGTTAGCTTATTATATTTAAGATTTTATGGTAGCAGAAGACCTGTGGAAGCGTCACTAACCTAGGGGTGCTAATTGGTCATGCTAGTGAACCATGCTAGCTGCATTCCCTGGCCAACCCTACCACACCTTCCTTCCTCTTCTCACAGTAGCTGCACACTTTGCTTTCTTCTTTTACTTGCTGTTTAACACAGGGACATACTCTGGGCAGAAGAAAATGTGCTCTTTTCCTTTAGACAAGCTCAAAAGTGATGACAAATACATCATAAAACATTACCAGTTGTTCAGGTTATATGAGGCAAATGAGATGAATTTCAGAATGCCAGATAAGAAGAGCTATATCAGTAAAACATTGCTGGTAGTAATGAAAATTATGGACAAAGTGTTAAAAGTATAAGGAATAAGTCCTGGGCAGGAAAAGAAGGGCTTAAGTTGGAAATGAGGATAAAGAGAATTGGTCAGTAGTGAGACGGGGAAAATGGGAAAGATATTGAATAGAAGGTCTGCAGGGAGCATTTAGACTTGATAATGCAAAAATCAAGGTTAAATCTGACATGAGTTCCTCTACTTGCAAAACTTA
This sequence comes from Prionailurus bengalensis, assembly GCF_016509475.1. Classification (NCBI taxonomy): domain Eukaryota; kingdom Metazoa; phylum Chordata; class Mammalia; order Carnivora; family Felidae; genus Prionailurus; species Prionailurus bengalensis. Next base: position 131,217,544 of record NC_057343.1, read on the forward strand.
GGGCAAAAAGTATCTTAAGTAGCTAGAGATGTTTTAGCTCTTTGAATATGCCCTCTAAGGAATCCAGCTCTAAGAATACCAAATGCAAGTGGGGGTGACTAAATTTAGATCTTCCACATACTGGGCAGTGTATTAGTAAGATTAGGCTAATTGCTGTAACAAATAGACCCCCCAATCTGTACAGTGGCTCAAACCAAAAGAGTTTTATTTCTCGTTAAGAGTACTGGGTGTTGGGGCGCCTGGGTGGCGGAGTCGGTTGAGCGTCCGACTTCAGCCAGGTCACGATCTCGCGGTCCGGGAGTTCGAGCCCCGCGTCGGGCTCTGGGCTGATGGCTCAGAGCCTGGAGCCTGTTTCCGATTCTGTGTCTCCCTCTCTCTCTGCCCCTCCCCCGTTCATGCTCTGTCTCTCTCTGTCCCCAAAATAAATAAACGTTGAAAAAAAAATTAAAAAAAAAAATAAAAGAGTACTGGGTGTTTACCAGGTTGCCATGTAACTATCCAAGGACCTGGTTGAAAGAGACTCTGCCATCTTTAATTAGTGGCTACCAAGGTATCGACAGAGCTGGCAGCATCATCTATATTTCAGCCAGCCATAAGGGGAAAAAGGCAGAGGGAAACAAATGTGGGACATTTTAGGGTCAGGTCCTGAAGTGGCATATATTTCCACTGACATTTATAACAATGTCTGGGACTCAGTGACATTGGTCACACCTAAATGCTAGGTATTTAAGAAACTGGAAAATTCATGGCAGATGGTGGGGGAGGCACACCTACTCAGGGGGACAAAGGATGGGAACCCTGGAAACTTCCCAAGTTTGTTTTATTAGTGTACCTGTAACACTGTATGGGTTGATGTATGTGTGTAATTATGTCAGGTCAACTATGCATAGATCCATCACTTTTTTAAAATGTTTATTGTGAGAGAGAGAGACAGAGGGCAGGGAGAGAGAGAGAGAGAGAGAGAGAGAGAGAGAGAGAGAGAGAGAGAAAATGCACACATGAGGGGCAGAGAGAGGGATAGAGAGAATCCCAAGCAGGCTCCATGCTGTCAGTGCAGAGCCCAACATGGGGCTCGATCCCATGAATCATGAGATCATGACCTGAATCAAAATCAAGAGTCACATCCTTAACTGACTGAGCCACTCCACGCACCCTTGCATAGATGCATCTTATAAACATCTCTGGGATTGAGGCACCTGAACCATGCCAAAGTCCCTTTCCATGATTCATAAAGAGTATTGTTTATTTGAACTGAAGTCATTCTCTTTATTATAAGAAAACTTTGTCCCTAGAGTTTTATTAAGTGTCCTTGTACATGGTGGCATCTTATTAGCACAACTTACAGTTGATGCCTTTGATAATCTTTTTAATTTTTAAAATTAGAAAATGCTCATTGAAATATATCCAAGGTGAGATTTTTGGTGTTTATATGGAACAATTTTATAGAATATGAAGAGTTATATAGAACATGAATAATTTAGTGCTAAACTAATCCAACTTTGCATCACATAGTCTATAAAATACAACAGCCTTTCTGAAACTTTAACGGATTTGTACATTTCATTTTTTTTTTAACTTTGTGGCATGCTAGCACAATTACCAAAAATTACTCCGCTGGAACAGCTGTAGGCAATAGCATTAACATAACCTGTTAATGAATTAGTCTATAATGTTCGGAAGTGTTTTTTCTTTGTTTTAATATGTTCCTAGCATTCGAAGAGAATCACTAAAATGATTTTGACCTAAGTCAATTACAAATGTTTGTATAACTTCATTTGGCTAAGGTTTATAAAGTACCAAACATTTGATAGAACTGTGATAACAGTGGAGAAATGAAATTATATGCTGCATAGTAGGTGTTAAAATTTTTGTTAACAAATGAATGAAAACATACAAGATCCCATCACTTCTCTTTTGATCTATTTTATCACTTATTACCTGAGTAATCAATCACTCATTGAAACACCTACATATCAAGAACATTGTCCCTAATCAGTACAGGTACAACGACCAAACTTGCTCGGTAGTAGACCCATTGTAGGCTGTGATTAAACTGGCTGAGTTGTTTAAAGTCAATTCTGAGGCAAGATACAGAGAACGAAAACAGGTGTTTTATTTTGAATTATATATTTCATTTGTTTGTTAGTTGTGTCTTAATTAAATAATTACAGCCTTGCTGTCACATGTTACATAGCTTACAAGTTAATTCTACATCAAGTAGACTAAATAAGAGTGTAATAAAATGTGTGTGTCTCAGTTGGAAGATTACAAGACATATATCAGATTTCAGGAAAAAAGTAGAATAGAATTTCATACTCAGTCAACTTTTTCTGTGATTATAGAAACCTGGCTTCATTCATTTACTATACTGTCAACACTTGATTATTTCTTTTTATAGGTTATTTCAGATAACCTTAAGCCTTTGCTTTTACAAAGTCACTTTACTGTGTATGAGAATGAAGTTCTTACATCAGTACAAAAATAAATTAATTGAGCATTTACTTTGTACAAGCCACTTCAGTGAAATGATTCAATTTGATTCAATTTGGTAAACATATATTGATTGCTTTCTATGGAAAGACACTGAGCTGGTTTTATAAATATTCATATAGAATTGAATTAAGAGATATGTCTATCATTAGTGAGCTTTTGGCCTTGTTAAATGTTATGATTGTGAAAACTCATCAGTCTGTTTGATATATATCATTTCTGGAAGAAAACTCTGGCATCTGAAAATGCTAGTGTTGATGCATCAAAATGTAATGGCTGTATTTTATGTTTCTTTTTCTATTCATTCATGATTGAGGAAGATGGCCATATTCAGTTAGAGATGCATGTTTTGTCAGACAGATATATATGCACACACTTTTTAACCCCTGTTTACCATGTACCTTGAATTCTCCCTTTTGAAATAGTTGGAATAATTGACTTCAGAAGATCAATGGACTCAGAGTGGTGATATTCTCAGGTTCCAGTGGGAAGAGTCAGAATGTCTGAAAACAATTGAAAGTGTATTTTGGGCAGAACACCCATAAAGAGAAATCTCTTGGTGTATACCTGCCTCCCTTCCAGCCCGCCAGCCTTTGCAGAGCCATCTCTCCCACTGCTCTTGGCTTATCTGCTGTCTGTGGAAAGGTCCCACTCAGTCATATCCTCTAGCAAGGTGTCAACACTTCATAGCCTACTCTTCTCATCAGGGATTCAGAAAATCACTCCCTCTGCTTAGCCTAGCAGGATGTACTCAAAGTCTGTTACTTGTAAGCTTAGTTCCACTTGATTCCAAAACCGATGAGACCAAAATATTACACAGTGTCATAGGCTTTTTTTCCTTCTAGAGTGTGGTTTGGGACATGCACAAAATGTCTAGTGAGACTGGTGTTGGGGAGGGAATCCCAGCAGTTGATGGGTTTGGTTGTATAGACTGTATTTCCACTGCGTGTGACGGACACACTGCTAAAGCCATGGCAAGTAGTTTGCACTCTCGGCCAAATGGGATTTGAGACTATTCTTAGAACTCCAGAATGTAGGACTAGGTGCCCTATTCCTTTGCCTTTCCTAATACACCTTTTCATGTACTGGATGTGATTTCTGGTCTCCACATGACTTGACAGCCTCTGTTACTCAGATGTCTCTGTTCCCACACAATGTTCAACACATGATTCTACCGCTTGTGTATCAGTATCCAGCTCAGTTTGTTTTCTTGTACTATTTGGGACTTGGTAATTTGTACTAGTGTCCTCTTTGCCCCAGTGATTTCATCCTTGGCCTCAATCTTACACTTGTCTCTGCTTTTCCCCATCTCTCTGACAGGATATTTCAGCATACCATGTGTCCAAGTATACTTCACCTATGATTGTTTTACAAGATCTGCCTTTTTTTCAATATATGAAGTTTATTGTCAAATTGGTTTCCTTCCATACAGTGCTCATCCCAAATGTGCCCTCCTCAATACCCATCACCCACCCTCCCCTCCCTCCCACCCCCCATCAACCCTCAGTTTGTTCTCAGTTTTTGAGAGTCTCTTATGCTTTGGCTCTCTCCCACTCTAACCTCTTTTTTTTCCCCCTTCCCCTCCCCCATGGGTTTCTGTTAAGTTTCTCAGGATCCACATAAGAGTGAAACCATATCGTATCTGTCTTTCTCTGTATGGCTTATTTCACTTAGCATCACACTCTCCAGTTCCATCCATGTTGCTACAAAGGGCCATATTTCATTCTTTCTCATTGCCACGTAGTACTCCATTGTGTATATAAACCACAATTTCTTTCCATTCATCAGTTGAGGGACATTTAGACTCTTTCCATAATTTGGCTATTGTTGAGAGTGCTGCTATAAACATTGGGGTACAAGTGCCCCTATGCATCAGTACTCCTCTATCCCTTGGGTAAATTCCTAGCAGTGCTATTGCTGGGTTATAGGGTAGGTCTATTTTTAATTTTTTGAGGAACCTCCACACTGTTTTCCAGAGCGGCTGCACCAATTTGCATTCCCACCAACAGTGCAAGAGGGTTCCGGTTTCTCCACATCCTCTCCAGCATCTATAGCCTCCTGATTTGTTCATTTTGGCCACTCTGACTGGCGTGAGGTGATATCTGAGTGTGGTTTTGATTTGTATTTCCCTGATGAGGAGCGACGTTGAGCATCTTTTCATGTGCCTGTTGGCCATCCGGATGTCTTCTTTAGAGAAGTATCTGTTCATGTTTTCTGCCCATTTCTTCACTGGGTTATTTGTTTTTCGGGTGTGGAGTTTGGTGAGCTCTTTATAGATTTTGGATACTAGCCCTTTGTCCGATATGTCATTTGCAAATATCTTTTCCCATTCCATTGGTTGCCTTTTAGTTTTGTTGGTTGTTTCCTTTGCTGTGCAGAAGCTTTTTATCTTCATAAGGTCCCAGTAATTCATTTTTGCTCTTAAATCCCTTGCCTTTGGGGTGTGTCAAGTAAGAGATTGCTACGGCTGAGGTCAGAGAGGTCTTTTCCTGCTTTCTCCTCTAGGGTTTTGATGGCTTCCTGTTTCACATTCAGGTCCTTTATCCATTTTGAGTTTATTTTTGTGAATGGTGTGAGAAAGTGGTCTAGTTTCAACCTTCTGCATGTTGCTGTCCAGTTGTCCCAGCACCATTTGTTAAAGAGACTGTCTTTTTTCCATTGGATATTCTTTCCTGCTTTGTCAAAGATTAGTTGGCCATACATTTGTGGGTCTAGTTCTGGGGTAGAAGAGCTTTGTTTTACTTGTTGACTCTGACATAAGTAGCTTATTTCCCTTTGGGAATAGAATGACTTTCCTTTGGGCAAGAAGTCAAGTCATATTTTTCACTTCTTTTTTAACTGATAGACTATTTTTAAAGCAATTGTATATTTACAGAAAAATTAAGCAGAAAGTACAGAAAGCTACCACAAAGAACCTCCCTCCTCAGTTTCTCCTATTATTAACACCTTGCTAACAATGGCACATTGTTAATGCATGATGAACTAATATTGATACATTATTAATAACTAAAAGCCCATAGTTTACTTTAGGGTTTACTCTTTGTGTTGTATGATGGATTTTCATAAATGCCTACAAAATTGATACATATAAATATCATGTGTCCACCACTACAGTATCATACAGAATAGTTTCAATGCCCTAAAAATTTTTTGTGCTCCACCTATTCATTTCTTTTGCCCCTTCCCCCAAGTCCCTAGCCACCAATGATCTTTTTACTGTCTCCATAGTTTTATATTTTCCAAAATGTCACTAGTTGTTATCATATAATAGGTAGCCTTTACAGACTGTCATCTTTCACTTAAGCAATATGCACTTAAGATTCCTCCTTAATGTCTTTTTGTGGTTTGATAGCTCATTTATTTTTATTGCTGAATAATATTCTATTATATTAAGGTACTCAGTTTAACCATTTACCTACTCAGGGACATCTTGGTTGCTTTTAAGCTTCAGCTATTATAAATAAAGTTGCCAGAAATATGTGTGTGTAGGTTTTTGTATAGGTAGATGTTTTTAACTAAATATCAAAGAGTATAATTGCTATATCATATGATAAGTGTATATTTAGTGTGATAAGAAGAGTAAGTTCTGAAGTGTTGAAGCCTTTGCTAGAGAGGATACTACTGTGGGAATTTTTCCATGGGCACCAATAAATGAGAGTTCCTATTGTTCCACAACCTCAGTAGCATTTAATGTTGTCATTGTTTTGGATTTTAATCATTCTAATAGTTGCATATTGGCATATCACTGTGGTTTTAATTTGCATTTCCCTAATGACTTAGGATGACACTTTTCATATGCTTAATGGTCATTGGTATATATTCTTCGGTGGGGAGTCCATATCTTTTGTTTATTTTAAAAATTGAGTTGTTTGTTTCAAAAATAGAAATACTGTATGATCCAATTGTTCTAGTACTCACTATTTACCCAAAGAAAACAAAAAAAAAAAAAACAACACTTGTTGAATTTTAAAAATTCATTCTGTATTTTGGACACAAATTATTTACCAGATATGTGTTTTGCAAATATTTCCTCCCAGTGTGTTGTTTCTGTTGTTTGTCTTTTAATTCTTTTAGCAGTGTCTTTCACAGAAGTTTGTAATTTTAATAAAGTCCAACTTGATTAATTTTTTTATGGATCATGCTTTTAGTATGTATCTAAAAACTCATTGCCAAACCCAGGGTTACCTGGATTTTCTCTTATATTATCTTCTAGGGATTTTGTAGTTTTGTCCATAATCCATTTTAAGGTACTTTTTGTGAAAGTTCTTTGTCTAAATTTGTGTGTTTTTTTTTGCTTTTGTTTTTGTTTTTTTGCATGTGGATGTCGTGTTGTTCCAGTACCACTTGTTGAAAATACCTTGTCTCCAGTTGACTAAATTTGTGTGTGTCTCTTCCTGAACTTTTGATTGTGCCCCACTGATCTATTCATCTATTCTTTTGTCAATACTGTCTTGATTACTGTAACTTTGTAGGAAGTCATGACTTTGGGTAGGGTTAATCTTTAGACTTTGTTCTGCTTTTGCAATATTGTGTCGGCTCTTTCAATATTCTGGATCTTTTGTCTTTCATATAAACATTAGTAAGAGTCACTTTGCCAACATCCACAAAATGACTCACTGGGATTTTGATTGGGATTACATTGAATATATAGATCAAGTTGGAAAGTTCTGAAATACTAACAGTATTGAGTTTTCCTATGTGTGAATGTGGAATATGGCTCAATTTGTGTAGACTTTTCTTCAATTTCTTTCATCACTTTTATAGTTTTCCTTGTATGGGTCTTATAAGTTTTTTTAGATTTATGTATAAGATTTATTATTGTTTTGTTGCTGTAATTACTATTATTATTTGGTTGTAGGGCAAATGGTTTTGTGTTTTTAATTTCAAACTCTGTTCATTGCTAGTATATGGAAAACAGTGTAAATTCCTCACTTTTTACAACAATATGCTAACTTTACTACCTACACATCTGGTCTCCAAAGCAATGTTGATATCCTGTAATCAAAATATGGAACATTTGTTAATCAGTGACTCAGTGAGAACTAAAACTCAAATTGACTACTAATGAGTTCCTTAAAAGTCTTAACTGAGGCAACAAGGGGGAGAGGTAACTATCCGTTTGTAGATTCTCTGCTCTAAGACTAAAAACTTCTATACTCCATACTCAAGAAAGTCATGTGCCTATGATCTGTCCTGATCATTCCCTGACAACTTGCTTTTATAACTACACTTCTGGAAAATGCCCAATTTGTGACCATCACCACGTGGGTGAAGGTCAGCTAATCAACAGTAGCTTCATTATGGCTGACTTGTGAGACAATTCTACAGCTTGAGAGACTTCCACTTTTAGACACTTTCATAGCTACTAAAGATCACCTAATTCTTTTTAAAAAAAATTTTTTTTTTCAACGTTTATTTATTTTTGGGACAGAGAGAGACAGAGCATGAATGGGGGAGGGGCAGAGAGAGAGGGAGACACAGAATCGGAAACAGGCTCCAGGCTCTGAGCCATCAGCCCAGAGCCTGACACGGGGCTCGAACTCACGGACCGCGAACCGCGAGTTCGTGACCTGGCTGAAGTCGGACGCTTAACCGACTGCGCCACCCAGGCGCCCCTAAAGATCACCTAATTCTTAATCACTGTTGCTTCCAAAAGTCCACCAATCCTTGAACTCTGTGTGTCTCAAAACCCTCATAAAATCATCATCTTGCTTTGATCAGTAATACTGAGCTCTATTGATATAGATCTCCCTTGGTTACAAAACATTCCATGAAGCTTTTGTTTCAAACATTGAGAGGTGGTCCCTTTAATAACTAAGAGCTTTATTCCCCCCTTTTATCAATTAGCCTACAAGAAATAACAGCTGTGGATTGCATTATTTTATGCCCACATAGAAACTTTAAAAAAAATTTTTTTAATGTTTATTTATTTTTGAGACAGAGAGAGACAGAGCGTGAACAGGGGAGGGGCAGAGAGAGAGGGAGACACAGAATCTGAAACGGGCTCCAGGCTCTGAGCTGTCAGCACAGAGCCTGACGCGGGGCTCGAACTCACAGACCGTGAGATCATGACCTGAGCCGAAGTCGGACGCTTAACTGACTGAGCCACCCAGGCGCCCCAAAACTTTTTTTTTTTAATTTAGTTTTGAGAGAGAGAGACAGAGCATAAGCAGGAGAGGAGCAGAGAGAGGGGGACCCAGAATCTGAAGTAGGCTTCAGGCTGGGAGCTGTCAGCACAGAGCCCAACACGGGGCTCAAACCCATGAACTGGGAGATCATGACCTGAGGTGAAATTGGACACTCAACTGACTTAGCCATCCAAGCACTCTAGGGCTGGATAGAAACTCTTTTTTTTTATTTTTAATGTTTATTTTTGAGAGAGACAGAGTACAAGTGGGCGAATATAGAGAGAGAGGAGAACAGAATCCCAAGCAGGATCCAGCCTCTGAGCTGTCACCACAGAGCCCTATGCAGGGCTCAAACTCAAGGACTGTGAGATCATGACCTAAGCTGAAGTCAGACACTTAACCAACTGAACCACCCAAGTCCCCCATGAAACTCTTAATAGAACTATTCTTTTAGCATTTTCTTGGCTTTTTTAAAATTTTGGTCACAAATTTGCAAAAAAACATGAATATACTTTCCTTATCTTTTGTAAAACAGCTACTTAATTCATTTCTCAATAGCTAGGAAAATATTCTTTATGTAAAGAAACTTTTGTACATTTCTCTCAGAGTTTAATGCCAGGTAAAATTGTCCCCCCTGAGCAAATGATTTCCTTTTTTTCTTTGGCTGCCATGAATCTCAGCACTATCTTTTCTAACCAGTTATATGACTTACTTCTCACTTTAAGATTATGTTCTTAACCATAATGACACATGGCTTTCATTTATTTTCAATTTTTTTTGTTACTGTAATCCTTAGTATAATGTTTTTGTCCCATTTGATGTTTGCTTAACCTGCCTCAAAATTCCATTTTGGGGACCAGGTATGGAAAAATTTTATAATACATTTTTTTCAGAAACATTTTGATAACACTCTAATATTTGCACACTTCTTGCTCTTCTCAGTCACTTTCACCTTTAATAAGAATATTTCTTTATGTTTTTATAATATCTAGAATTTGGCAGCAATATTTTAATAAAGTCAGTCAACTGAAATTATATTTTCACAAATCATTTCTAACACTGATATTCCCTAGGGCAAAAATTATGTGTCATAATATTAATTCTCAGCGTAACTGGTGAAAGGTCAATCCCCCATAGCAGTTAATTGGCCAAGTATACAATTGCCTTTGAAAGTGTTAAAACGTTAATAGCAGTAATGTACTACAGTAAAGGATAGCATCTTAACCTTGAAACATTGGTGGTAGCAGTGGGAATCAAAATGAATATTTCTAAGTGTTTACTTCACTCCTCTACCCAGCAAAGTAATAGATTAGCTAATCGAAGCAGTTGACATCCTGTGTAGAAGAGTAGTTTTCACAACAGATATAACAAAGTACACATCCCAAATATGAGACTGATTTTAAATCTGATATAGATATATCAGATATAAATATATATCAGATATAAATATATCAGGCTTAAAATATGTATAAATATATAAATATAAATCCCTCTGTTCCACTGCACGTTTCTTACACACATCCAATAACTTGCTTTAGGGTCCTTGAAACTAATTTATGTGGCTGGAATTATAGCCATTGCTCTTCCTATGGATAGCTTTTGCTTTCCTCTAATGAACACAGGTTCTATCAAGAGATGGAATAAATCATGGTGCCCATGGTATGGTTTAAGGAGATGATAAAAAGGGCTTATTATAATACAGTTTTCTTCCCCTTTTTCATAGATACTATTCTGCTTTAAATCTGTCCTTAGAATGGATATGGAAAGGGGAATGAATACACAGTAGAAGAGAAATAGAGATTACTCTCCTCAAATTCTCAAAAAAAAAAAAGGCAAAACCTACATCATTAACACCAATTAGTCTTTTTCCAGGGAGTTTAGTAGATAGCTTTAGTGGACATAGTACAATAAGTTCCTGTTTCTTGAGGAGATAGAGATAGACAGACAGACAGATGGAGACAGACATACAGGCAGACTGTCTTCTCTGAAGCACAGGATGAATAAATAACCCTAGGATCCTGGAGTGAGAAGGGCAATGGTGGAGGATGTTTGAGGAACTCTAAAATTAGGTTCATGATGCAGAATGAGCAGTCTTTAAAATTTTTTTATTACATTTATTTATTTTTGATAGAGGGAGACAGAACACAAGTGGGGAAGGGGCAGAGAGAGAAGGAGACACAGAATCAGAAGCAGGCTCCAGGCTTGGAGCTGTCAGCACAGGGCCTGACATGCGGCTCAAACTCACAAACCGTGAGATCATGACCTGAGCCGAAGTCGGATGCTTAACCGACTGAGCCACTCAAGCACCCACAGAACGAGCAGTCTTAAGAAGTAAGAAGTAATGGGAAAACTACAAGGCTGTACATTAGGACTCTATTTTAACCTTAAATATATTCCTGGTTAATAGTGGATTTAGGTTCAGAGGACAAAGGCGGGTTAGTTTCAGGTCCAGCAACCTGTAATATCAGGAAAGTAAGGGGAGGTAATCCCATTCTTTGCCTTTTTTCTTGATTCTTTCTCAAATGACCTTGTCTTTAATGAATATAAGGTTTAGGTAGTATTAAGTGCCAACATGGCAGCAAATACAATACTAAAAAAGAAGCCATCTGTTTTTCAAGGAAAGATAGAAAATTACTACCAAAGCAAGCCTCTCTGATGTTTGCACTGGTCTCTATCTGTTCCCAAAACCACTGGAATGGAAGTTGCCAGACACCCATTTTTGTCTTCCTTCTCTGCTGATTTTCTTAGCAGAGAATATCCTCAAAATTGAGGATACCCCCAGCATTATTTACATCTAATATTCAGACATTTTCCCAGGATGAGGCCAAGAGAGGGTAATGTCTCTGGGCCTGTTTTGAAGACTCTTAGCTGTGAGCATCTGAGAGACCACTACTGAGAATGAATGAGTTGGCTCTAGCATAATACATTTTTAAAAGTTCCAAATTTTTGTTTTATTTTCATATATATACTTAAAATTTTTTTTACATTTATTTATTTTTGAGAGAGAGGGGGAGAGAGAGAGAGAGAGAGAGAGAGAGAGAGAGAGAGAGAGAAAGAAAGAAATGGGGGGGGGGGAGAGGGAGAGAGGGAGAATGAGCAGGGGAGGGGCAGAGAGAGAAGGAGACACAGAATCCAAAGCCGGCTCCAGGATTGGAACTGTCAGCACAGAGCCGGATGCGCATCTTGAACTCACACACTACGAAATCATGACCTGAGCCGATAGCTGGACACTTAACTGACTGAGCCACCCAGGCGCCCCTATTTTTGTATATTTTAAAATATCCTAACAACTTACTATGTTTCCTCATTTGAAACCAAGGCAGAACAGGTAATATGGTAGTTTTATTCATCTAAGGCTGTACTTTGGTGATTTCATTTCCTATTTAAAATAATCATGCTGTATATTATCACCTGTATGACACAAGACCTATTTGTAGTGATAACCCTATTCACAAGCCACAGTTAATTTTTACCTTTATTGAAGCTCTTCAGTGAGCCATCTGCTTCATATTGTCACATTGGTAGTGCCACCAGCAGCAGCATAACAATTGCCATTTATTTAGCAATATCCCTGTATCAGACCCAAGGCTAAAGACCAATTTCTTCTCATGCACTTGTTACATAAACTATGGCAGGTAATATTCTCCCCATTTGATAGAGGAGAAGACTGAAGCTGAATGACGTTCAATAATTCGTACTGGGTCACACAGATAGCAAGTGGCAAGAGTTCATTCCTCCTGATACTACACTCTAAAAATAAGGACGCTGAGGCCCAGAAAGACCAGAATGAAGGGCACACAGTAAGTGACAAATTAAAAATCAGATCTGTCTGAACTCTCGCAGAACATGTTCTTAAAATTGTATCCTCTATTCCTCATTCCGTGTTTGTTTCTCTGCCCTCTCTGAAGTGTAGCAAGAGGAAGAAAATCTGTGAATTAAAGAGTTTTGAACTGGAAACTTAGGAAACCTTCCCATTTTATGCGTTTAATAAACAGGCACAATTCTATGCCTGAGGTCATGCTTTTAGAAGGAATACTTCAGATTCGAGCTGTTATCTTGGCAGTGGTCTCAAGAATGTTTCTTGATGACCTCATTGTTGCTAATTAATCACTAGCATATAGACAACACAAAGTTATTCATATAAAAAATAGAGGCAGCTAACAGTAGCTTGCTTCAGAAATCATTTTTATTGAAGGAGAGAGAAAATGTGAAATGGGTTTCACTGGAAAGTATTGTAAGAGCTCTGTATGACTAATTCCTAAGCTCACATTTGGGCTGAGTCCTGGTGGCTTTGCAAATGAATTTAAAAAGAAAGGGCAGACAATAGGAAGGCTGGTTCACTTTCATTGCCTTCAGCTGGAAACAAGCTAGTGCCCACCTCCACCAAAGCTGTGCCTGCCCTGGCTGCCTCAAGTACAAGTGTATTCTACAATGTGATCTTGCAGGTTTTCATTCTCCTCCCTCAATGACTTTTATATCAAAGCTGCTTTATTTTCAAGTTCACATAATGGGACTCCAACCTAATACTTGCCAAGCTCTCATTGATCCTTGGTGTGGAATAAATGTGAACACTGCCTCATTAATCCTCTCCACGGTCCTTGGAGAGAAGTGGCAAGCAATATCCCATCCATTTTGCGGTGGAGGAAGGAAGGGAAAAGTAAATTGCACACTTTGCATCTGTGCCCAGCCTTCTGGACATTTCCATCTGGATATCCTGCTGGCTTGTTAAACTCAACTTACCCTGAACTGAACTCATTCTCTTCTTCTTTTCCAAAATACATCCTTCTTTCTGGACATTGTGTCTTGGTTAATGGGACTACTATACACACAATTCCCTTGGTGGAAGCCTCTGAGTCATCTTTAATTTCTCTCACTTTCTATATTCCATCAGTTATAATGTTAGCTTCCTCTTCCACAGAAATAGCTCTGAAATTCATCTCTTCTCTTCCAACAACCATGCACCAGTCTTTTGCTCTACCCAGTGTCTCATCATTCCTTCTCCAGATTAATGCCAAAACATAAAAAATAAGATAAAAAACCCCACGTTTATATCCAATTTAGGTTTTTCAATTTGTCCTTTATACTGTCTCAAAAAAACACAAACCAAAAACAGTCTTCCTAACAACAAGGCATTATTTTGTTATTTTCTGCTTAAAAAAGTCTGATGGCCTCATATGACCAGCAAACACAATGTTGACCCTTGTCTCATCAAAGAGATGTTTTATAATTGGGCATAACTCACACCTTCAGTCTGAGAACTTGTCTACCACTTCTTGTTACCATGTACTACCTACTTTAAAAAAATTTTTTTTAAATATATGAAATTTATTGTCAGATTGGTTTCCATACAACACCCAGTCCCATCCCAAAAGATGCCCTCTTCAATACCCATCACCTACCCGCCCCTCCCTCCCACCCCCCATCAGCCCTCAGTTTGTTCAATTTTTAAGAGTCTCTTATGCTTTGGCTGTCTCCCACTCTAACCTCTCTCTTTTTTTTTCCTTCCCCTCCCCCATGGGTTCCTGTTAAGTTTCTCAGGATCCACAGAAGAGTGAAACCATATGGTATCTGTCTTTCTCTGTATGGCTTATTTTGCTTAGCATAACACTCTCCAGGTACTACCCGCTTTAGACACAGAGCCATGTTGCTGTTCCCCAAGTGCTTTTCCCTGTCCCCTAACTTAGGTTCATGATGAGTTTGCCTTTCTCTCAGCTGATTAGTCAGGCAAATTTATAGTCATTCTTTAAGGCCCAATTCTTATGTTACATCTTATTTGTTATCTTTTTTGGCTCATCCATCTGCCTACTTTCTTAATTAACCTCTCCTTCTGGGTTTTCATAACAATTTGTTACCATTTATCGCACTTTGTTTTATAGTTAATTATCAGCATTTCTCAAAATAGGCTTTAAGTTCCTTGAGGACAGAGCCCATATTTTATTCATCTCTGAATTATTTTTTAAAATTAAAATTATTTTTTTTATTTAGAGAAATAACATGTGCGGGAGAGGGAAGAAAGAGAGGGAAGAAAGAGGGGAAGAAAGAGAGAATCTCAAGCAAGCTCCATACTTAGCATGGAGTACGACATGGGGCTCCATCCCATGACTCTGGGATCATGACCTGAGCCCATGCTATAGTATCAAGAGTTGGAAGCAAATCCTACTGAGCTACTTCAGTGCCCCTTATCTCTAAATTATTAGTACTGAGTGTAGTGCTGGGTACTTACTTGGTGCTAAATAAATTTGTATATCAATTTATAATAAATAATTGTTTAAAAACAAATTTTATCATATTTAATACAGTAAACCTGTAACAAAAGTATTTCTGATCCCTCATTTACAGATAAACAAACTGAGCCCTAAAGAAGTAAAAATACTTTTCCATGGCCTGTTTAGCATGACAGCCAATACGTAAACCCAGGATCCCTATCTGTAAACCCTGATTTTAGTCCTCTGTCCTGGACTGCACATAAGCAGAGGTATAATTGGAAATTTGGTACAGTGCCCAATTTTATAAAACAAGCATTTCTGGTTACTACAACTTGTTAGATGTTCATATTGAGGGATTATCAATGTCCAAAGTATTGTCCATCATTCCTAGTGTTTTCTGTATGTGAAGCACATAAATTCTACCATATTTATGTGTGGAGTAACAATAGACCCTGTATGGAATTGAATATAAATGATGTTTAAAAATTATTGATTGTATAATGGAATCTAGTCAAAGGAATTTTGCTGTGCTTAGTCATTTTCTCTTTCTATCCCCAACCCTCACAATATGTTGCTGAATATTGATGAAAAAAAATGCACACAACTTGGTTGGTTCCTAGAATTAGTCCATACTGTTACTGGAGGGAGGTATGGAAAAGCTTTTCTTCTTCCAGATTCTTTCCTCTATGACCTGAAAATCCTCCCATTAAAGTCATTAGTAGCAGACCACGAACATGGACATTTCTTTTAGGAGGTCTTGGAGTATATCTCTTTGCATTGTCCACATTTACTTTTTGGAGTAGCTATTACTTGTCTTATCTACAGCTAATATAGGGTCTCACCTTTAATTATTAGCTTTGAATTAATCTAGACTGCTTAGTAAACACATAGTCTTCAGCCTTGTTTGCTTTCCTTTCTTAATCCAGGTACTTAAAAGAACAGAGGACAAGTTGGCAGTTTAGAACTCTAATTTAGTAGAGATGGTCAAAGACCCCCAAGCTAATGGACCCTATTAAGGTCTACCTTTCCTTTCTGATAGTCCCAATATACCTCCAACATCGGTTACTAAGCCCTGCATTGTCAAGTCTTCCCAACTCCTCACTCAAACATTCTGTTTTCTGTTGCCCACTTCACATTCTAGCAAAAACTGTTCCTTTCTAATTTAAGAGCGTCTAGCTTTAATACCATCTAGATACACAGCTTTTGATGATTTTAACTTCTGAATTCTGCTTCAACTTGTAATGGCAATGACTGATGTTTACTTAAGCACCAAGCACTTTAAGTACTTTAATGAAAGTAGTAGATCAATTGGAAATACAGCCTTGATTCTTTAATACTCTCCCAGTCTCACCCCTCTCTCAGGTATGCACATCTATTTTCCTACCAAGAAGTGAAGTTTATTTCTCCATCTCTCAAATCTAAGACCGTACATTTTGCTTTGGACTACAGAATGTACTTGAGTTGGCAGTGTGCTGGTTCTGAGTGAAGGCCTCAAGGGTCCTTTCTCTTGGAGCTCCACCACTGTCATGTGAAGAAACCTGGACTAGCTGTTGGGTGATGAGATCCATGTGGAAGAGAGGCCAAGTGTCCTCGCTAGGACCATCTTAGGCCAGATTATACCAGCTAACCCCCAAACTTGTAAGAGAGCTGCCTGTTCAATACACAACTAATTGTGGATGTAACAGTGAGCCCAGCTGACACTAACCAAAACACCCATATGTTCCATAGACTCCAAGAGTAATGCATGGTTATTGTTTTAAGCCATTGGATTTTGGATGGTTTGTTTCACAGCAATAGGAAATTACAGTCTAATGCTTTACTCAGCTATTTTACCTATGTTCATAAACCGCTGACTATTTTCCACTAACCACAAAGATATTGGCACTCTCTACCTCCTATTTGGTGCCTGAGCTGGCGTAGTAGGAACCACCCTTAGCCTTCTTTTTTTTTTTTTTAAACGTTTTTATTTATCATTGATAGACAGAGAGACACAGAGCGTGAGCAGGGGAGGGGCAGAGAGATCGGGAGACACTGAGTCCGAAGCAGGCTTCAGGCTCTGAGCTGTCAGCACAGAGCCCAACGCGGGGCTCGAACTCACCAACCGTGAGATCCTGACCTGAGCCAAAGTCGGTCGCTTAACCAACTGAGCCACCCAGACGCCCCAGGAACCATCCTTAGCCTTTTAATTCGAGCTGAACTCAGCCAACCCTGCGCTCTACTAGGAGATGATCAGATCTTTAATGTAATTGTCACTGTTCATGCATTAGTAATAATCTTCTTTATGGTAATACCAATCATCATCGGGGGCTTTGGGAACTGATTGGTGCCATTAATAATTGGAGCATCTCGTACAGCGTTCCCTCGAATAAATAATACAAGCTTCTGACTTCTTCCCCCATCCTTCCTACTCTTACTTGCATCATCAATAGCAGAGGCCTGTGCAGGAACCAGATGAACCGTACGTCCTCCTCTAGCTGTCAACCTAGCCCATGCAGAAGCATCTGTGGACCTCACCATTTTTTCCTTGCAGCTTGCAGGTGTTTCTTTAATTTTAGGTGCTACTAACTTCATTACTACAATCATTAACGTAAAACCCCCTGCAATATCTCAATACCAGACACCCCCGTTTGTCTGATCTGGCCTAATTACTGCCGTCCTGTTACTCCTATCACTACCAGTATTAGCAGTTGGAATTACTGTGTTACTGACAGACAAAAACCTAAATACTACTTTCTTCGATCCTGCTGGGGGAGGAGATCCCATCTTATGTCAACACTTACTCTGATTCTTTGGACACCCAGAAATCTATATTCTAATTCTACCAAGTTGTGGAATAATTTCACATATTGTTACCAATAGGTGACAATATTCAGGCAAAAAAAGAACCCTTTGGTTATATGGGAATAATCTGGGACAATAATATCCATTGGTTTCCTAGATTTCATTGTATGAACCCATCATATGTTCACTGTGGGAACAGACGTCACACAAGCATACTTTACATCAGCCATTATAATTATTGCCATCCCTACTGGGGTAAAAGTATTCAGCTGACTTGCCACCCTTCATGGAGGAAATATTAAATGATCCCCAATGTATTATGAGCCTTGGGCTTTATTTACTGCAGGGGGCCTAACAGGCATTGTACTAGCCAACTCTTCATTAGATATTGTTCTTCATTACACGTACTATGTAGCAGCACACTTCCATTATGTATTATCAATAGGGGCAGTGTTTGCTGTCATAGGAGGTTTTGTTCACTGTTTTCCCTTATTCTCAGGATATACTCTTGATAATACCAGAGCAAAAAATTCACTTCACAGTTATATTTGTAGGCTTCAACATAACATGTTTCCCTCAACATTTCCTCGGATTATCCGGAATACGTCGACATTGCTCTGATTACCCAGATGCATACACAACTTGAAACGCAGTCTCCTCAGTAAGCTCTTTGATTTCACTAATAGCAGTGATACTAATAATCTTTATAGTATGAGAAACCTTTGCATCCAAACAAGGAGTAGCAACAGGAGAGGCTGAGGAAATTTAGGGTTAACAACATTAAGTTCCTTATTCAACTTCTCACCATAAGTGATAGGGTCAGGATTTGAGCCAAGATGGTCTTAACTAGAGTTTGAATACTTAAATATTATGTAACCCTGTTCCCATTCAGGGACATATAATTTATAACTTAATTCACGGACTCATTACATCTTTAAGAGAAATAATTTAGTTCACCCTCCTTGATTTCTATTTGAGGAGATAGAGACCCAGAGTTTACTGATTTGTCCAAAGTTATAAAGTCACACCATAGTCTGAAGGTTTTTTTTTATTTCTCCTTAGTAACTCATAATTTATCTTTCTTGGTCAAGAGCATGTCTTTTTCTATTGGGTAATTGCAAGTTTCTTGAGATTTTGTTCTTTGTCTATGTCTGCCTGGGTATCCAGCACAGTGCTGAGCTCTTCAAGGGTTTAGAGCATATTTATTAACTGACTAATTGTTTGCTTGCTTGAATTTATTTGCTTCTTAAATCTTCATTACTTGGGTAACAGGCAAAGTGGCCATGGCTAGCAATACCATAGTGGGGGAAGGCTGGCCAGCCAGCCAGTATGAAGGCTGTCTGCTCAGGTTTATATCCACATGGAAATTCTCATCCTCTGCAGTTTTTATATTTCTCTCCTAGGAGGTGCAACATCTTTGTTTGCTGAATTAACAGGGCTGTATTTTGTCAATGTGCCTGATAAAGAAAAGTGCCCCCTCATTTGGGAGAAACTTGTTCTATGAGACTAGATTTAAGTTCCAGACTTTTGCATTCATATATTGCTTACTAAGCAACTGTCCTTTAAGCCCTGAGACAAATTTAAGAAAAGTCATTTGGATAAGATCACGTAGCATCCAATTCAACCAAGTCTTTAAATTTTGGCTATTTCTATAAGCCAGGGAATTCAGCTATGAGATAGAATCAGTTAAACTGATGATATGAAAGGTAGACATGCTCTGGGGCAAAAGTTAAATATCCATTTTTTTCCTATTTCTTGCTCTTATCCTTTGCAGAATAGCATGGCAAAGCAAAATTAGTGATTTTCTTTCTATCATACTGCACATCCTCCGTGAAATCTCACAGCAGACACTCATAGTCATTCCACAGTGCCACTAAAGATTTTTGATATGCTTAGGGAAAAAGATTGTGCTTCCTTCACACTTGCTTCTTTCCCTTGATTTGCTCCTGTCTGCACCTATATAATATATGTGGATTAATGACAGATTTTCTAGAGATTGGAGATGGATTTCTAGTCATATTATAGGGTAACAGCAGAGGCTGGTATAATTTTAGGCCAATTAAATGTAAAATGTAAAACTGTTATTTTGTTTTTAATTTTCTTGAGAAAAATTGGGGAACTATAAATTGCCTCATTAATCTGAAAATGTGATCATCTTTTAGAAATTAGGTTGTGTTTTTAACATTTGAGTGTCAAACATTCAACTTTTAAATTGTCAATATTTCAGGATAGTTTAGGAGAAAGTACTAGATTAAATAATAAGGTAGGGTGGGTGATCAAATTCCTTCTACTATCATTCTCTATAGACTTCACTTTCTTAAAGCATCCTGTTTCCTTTACTGAGATGGGCTACTCTTTTTCTGCCTTTCATTGCTCTCTTGCCAACTGGAATCAGACCAAGGCTACGATAAGAGATCACACACTGGCTGACATCAAGAAGTGAAACCGAATCTCATTAAAATTCTCCTTCTCATTAAAGAAAAAAAATGGTGCAAATGTGGTTCTACTATCTCTGTTTTGGGCAAACAAATATAAAAGTAACATTCTCATTAGTCAGATGCATTTAACTTTTTCGAGGCACGCCAAATTCTCCAGCATACTGGGTTGTTAGAACTCTGTGTGTGTGTGTGTGTGTGTGTGTGTGTGTGTGTGTGTGTGCCAGCATCTGTGGTGCTGAGAAGTCAACAGGGAAAGGGCAGAAAAAGGATTTTCCTCCTGAATGCTGCTTTTTTGCCTCAGTGTTTCTCAGGTTATTGTAACTAGACAGGAAGCCCTGGTGTTGGCATTTCACCATCATCGTTCTACTGTAGAGGGATAGCAAAACTTGCTTTCACCTTTGGCTTTTCAGCTGCTGAGAAAAGGAATTATTTTTGTAAGAGATTACGCTCAAAAAAATGGTGACAAAACTGATGGGTGTTAAGTATCCATAATAAAATAAAGTAGAATTAGTGAAGCCACATATTCATTGAAATTTAATAAAAAATCTCCCTCTGTAAAATGTATAACTTTATCATTTTGGCATGGGAAATCAGAACATAAATACTCTATTTACCAGAGAAATGTTTTAAGGACCACTGAAAGCTTGTTGCATCCTCCTAACATGACCATTAACAGGCCTCAAGTCCTTGCTGGCTGTTGGCCAAAGACAGCAGTTCCTCATTCTTTGAGTTTCTCCATAGGGCAGTTCACAACGTGGCAGCTTGCCTTTCCCACAGTGTGGGAGAGGGAGGAGAGAGAGAGAGAGAGAGAGAGAGAGAGAGAGAGAGAGAGAGAGAGAGAAGTTGTGCCAGATGCCAGCCTGTCTCTTTGTAACCTACTCTTAGAAGGAGTTTCTCATTACCTTTCTGTATTCTGTTCATTAGAAGTGAGCTGCTCACTTCTGCTCCCTCAAGGAGAGCAAATTCTATAAGCACCATTTTAGAGGCTACTTACCACAAACTGTATGATTCATAAAATTGGATTTCAGGAGTTATTAGACGTTTTGTGGGAAGTTTGTCTTTTTACACACTGACTATAATAAAATATTGACATTTTAGTTTATTTTCATGGCACTCATATTCTGCATTTGATTTATTTTATTTTTAAAATATTCACTTATTTTAAGAGAGAGAAAGAGTGGGAAAGGGAGTAGGGGAGGGGCAGAGAGAGAAGGAGAGAGAGAATCCAAAGCACTCTCTGTACTGTTAGTGCAGAGCTCATATGTGGCTCAATCTCACTAACTGTGAGATCATGACCTGAGCTGAAATCAAGAGCTGGCCTTAATGAACTGAGCCCTCCAGGATATTTATTTTAAAGTATCTTCTTAGATCTATGAGTCTTGATTCATCAACATAGGAAAGGTTATGTAAATGTGTCATTAGACATTATGCTCCTATGGTTTTAAAACATGAGTTATTTATGGCCTCTAATAACAAAACTATTGCAAAACATAGAAGTGGTGAAAATCAACTTAATTTTATAAAGCAAACATAATTTCAGTACCAAATCTTAATAAAGGTAGTATAAAATAAAACTCTGAACTAATCTCACATACATATACAGATACAAATCTTGAATAGTAAATCAAATTCAACAGGGTGTTAAAAGAACAATACATAGATTATTTCAGGAATACATTTGGCTATCAACATAATGCATTATGTCTGTAAATTAGAAAAAAACCTTTTATGCTTATATAAAGTTTACATGGAGTATCCCATCCATTTAAAGAAAAGAAGGTTTAATAAGCTGTAGCAAAGATTTTGATCTAAAGTGAAACTTACGGTCAGCACTTGGGTGGCTTAGTTGGATGAGCCTCCAACTCTTGATTTCACCTCAGGTCATGATCCCAGGGTCATGGTATCGAGTCCTGCATAGGGCTCTGTGCTGAGCCCCCGCCTCAGCCCCTCTAAAAAATAATAAATCTCTAAATAATAATTGTCTCTCTAAAAAATAATAAAGAGAAACTTAAATAATAATAAGAAAAATAAATAAATATGATAAAACTTTTTTTCTATGTACCAAGAATAAATAACATATGAAAGGTACAATAATAAAGCCATTTCTACTAAAATCCAGAAAAAAGATGTTTTCTACCATCAGTATGATTTAACCTTGTTTTGGAATCACAATAAACTCAATAAGTCTCCAAAATGACATGTGTTATAATTGCTGAAAGAAGTAATTCATAATAACTAAGAAACTGTTGACACTTTACTAAATGACTGTAATTTATAAGAGAACAAGGAAGGTGGTTGGATAGAGAAATATACACTAATCTATTGCTTTCCTCTAAAACTACAAAAAATTCGTATTTGTTATAGGGGATTAAACATGTTTAGGGGTAAATTAATAAATAAGTTAAAGGTTCTATGAGAAAATATTATGCAAGGACATGAAACATGATGTAATCAAATGAAACAATACAATATATATTTTAACAGGAAGCTAGAATATGGAAATATCAGTGTTTCCAAATTTACATATTACTTTAGTGTAATTCTAATAACACTCAAAATGGTTTAATTTTAGAACTGGATAAAATTGTCTTAAATTTCAAATGGGATAATAACTAAGAATACCCATGAATATTTTATAAACAGAGTGACCAATGCGGATTTGCTTTACCAGGTGTTAAAATACATTGTCAAGCTACCGTAATAAACTAGTATTTTTTGATACAGAATTGGACATACAGATTGCTGGAGAAGAATAGAGAGTTTAGAAACAGGTTAAAGAATATTTGATAACTTAATGTAAGACAGTGTTGTTTTTTTCAATTCACTAGACAGAGACTTATTTAATAGGCCATGCTAACACAGTGATCCATCCACCCAGAAGAAAAGAAATTTGAACCAGTACTGCATGTCATTTCTAAAAATATATTCCAGACAGAGCAAATATCTAAGCATAATAAAAACATTTTTTGTGGGTTAGGATTATCTATATTACTATAAATGTCTTTTTATATAACCATACAATATCTGTCATTTATATGTATTTATAAGAATAGCACATAAATACTAGAGAACTAGACAGCTATTAAAAACAATGAGTTAGATAAAGACACAAAACATAAATGATGGTTTCCAGGGACTGGGGGTAGAAAGAGGTAGGGAGTTGTTGGGTGGGTATAAAGTTTCATGTAGAGTTTAAGTTACGCAGTATGGGAGAGTTTTGGGGATCTCTTGAACAACTGTGTGCGTGTGGTTGACACTGTTATACTGTATGCTAGGAAATGGTTGGGAGGGTAAATTTTATGTCATATGTTTATTTTTTCACAATAAAAAATTGAGAGAAACAAACACAACACCCTCTCCCCTCAAAACCAATGACGTAAATAAGTATGTTTTGACCTTGAGTGATAATCATGATACATGTGAAATGAGAGCTCCATGAAGGCATAATTTGTATCTGTCTTATCCACAGCTATATCCTCATTGTCTGGAACGCGTAGTATGCTTAGTTAATCATTGGTGAATGAATTTATACATTATTAAAATAAAACAAATGCATACAGTTTTTGTAAAAAAAATCCTATGTTTTAGTACCCACATTTTATTTTCTTAATTTATTTTTTTTGAGAGAGAGAGCACACACATGCATGAGCAGGGAGGGGGCAGAGAGAGGGAATCCCAAGCAGGCTCCACTTTGCTGGTGCAGAGTTCGATGCGGGGCTCAAACTCACGATCTGTGAGTTCATGACCTGAGCCAAAATCAAGAGGTGGACACTTACCTGACTGAGCCACCCAGGTGCCCCTGAGTGCCCACATTTTAATGAGTATGTAGAAAGATGGAAAAGGAGTATGCGTGTGTGTGTGTGTGTGTGTGTGTGTGTTGTATATACACAGAAATATCAGCTTATTAACATTGATTAAGTAAATAGGTTAGTATTGAGGGAGGAGAAGTATTTGTAATTACTAATGAAGTTTAGTCTCCTAATTACAAATGTAATTACTCTAATTCTCCATTTTGCCCTACGATGACCCAGACCATATCAAGACTCTAGACTTCTCAAACTGCCTTGCTTCTTTTCTTTGAATTTCCTATGTATTCTTATGTCTGACATTTACAGTAGTATTTCACACATGCTTATGTCATCCTTAGTGTTCTCCATTTTTATATATACATGTACATTTTTCTCAACAGGCTCCAAGTAGTTCATTGAAGATAATTCAAGGTAGCAATAAATACTGAGTCTTGAACTGAAATGGATTGTAGTTGTATACCCCTTTTGAGGACGAGCGGTCCTATGACACGAGAACTCCAGAAGTACAAATAGGAAGCTCATAATGAGATTTAATGAAAATTCTAAAGAATGCAGGCACAGCTGAAATAAAGGGCAACCACTTACTAGAAAGCGCATAGATCCCAAGATCCACACCTCATTGTAAATGGCACCATCTTGGCTCACTGGGTAGGGAGCCTGCTCACTGCCTCAGTGGTGAGACTTGCTGGAAATCTTCCCTCTAGGAAGTCAAGGGAGACCACCCACTAAAAGGCCCAATGTCTTAAAACTTACTTGGTACTGGGAAGCTGGGAAGTTGTTGGGCACTGGGTGGTACTGGCTGCTGGAGAGGCTGCTGTGTGCAAAAACACAATGTACTTATGTGCAGAACTCCAGCCAGTGTGGCCCAGGAGAAGGTCCGACTAGGACTTATTACACCTCCAGCCTCATACGGCCTCCTGTGTGGGTGCATAGACATTGGACTAAGGAGAGGGGCTGGGGCTGAGCACATACCCAGACTGCCCTCAGCTCCCAGCTCCACTGTGGACAATGCTGGAATAGAGAGCTAGAGAAAGCACTGGGATGGGTGGGGTGGAGGGTAGCAAATTCTGGAGAAAGCTGTGTTCTTATGGAACATATTATTAGAGAAATTGTGTGAAATAGCAGTGAGGAAAAAGTACTGAGTAAGGGTCTGTAGTGGCACCCTCACCAAAACCCTGAGGAGAAAATCCCTCGCCCTTCAGTGTCCCTCCAGTGCCCTCTGATGACAAGGTTTAACATTGTTGGTTGGAGGCAAGAAAAGGAAGAATGCTTACCAGGTCCAGATCCATTATCAGGGTCAGGCATAAGGTATGCATTTAGTGCTGATGTGTTTCTTTACTAATATTTATAATTGCTCTCTTTCATCTTTATTCTTTTGATTGTTTGATTATTTATCACAGTTTTGGTTTTATTGATTTTTCTCTATTTTTCTGTATTATATTTTATTGGTTCCTGCTCTTAATTTTATTATATCTTTATTTCTGCCTCCTTTGGCTTTAAGTTTCTTTACATTCTCTAATTTCTTAAGTTAAATCTTTAATACTGTAAGTTCTTTCTTCTTTCCTTATATGTGTTCAAAGCTATAGATTTTTTTTAAGGGATTGATTAGGCTTCTTTTTTTATGCTATTTTTGAGAGAGAGAGTGAGAGGGAGTGAGTGAGCAGGGGAGGGGCAGAAAGAGAAGGAGACAGACGATCCCAAGAGGACTCTGCACTAACAACAGAGAGTCCAGTGTGGTGCTTGAACTCATGAACAGTGAGATGACAACCTGAGCCAAAGTAAAAGGCCTAACAGACTGAGCCACCCAGGTGTTCCTAGATTATGTTTTAAATACCATGTTAGCTATTTTTGCACACATTTTGGTATCTTTGATATTCTATATTTTCATGTTCATGTTTTATGCTTTTATTTTCTAATTTCTCTTGTGGCTACTTCTTTGAAGCATGGGTTATTAGAAGTATGCTATTTAATTTCCAAATATTTAGGAATTTTCTAGATATTTTTCTGTAATTGATTGATAGTTTCATAGCATTATAATTATTTGTGCTATTATTGCCATACATTTGACTGGTGCATATGTTATAGGTAATAAATTATTATTTTTGTCTTAAAAATTCAATTATCTTTTAAAATGATTTCAAAATTGAGGAAAATGCCTGGGAGGGAGGGGAAAGTGGGTGATGGGCACTGAGGAGGGCACCTGTTGGGATGAGCACTGGCTGTTGTATGGAAACCAATTTGACAATAAATTTCATATTAAAAACAAAAACAAATAGGAAGCTCATTCTTCCTGCAGGCAACAAAAGAATTGAGATCATAGATTTTCACTTGCCCAAGTACTGGTTAATAACTTTGAGCATGTGGAATAAGGCTTAGTTATGAACTCTGTATAAGTGGGTTTGTAAGATGAAATGTGCAATTACACAACAATTAAATGAACTTCTTTTATTGTTTTATGTTTATTGTTCAGTATTATTCATTATTATAAGCACGCTCACTATATTGTCTAGCTTCTGCCCGGAACACCTCTGATAAAAGGGAACTCATTATGCTCAAAGACAGCCTGTTCTGTTTTTGGACAGCTCATTTTGTTGTAGGATAAAAGCATCACTGGGCCTGTTTCCAAGCTGTAAGAACAAGATGACTTCTGTGGATGTTTGGAGACTAGAGTTTAGATCAGGGATTAATAATCAAGTTCTAGGAAGAGTGATGCATAAATAGATTGGATTATCCCTGAAGCGACTGAAAGTTGACTATAAAGCTATTTGGGTATCATTAAAGGCCTAGGAGGCCAAAAGTAATCTTCCATCATGACCCCACTACGTAATAATGTACAGTGTTCTGGGTTTGATTGTCGGATTATGCTGAAAAAGGACAGCTATGGAGATGATTAAAGATGATGACAGACAGATTTTCCAAGAAATATGTAAGAAAGTAGAATTATTTAGTTTAGGCTGGGAGGAGACTGAACGAGGGTGATGATGGTGTTACAGATTTACAATCCCTTTATCCATATGTTCACTCAAAACCACTATAAAAACAAGTATTCATAACTCATATAGCAAAATCCTAGCTAATGTGCGGTGGCAGTAATGTTATGTCTCTACCCTTTAGAGTGAATATTCATGTTTTGCTGCAGGAATACTGTATATCTGATCGTGGAATACTGCTCCAGACCTTGTTGAGGGCATTGGGTCATAGAAAATATGTGTGCCATATTACCTCTCTCAACTGTGAAAAAGTGTGAAGTTTGGTACACATCTGTTTCCAAGGCTTTTATCTTGTAGTTGATCATTTCCATATTTAGCTTTTATAAGGATAATCCTCTTCCAATTGTTCCTTGTGTTTTTCATAAATTTGAGATACCTTGATATTTCAAAATGATGATCCTTAAAAGCAAATGCCAAAGAATCCTCTAAACATGATAAGATTTCCTTATTCCTGCAATTAATTAAGAATTAGGTGCTTGGAGGGTGTGGGTGCTGGCAGGGGGCAGATGGGAAAAAGATGCTCGGCAGGCTATTTCAAGAGCAATAGTTGTTAACCATTATTAGGTTATGGACCTCTTGGAAATCTTATGAAAGCAAACTTTTGACCCTCTCATAGAAAAAATACTAATGAATACAAGATTATGCATATATTTTCACAGTGTTCAAAGATACCATAAGTTTACATGGTTAAAAATTTGTCTTCTGAAATGTGATTGAGTGGATATAGGTTTAGACAAGTGAACAGGTTTCCCTAGCTAAGGTACAGGTAAAGTTTTAAATTTGGGGGAATAAGGTATAAATATCTTCTGCTTCCCCAATCATACCTGACAACTAAATGAGAAAAACCTCAGCAAACCTCCCCTTAAACAGTATAATTTTTCCAGCTATGCTTATCACACAACAATCTTTCCAGGCAGAAAGGCATGAAAGAGAGAATCTAGAGGGACTAAGTTGAGCTCCTTCTTTCAACTTACCAACCCATGAAGTCACCTTTTCCTCCTTGGGAAGGAATGAAGAAGGGCAGGAGAGAGTCAGACTGTTTGCTCCTGGTCAGTAGAGCACAAATCATTTCTGTCTCTGTGGAAATAGAATGAGTGAGGATTAAATATTGCCACTAACAGGCTATTTGGCTCATTTTGAGTTTTCACCCAATATTGGCCAACAGCAGGCAAAGAAGCCAAGCCTTTCTGAGTAGGAGAGTAGTGACACAAAGCTAAGTGGTAAGTTTTGCAGGCCAGGGAAGAGAACAGTAAACCAGAAAAAATGTCACTCAGGAAACTGTGACTGGATAAAAGACATTAGATAAAAAAGTTGGGGAGGTAGATATTCCAAAATGTAGAATCTCTTTCCCCACTCTTTCTGTCATCACTGATATGGCCTGGGAACCCTCTCAGCTTCTGTTAATAGAGTGTTCAAAGCTGTTCCAAATTCTACCTGCTTCTAGTTCCTAACGTCATTGCCACATGTTTTTGGTTTTTGACATGGCAGGACTTTACTTCTAGGAACCAATTTCTGTTACAATTACTTATTTCTGTGTAACAAATCACCCTAAATCTTAGTGGCTTAAGATTCAATTTGTGCCTGAGCATGTGAGTCAGGAATTTGGGAAGGGCTTGACTGGATTTTTCTTCTCCATAATGTGTTACCTGTGGTCACTTGGTATTCATTTGGTGGCTGGTATTTTCTAGAGGTTCAAATGGCAGCTGGAAGGCTGAGTGCACCCAAGCGTCTCTTCCTCTCCCTGTAGTTTGAGGGCCTCTCCATGTGGATTTCCAGCAAGGTTGTTGGACGTCTTTCTTTCTTTTTTGTTCAAAGTTTATTTTTATTTAGTGTGTGTGTGTGTGTGTGTGTGTGTGTGTGTGTGTGAGAGAGAGAGAGAGAGAGAGAGAGAGCTTGAACCCATGAACTGTGAGATCATGACCTGAGCTGAAACCAAAAGTCAGATGCTTACCTACTGATCCACCAAGGTACCCACAGTAGTTGGACTTCTTAAATGGTGTCTCAGTGCTCCAAGACAAGAAGCTTGCACATATTCATTTTGACATTATTCTAATGATCAAAGAAGTTATAACCAGCACAGATTGAAAGGACTGGGGTACAGATACCTGCCCCCCAACTCCCATATCCACTTCCTCCTCCCTCCATGGGAGGAATATAAGAGAATCTGTGGCCCACTGTAATCTACTGCATATAGATTATTAAATTGTTCCTTGTATAATTCCTTAATTTGGATGTTTAAGTTATTTATTTTTTTTTCTAGTATAAGAAGCAAAGCTAAGTACCTCTTTTACTTTATTGCAAAATTAGTGTGTTTTATGGTTTTTTGATATCATTTATCTAATTATCTCATTATTCTAATCTATTTGGCTCAATAGTTATTTGAAATGTGTTTTAAAATTTCCAAAAGGTGAGTGTTTATTATGCATTTTTATTGCCCTCTAAATTAATTGTGATGTGATAGAGATTATATACATGACACTGATTATCTGAAATTTTATTGATATTTATTGAGGTCAGGATTTCCATCGTCAATTTAAAAATTTTCTGAAGTATGTCTGAGAATATGTTTTTTTTTCCATGTATAGCAGAATCTCTCTCTCCCCCTCTCTGTAATGTATTTTTCATTCATCTATGAAGCAAAAGTTTTAGTCTCACCTTGTATTCTACATACTTTTACTTACATAATATCAGGTACAGTAGAAGACTATAATGACTATTAAAGAGGTTTGTGATGTACTCACCATAAAATAAAGTGCACACTGCATTTAGTTAATTTACTGAGTGTAATAAAAAAGAAATCGTTTAACTTCCAAGCTAGATTTGAAAAAGCAAAGTGTCAATTACTTAACTTTTTGAAGTCTTTGTTGACTTACTAAAAATAGGAACAATACCTTCCATGTAAGGCTTGTGGTGAGAAGTAAATGAAACAATGAGAATTAATGAGAATTAGATGAGTCAAGTAGAATGCCTGGTATGTATAAAGTGCCCAGTGAATTGTCATCTTTGACCTGGACAGAAATAGTATTTTACTGTGAAAATATATCGTACAATTAGTGGGTTTCTTGACATGTCAAATTGAAGAAAAGGCACAGTATCTGCACTTAAATACATTCATCATTTTCACTATGTTCTTCAACAGAGAATCTAGGTCAGGAGGCATGTCGTTGACTGTCTGCCATTCTGTTTGCAGGAAGCACTGTGTGTATATACATTTAAGGGCAATATTTCATTTACAGCAGTTTCTCTCCAGGCAGCACATATAGTTCCGTACTCAGTGCTGAGGTGTTTCTAGCCTCCATCACAGCTCAGAAAATGTTTTTTTGGAATCAAGTCTTTTGTATAATTTGTGCTTTTTTGAGTAAATGTTTTAAGAGGATAACAGAAAAATGATTCATATATATATACATATATATATGTACACACACACTGCACATACATCAAGACCAGGTTTATACATTTGTACAGTTGTAAAGTCAAGTGTCTGTCACCATCAACAGAGTGGTAGCCATTGTTCACTTATACTGAATATTACGCTGTGTTCTATCCAGCACTATTCTTTGAAAACAAACCTACTGCTTTTTCTACTTTACTTTTGCACACAATTGTCATCATCAATTCTGTGCTCAGTTTATCGATCTGTTTGGCAATACTATGACTGAAATTTGCATTTTCTAGAAAGAGTACAACTTTGAATGATGCTTCTGTATTTTCAGTTTTTCTGTTTGTCATGAAATTGATAAATTTGATACTGGAAAACATTTTGTACTCATTCTGGAAAGATATCAATTTGCTTACTAGTGGGGGTCCCCTGTTTTGTTGTCAAAGATGCATAACTTTGAATGGCTTCCTAATGCTACTTGATAATGCTTCATATAGACGATGCCAAATTGAAAATGGGCAAAATTGATTACTTATCCAAATAAAATTAGACTTTCTAATAGTCATCATTTTACTTTGTATTTGCACTTTGTTTTTGTGCATTTATGGCTACCTGAGGGAAGTTGGCATAATGACAGTTTCACTAATTCTAGTATGATTAGATTAACATTTTCCCCCAAACTGCGGTAATAATACACTGCTTCAATGAATCCCCTTTGAGACCTTGACCCAGGTTTGCAAATCTGAGATACACTGTAACATGCTGGTAACAATGAAGCATGCAGATTAAAGCACAAAATAATTAATATTCAACCAAAATGAAAATAGGTTTTAAGCAAGATGACCTGGAGATCAGCATATCTTGTAGTACCTGGAAAGCCTGTAGAAATATAAATATTATGAATAATGTAATGGGATTTCTGCAAAAAATAAACTTTATTTTTGTTTATACTTATGAAGAAAAAGTAAAATTCTTACACTCTGCAATAATTATTTTCCCTAACTTATTTATCTTTGTCATTCTGATAGGTGAAAGATAGCATCTCCTTGTGGAGCTAATTTACACATTCTAAATTATGAGTAAGATTGAGTATCTTCTCAAGTATTCAGACCCATTTCTATTTCCATTTCTGTGATCTACTTGAACTATTTTTGTTTTTTTGTACTGGGTTTTGGTCTTTTCTTAAGAATGTTAAGGCAACCTGCCCTTTGTCTATAATCTGTGTTGGAAGTAACTTTTCCCAGTTTTCAATTTGGTTTTGGGGTCATTTTAATTGTATATCTTCCACCGCATAAATATTAAACCAGTCTACCTCCAGTTGAACTTTCTAAAGGAGCTGTGACCCTGAAAGCGCACAGATAATACCTGGAAGAATTACCTGGATCAGTGGAGAAGATCACCATTATTTCTGATAGCATCCTTTGTGCTCTTGTCAGAAGGAGAGGAGAGAGTTTGAAGAAGACCGAGGGGGCACTAACATCTATGCTTGTAGAGCTTTTGCCATATTTTGAATAAGTTAAAATATGAGTTCCCCAAAGTGGGCTTCCTGACTTAAAGAGTAACTCCTGCTTTGGGTTCTCGACACATGACTCTGTGGCAGACATGGCTGTTTCTCCACCAAACACTGATGCTCTCATTCCATAACGCGGAGTTGTTGCTGGGTGTCCACTGCCTGGCCAGGAACTACATTTACAAACCCTCCCTCTTCTTCCTGCTAATAACGAGGTTATGTCATGTGACTGCTTCATGCAAATGTAATCTGAGTTGAATTACTCCGTTACTTAAGGCCAAAAGCTTAAGAAGTAAGCGCAGCTTTTCCATTCTCACTCCTCTACTGGATGGACTCTTGCATGAAGCAACTTTCAAAATCAAGTGTAGAGCGAAGTCAAACATCTGTAGGACTGAGTCACTGGGTAGCAGAGCTTGCCCTCTTCTCAAGCCTTGTCTTCTGCCATATGAACTTTATGTGAAAAAATAAATAAATATTTGAAATGCTAAGTCACTGAAATTCTAGGATGTTCACTACAATGTTTCCCCCCCAACCCCGAGTATGTAGGAAGTCTGAATTTCTGAACCCTCTGTGTAATTAGATTGAGAGCCTCTAATTGAATTATCATCAAGGAGTTTTCTTTTTGATTCACTCTGACAATCTCTGTCTTTTACATGGCACATTTAGATCACTGACTTTTGAAGTGATTATTGATGTCATTGAGTAAATATCTGCCATGTTCATTATTGTTTCCTATGTGCTGTCTTACTCTTTGTTCCCATTTTGTTTTTCACTCTTTCTCCTTTTTTTGTGGTTTTAATTATTTTATACGATTCCATTTTCTCTCCTCTGTTAATATATATTTCCTTTTTTTTTTTTTTACTTTTCATAATGGCTATCCTAGAGTCTACAATATTCATTTATAGCTAATTCAAATGTACTTTCCCATAAAACTATACCACCTCCATGGGTAGCATGAGTACCTTATAATAAAAAAAAATTCTATTCCTAATCCCTCACTTACATCCCAGTACATGCCTGTCATTCATTTTCTTTATATATAAGCATATATAATTGTATTATGCATATGTTTATCATCAACTATTAGGCAAATGCAATAGATGTCCCTACACACCTATTAGAATAGCTAAAATTAGAAAAAAATGTGACAGTACCAAATTGTGGTGAGGATGTGGAAAAACTGCACTTCTCATACATTGCTGATAGGAATATGATATAGTATAGTCACTCTGAAAAATAGTTCTGTAGTTGCAAAAAAAAAACCCCTAAACATGCATATATTACCAGGAGACTCAGCAATCATAATTCTGGGCATTTATATCAGATACATGAAAACTTACATCCACATAAAAACCTGAACATGCTAGTTCACAGTGGCTTCATTTATCATAGCTCCAAACTGAAAGCAACAAAAATGTTTTGTGACGGGTGAGTGAGTAAACAAATCATGATAGATCCTTGAATACTTCTCAGCAGTACAAAGGAACAAACTGTTGATTTCTGGAAGAACTTCAGTGGATTTTAAAGGCTTTATACTTGGTGACATCAGTGACCGTGGTGAAGTAGATAGCTCCAAGGGCCCGTGTCTCCACAGAAACAACAAATAATTGAGCAAATACTATTAGAATCAATTTTGTTGGAATTCTGGGAAATAGTGAAAGCAACCAAACGCTGGATCAAATAAAAGGAGTCTTAAAAACGATAGGAAAGGTCTGCAGCATTTTATTTATCCTGTTCCACTCCTGTTCCTTGCCCGGTGATGTTCTCAAAGACAGCAATGTCCATTCCCAGTGTGGGACTTTAGTTTCTAGTTCCAGAGGGAGTACGGCTGAATTTACAAACAGTTGTGTTTGTTCTAACCTGTCTGAGGGCTACTTGAAGGACTGACACAAAGTGCTGGTCTTTGTTTTGCCTAACTTTGAACCCACTGAGGGCAGAAAAGTTCTTGGCATTCTTCAAAAACTATGAGGTAAATGAGCAGTCAACAACCACCTAGGGCAAACAATTAAATTGAGGCATACAGGAAAGTACTGAGAGCCTGGGAAGAAAAGCTGGGAGAGGGTTTCCGTGGGACACTAGAACATTCAAAAGCATAGGGGATACAGTCAAGGCTTTGTAATGGCGTTGTATAGTGACAGATGGTTGCTACGCTTGTGTGATCAGTCATGAGCAGGGCAGAACACCTGCCCGAAAAAGACAGAAGATTTTAAGGTTTTACCTCTGACTGATCTCTAGGCTTAGTGCAACCAGAAAGTGAAGGCTAAGGCAGGGTTTGAAATAGCCTATCTAATCCCTGAAGGAGTGCTCTAGCACAGTCCATTCACAAAAGCAATGAGAGGGTTTCTTTCTCTTCTTTTTCTTTCTTTTTTTTTTTTACTACTACTACTGCTTCTCCTCCTCCCTCTTCTTCATTCTTTTCTTTCTCTTCCCCCTTCCCCCATCCCCCACCCTGTCTCTGTCAACTGCTTCCTGGCATTCAAGGATATCTATGAAAACACTAGCTGAACTCAAGCTAAACGAACAAATTCTTTCAGAGGCCACATGTGACAAAAATACAGACTTAGCAAACACAGTTTAGAAAAGTCACTGCACAAAGTACGTATTATTTAGCTACAGTCTTCATCAAACTACATAAACAGACTCAAAGGAGGGGTAAGAGTCTGATTTGCAGAGTCATCACATTATAATATCCCAAATGTCCAGTTTTCATTATGAGCATTATACTGACAGAAAAATTCTTAAAAAGTCATGTGATGTATGATTCCATTTATTTAACAGAAATGGAGAACAAGTTAATTATTTCCAAGGGTTACATATGGTGAGGAGGAAGGGTAGGTATGATCTACATCTCCTCAAGGAAGCATAAGGAACATCTTTTGATTCTGTTTTTCTTCTTTCTTTCTTTCTTTCTTTCTTTCTTTCTTTCTTTCTTTCTTTCTTTCTTTCTTTCTTAATGTTTATTTTGGAAGGAGAGAGAGAGACAGAGTATGAGTGGGGGGAGGGGCAGAAAGAGAGGGAGACACAGAATCTGAAGCAGGCTCCGGGCTCTGAGCTGTCAGCACAGAGCCCGATGTGGGGCTCGAACTCACAAACCGTGAGATCATGACCTGAGCCGAAGTCAGACGCTTAACTGACTGAGCCACCCAGGCACCCCTGATTTGTTTCTTGACATAGAAATATATATACCAATATATATACCCATATCAGTTTCTTTGCTTTGATATTGAACTCTTATTTTATAAGGGGTGATCATTGAGACAAAGAATGCGTAGGACCTGTTCTTGCTTATAACTTTCTGTGAAGCTATAATTAGTTCAAATAATAACTGAAAAAAATAGAAACTTAAAATGTTAAATTTTGTAATTAGATATTGATAAGTAGCAGGAAAACTATTATAGGCATTCCCTCCCGAGTTTTATATTTTCTATTAATAAGTATGATGCTTATTGTAGGTATCTAATAGATTCCCATTATTATGTTAAAATTTTTCTTCTGTTCTTGATTACATTTGATTTGGTACACTATATAATCCCATCTTTTAAAATTTGGTATGTTAATGTTGCATTGTGGTCCACTGGGTGTACTATGATTTTTAAATTCTAAATTTCCTAAATAGGTTTGCTAATTATAGTTTAAGGTATAGGTGTCCATTTGTATTATTTTTCATAGGTAGAGACACACGGAGGAATAGATTCACACTAGAATAGGCAAATGAATATCACTACTTCACAGAACATGATTTATTTCCAAACTGTCAAGGAAATTCATATTGGTGCCTTGTGACTCTAACCACGTTTCTTTTGTGTAAATCACATTAACTCTTCCAGTATCTTCTGTGAAATGGGAATTTGTTTTCCTAAGTCTTCAACCTGATTTTGTTGCTAATTTACGCAGGTTAATAACTTGAGATCCTGATTTTCCCATCTATAAAATGGGGGATGGGGGGCAATTTTCTCTTACTTTGACCATCTCATAGGGCTATTGGAAAAATTAAGTTATATTAGTAAGGAAAGGTTAGTTACTTATAAATAAAATGTATTGTGTAAGAATCCATCTGTATTTGATAGATTTTTCAGAGAATGACTGTTAATTCTGGTTTATCATTGCTTTTATGGCTGATGATACACAGGCTTTGATGCTTCATGTTCCTTCACTGATAAATAGGCATAAATGGAGAATATTTACTTAATTTAAATATATATGATATGTGTCTCCATTGTTCCCTTTCTGATATTCTCTCTTAGGCTGCCTTGCCTTTTCACTCCAAATGTTCTCTTAGAACCTTTTTGCCTGCAAACATTTTTCCAGGGATGAGTCCCAAGTTAGCTTGTCTTTGATAGTCAGGTGATCTGATTGCAGACTTCGCTAAGTCTTACACAGGTATTATCTTCTATGATTAGCTTTCTTCTTTAGTGTTGACAGTCTGCTCTGCCTGAACAGTTGTGTGAGTTGGCTTCTCAAACTCAGATGGTTAGCGTTGCTCTAAAACTGAGTTTTTTGACACTTATATTGATAGCTATAAAATTTGGCTTTCTTTGATACTACCTAGGCTTATATAGTGTGAGGAAGCCTCTGACCAGGGGAAATTATTACTCTGTTAACATTATCTCTTAAATACTAGTGGCTCAGCACAGATTGTAAATTTCCTTTTAGATCTGCGGGATACTCACAGGTTACATTGTACTCCTTTGTCCTGTCCATCTGTCTCCTGGAAAGTCAAAAAAGAAAAATCACAATAATCTAAGCTTTCTGTGAGATTTTATACTTCTACTGAGAAAAATGCATGCTTCCCTTTATTTCATCGTGGTGTTCAGAATATTGGTCTGCTAACAACTTGTCCTCTGCCTATTATTTCCTTGCCTGTCCAAGGACTTGAGTCACCCAAGCCCCATGGGTAGCATTTTCCTCTGATTCATCTAACTGAAGGACAGAGAGGTCAAGGATTGGTGCCAAGCTAGTGGCCCAGCTAAATCATTTGAATAATTATTTGAATCACGTTAGAAAAAGATCTGAAGTCAATTTCTGATGAATAGCCACCATATTTAACTTTAAAAAACCATAAATTCAGAAGAAAAATGAGAAAAAAAAATTTGTTTATCTCTGTTGTAACTTACCAAGTTTTCCTTCTGTCAAACCTAGGGAGAACAATGAAAGGTAATTGTTCTTAAGTATGGAATGCTCAGAAAGAAACTATCTGAATGGCCAAATTTTTTAAATTATTTTTATAAGATACTGTTTTTACAAGAGTAAGATCTGATTATTGCAGAGGCACCTGGGTGACTCAGTCGGTTAAGCATCTGATTCTTGATTTTTGGCTCAGGTCATGATCTCACAGTTTCATGGGTTTGAACTCCGGGTCAGGCTCTGTGCTGACAGTGTGGAGCCTGCATGGGATATTCTCTCTCTCTCTCTCTCTCTCTCTCTCTCTGCCCCTTCCCCCCTCATTCTGTCCCTGTCTCTCTCAAAATAAATAAATAAAACTTAAAAAAATAGATCTGGGGGCGCCTGGGTGGCGCAGTCGATTAAGCGTCTGACTTCAGCCAGGTCACGATCTCGCGGTCTGTGAGTTCGAGCCCCGCGTCAGGCTCTGGGCTGATAGCTCGGAGGCTGGAGCCTGTTTCCTGATTCTGTGGCTCCCTCTCTCTCTGCCCCTCCCCCGTTCATGCTCTGTCTCTCTCTGTCCCCAAAATAAATAAAAACGTTGAAAAAAAAAACACAAAAAACCCTTATTAAAAAAAAATAGATCTGATTATTGCAATAATACTCTAGTAATATCCTGTTAGTAAATGTGCTAATCTGTATAATAGGAAGGTTTTTGGTTTTGAAAACAATACATTTATTTCTTGTGAATTCAAATGCTAAAAAGACATAAAGACATACGTATAAGAACTATGAATGATATTTTGCCATCTGTTAGGATTCACACTCCTGGGTTGCATCTGAAGATGAGGAAGATATGGGAACGTCAGTCTGATCACTTTTCATTCACACTTTGTCTCTCCTGATCCCCATTATCTGGCCCAGTCTTTCTCTTGAAGTTTGATGTTAGAAAACTCTAGAGGTTATAATGGGGCAGGTTAAGGTGAATTATACCTTTGAGAAATGATTATGAGTGGCTGGTAATTTGAAGGTACAGGTGCCTAATGAAAAGGCCTTACACAGGGGTGTTGATGTCCACATGACAGACTCATACAGCTTCAGTCTGTGACCTGTAAGGATAGGGTGAGGCATGTGACCTCAAGACTGTTGGGAAACACCATCATGGCTCTTTTTCTTTCTTTTCTTTTTTCTTTTTAAAGTTTATTTATTTATTTTGAGAGAGGGAGAGAGAATCCCAAGCAGGCTCCATGCTGTCCTCACAGAGCCTGACACGATCTCAATCCCATGAACTATGAGGTAATCACCTGAGCCAAAATAGTCATTTTCTTAACCTACTAAGCCACCCAGGTACCCCATCATGGCTCATTTTCATTCTCCTTCGTTTTAGAGCTCTTTCCTGATCTTTCAGAGCATCCCCTTCTTTATGAAAAGATTCCTTTCCAATATAATATATTGATAACACCAGTGGGTTGTGGATGCTCAGAAAGTTGTTCATTTAATTTTTGTTGATACTGACCTTGTTCCATGAATGCACTTAGCAAATTCCTTGCAGTAATTGGTGTTTAAAGTAGACTCTCCTCACTTCATATCCACCATAAGACCTCCTAGTATGATCTTGAATCATTTGATCCTTATGCTTCAACCCTATTAGACTGTTTTTTACATTTACTTTTATTTCTTTTGCAACTCCCAACCTCCTTCCTCCTTGCTTGCTTTGCTATGCATTTAAAAATATTTTTTCCTGTTATTCAAGTATATTTATTCCCCCCCTCTTTCTTCTTTTTTCACATCTTAGATGCAAGAATTTGTAAAAATACCAAGAAAAATTTTTTTCTCTCCTATGTAAGAGAGAAACTCACATTGTAAAAGTAAAATGCTGTTGTGCATGCTGGTCAAATCAGATTCTCATTACAAGAGAGGAATGAATGGTTAGGAAAGAGAAAGTAATTCCCATGTGTGGGAAAACGTGTGTCATGGAAAGGCAATGTGCTAGTTTCCTGAGGCTGCCATAACAAAGTACCAAGATTGGGTGGCTTAAACACAGAAATTTATTTTCTCACAGTTCTGATGTTAGAAGTCTGACTTTAAGGTGTCCATAGGGTTGGTTTCTTCAGAAATTTCTCTAGTTGGCTTGCAGATGACCATCCTGTCCTCCCTGTGTCTTCATGTAGTTCCTCTGTGTGGATCTGTTTACTAATTTCTACTTCCTATAAGGATAAAAGTCCTATTGGACTAGTGTCCACCCCAATTATCTCATTTAACCTTCATGGCTTGCTTGCTTTCTTGCTTGCTTTATTTCTTTTCTCTCTCTCTCTCTCTCTCTCTCTCTCTCTCTCTCTCTCTCTCTTTCTCTCTCTATTTTAGAGAGGGCACAAGTCGTGGAGAGAGTGAGAAAGAGAAAGAGAGGGAGAGTGAGAGAGGAGAATCCCAAGCAGGCTCCACACCCAATGGA
This sequence comes from Prionailurus bengalensis, assembly GCF_016509475.1. Taxonomy (NCBI): domain Eukaryota; kingdom Metazoa; phylum Chordata; class Mammalia; order Carnivora; family Felidae; genus Prionailurus; species Prionailurus bengalensis. The sequence continues at coordinate 131,256,827 of NC_057343.1, forward strand.
GCTGGATCCCACAACCCGGGATCATGACCTAAGCTGAAGTCAAGAGCCGGATGCTCAACTGACTGAGCCACCCAGGTACCCCTAATGATCTCTTTAAAGACCCTAATGCCAGATACAGTCACATTCTGAAGTACTGGGTATTGGGACTGCAACATAGGAATTTCTGGGGGTGACACAATTCAGTCCATTATGAGTCTCAACAAAAATAAATTTTTTTCGGTGTATGTAAGCACATATATGAAGTCATATACACTTATACATTAAATTTTAAAGTTATTTTGTCAGGGCTATGAGTTTTCAAAGGTTAGCAAGCAGTGTGGGGTGGTAGGTATAAAGATAGTGTTGGGGGGAAGCAGGGATAGGGAATGGAAACATGATTTTGGTGATTTCTCTGAGAAATACGGTTGTATCAGGAGTCTGAGCGGAACAAAAGCATTGGCAAAATGATTTCTGAACATGACTATGACTGCCAACATTGATTTGGCACTTTGTAATCCCTCAGTACAGACACTGCCACCCCAGTGGGCAAGTGTGTCCATTGTGAGAGGGAAGAGGTGAAGGTCATATTTCTACGTTGGGAAGTTCCTTTCCTGTGAAGAGTTCATAGCGTTTGGTAAGATGAGACACTTTAATTTCTAATACAGAAACATTCCAGGTGGCAGTCATCAGTGTGGGCTGCTCTTCCCAGCAGAGAATGTTGTCATGAAAGGAAAAGAGAGCACAAGTCTCATTTGAAAGTCTTCTGGTAACACGTTTCTCTGTATATGGTTCCCAGTCACCAGCAGTCCTTATGCCAGTCAACACTTTGGTCATCAGTAATGACTCATGTTTGATCCTTTCCCTCGAATGTAGACACATTTCTAAGAGCTACAAAAGTGAGACATGGTGGAGTCGAGCTTCTCACTCCTAATTATTGCCATTCTTCTAATTTTGCCCCTATCTAGTTAATCTTAGAAGGCAAAGAGGAGGTGGAACACGGTGCAGAACAGCATGGGCACTTAGTATCAGAAATGTTTAAATCTTCATTACACAGGTTACCAATTGAATATTTGTTTGGATTATTTAATCTTTATATAGCAATGGTTTTAAAAGGCAGTGGTATTCAACCCTAACTATATATTAGGAAGAGATGTGTGTGCATGTCTATGCACACTCTGGGGGGCTTAATAATATTGATATCAAGTTCTTATTCCAGATTATTGAGTTAGAATCGCTGGTAGTAGGACCTGGACATTTGTATTTCAATATTTGGAGAAGGAGAGCAGGGATATTCTGAATTGTGAGGGTATTAACGTTTCGAGAGCAATTGCTGAGCATGATGGGAAACTCAACAAGCTGCATGCTATTAGTCTGACACTTCACTGGAGGCATGAAAAATGTAACTCAAATGAGGCTGCAGATTACCACTTCCTTAAAACGACAGGTAAATTCAGGTACATTGTAGAAAACAATATTGTTTGACAATCTGTACAAATACCTTTATAAATTACAGTCACCGCTTCTTGGAGTATACTTTGAGGCCGGTGGTTCTCATACTTGAGATTGTATCAGAATTGTTTGGAAGGCTCGTGAAAGCCTAGATTGTTGGCACCTGCCCCCAGAGTGTCCGATTTAGTAGATCTGGAGTGGAGAACAACTTCCCAGGTGATTCTGTGGCTGTTGCTGCTGGTGTTGGCAGCAGACGGTTAAAAACACTGCTTTCAGGAATAGTTTCGGAGAGGCGTTCTTTTCAGTCATATCTGACTGTCCGTTGCTTTAGTGAGATACATCTCCTAATATAATAATTATGGTCCTTCTTAACATCTGTGGGTTAGGAAATGGTATATATGATGTATAAATTATGTATATATAATATGATATATGAACATGTTTCATATATATAAACATAGGGTATTGGGGGCTTCAGACCTGCGAGCCTTCGACCATAAGAAAGGGACCGAGTGCTATTTCCAAAGTCTGTTTGTAAGTCAGTTGTTCAGAGTATGAGGTGCTTTTTTCTTTGAAGGATTATTGCCTTGTGCTAGTGTTCAAATTATATGTAACAACTAATTATAGCTTGGTTTTATTACCTTTGATTCTTGATCTTTAGCAGTGTAAAATTTAATTTTTAGGTAGATTGTTGGAGATTTATCTCTGACCTCTTCTGTCCATAGCCATTTTTTTTTAAAGTTAGATGCAATTACCTTTGAAATACATTTGTAGGAAATGTGTATGCTCCCTAATCCAAATTCCACAGTCAAGGCTAAGGAAAACAGCAATATTTGTTTAACTTAAATTAGAAAGCCTATTATTGATACTGAATATTTGAGAATAGTCACCTACAAGCATGGTTTTGGGAAAAAGGGTTCCAATTATGACTTCAGCATCTTCCAAAGTTATTAGTTATTAAAATTTTCCATTGATTTTGCATCAGTGCTTGATTTTAATAATTTTTAAGCAATTCATCCATTAAATCTTGGTCATCATCCTGCTTGTAGTTGACTGTTGCTGAAGGAGGTCATCTAGAGAACATGACCACTTGCTGGCCTGTGATCTGGACCCAGGCAAACATTCTCTCCACCTTGTGGGGTGTCCGTTCTGCCCACTGTTTTCACAGCATGAGGCAGGTTCAAGCATGTAGTCATGAGAGTAATATGTTACTGAGACCACTTGGATCGAATATGTGAGCAAACCCAATTAAGGCCTCTATATAAGCTTCTAAGATTGTGGTGGGTGGGTGTAAAGATCTGTTCCTCTTGCAGCATCCAAAGAGAGCCTGGTATATAAGTTCTTTGCTTAGTAAAATTTCCATCTTCTGTTCTGAAGTGGCTTCTTCCTTTGTACTCTCTTTGCCTTTTCTGTGTAGGGGTCAGTTTCAAATTTACCCAGAAAGCTTCCCAGGGTGTGACCCAAAGGTTGGCAAGCCAGACAGGAGATCTGAGGAAACGGTTTTGTAAAAGAGGCATGTGCACAGGAAACCTTCAGTTGGTCAACTCTGTGTGGGGAGAGGTGGCTCGTGTGTTAGATGCTTGTGGACTTCTGTGTGAATATAGTGACAAAGAGGAGGATGTTGTGGTGCGTGAGAGTGATTCAGATAAAATACCCAATGTGTTCAACTCCTAATAGAAAAAGGAAAGCAAAGCAGCAACCCCAGCCATCATACCGGCCCCCAGTTCAGGAAATGTTCGTCATGAGAGTATATATCCACTGAGTTTAATGATAGAGCTGGCAAGTTCTATCAAAAGGCCAGGAGAAATATCCAGACATGGTTTGTGTAGCTATTGGATGGAAGTTGGGAGGGGCTGGTTGATGGCATTCTCTGACTAGACAAGAGGCAGAGAAAATGGGCAATAACACCACACACTCTTCTCTCCAGTAACACCTGCCTGGTGTTTGGGGGATTTAAGGAACTCACTTCCTTATAGATTGAATTATTTCTTTTTTGGAGGTATACTTGAACCAATGAGGGGGTTCTTCCTAGGCATATGCAACACCAGAAATCTATATAGGAGGTAATATAAATTCTTAGGAAGGAGTTGAGAAGGAGACACGCCATATATGTGCCTGTCTTTGAAGCACCTTCACTGCAGGAATGAAAGCTAAGATTATAGAGGCACCTGGTACAGGATACTGATAATGCAGCCTGAGCCCAATCATGAGATATAGGATGTCAGGTGATGAATTGCTGATGTAGGGAAAACTGACAGATACGAACAATGAGTATGGGATATTGGAAAGACCTGAGACAGAATAAGAACTCAAAGCCAAAAGAACATCCCAGTCAGCTGTTAAAGGTCCAGTAAAAGTAACCCAGAAATAAATGTTGTTTGACCTCATGCGTCTGGGACTCCATCTACCATCCCTGATGCTCCAGTAGCATCTGCAGGGATACATTCCTATTCAGGGTGGGTGATTCCCAAGCCCCAGATAGAGGATGAAAGCCAAGATTTCCTACAAGTGAGGGCCTTTTGAGTTCTTCACTAGTCTTCGAGAAATAAAAGTGAGGCCTTTGTTTGATGATGCAGCTGATTGTACTCTAATGTATGGTAGCCCTAAGAAATTTTCTGGGCCCCTCAATGCCGTTGGTGATTATGGAGAACATAGTGTTAGCTTCAAGAATGTCCATTTGACACTGAAAATTGGAAGTCTGCACCTCTAAGAATGAGGGTTTTCTCTTTTTAATACCAGGTAGCATATTGGGCATTGATATTCCTACAAAATCCCACTGTATAAATCTCTATGAATTCTCCCTCCAGGTTAGATTAACCCAACCGGTGCTGATAGGAAAGCCACACTAGTAACCCATAAGTCAACTACCCTGACTAAAGTAGGTAACTGTTCTGTAATTCAAGTTACCTGGGGACATTAAAGAAAAACAAACAAAAACAAAAACCCAAAAAACAAAATGAAAAAAACAAAAATAAAACACCACCACCAACAACAACAACAAAAAAAAAACATGGGTAAGAACTGCATTGAGGTGGGTATCCATAGCAGTTTTAACAGGCTGGTATGCTCAATGAAACCAGATAGGTTGTGGCAGATGATGACATCGGACTACTGAGAACTGAACAAGGTTGTGCTCCCATCCGTGTGGCTCTGCCCAACATGACCACCATCTTACATAGTTACTTACATAATGATGACTCACAAACTTAACTGGCCTTCATGTGACAGGAACAACAGTAGACCTTTGAAATGCTTCCTCCAGTCTATCTGCATAGCCCCTTAATCTGTCATGGGATGGTAATCTAAGATCTGTCCCTATATCAGTATAATGGGCCCATTACACTGGTGATAAATTAGCGTGTGAAAACTGGTTCTGGTACAGGATGTGCTGTAGTTTCTGTGTGAGCAACAAGATAGATGGTAAACACATAGAAAATTTGAGGCCCAGGTACTTCCCTTAAGTCTTTGAGAGTCATCTGTTTGTGTGAGTTACATAATGTTATACAAGCTATGATTGATAAAATGCAAGCCTATCCAACTCCTAAGAACATGAAACAGATGCATACCTTGGTGAGGGTTTTCGAGGACTTTTATTCCCTACTTGGCACAGTGTCTCCATTCCTTAGACTGCCTGTTAAAAAAAAAGGACATGTAAAGGACTGGGGTCAGAGCAGCAAGCTGCCTCTGAGAAGATAAAGTATTAGTGAAGGAGATTAAAGCTCTGGGCATCTCCCAAGAAAGGCTACCATTGGAATTTGATATGGGTTGGGCACTGTAGCAGGAACAACAAGAGAGAGGACTCCTAGGATTTTGGTCCCAACTTGGGAATGTGTCAGAAACCTGGTAGATCCACTATAAAGCAACAGCTCTTAGCAGTATACACAGTGCTTCTCCAGGTAGATCCTGTCATGAAGGAACAGCATACTATGGCAGGAAGTCTGCTTCTTAAAGCTTGAGTTGAAAATATGTTCCATTTGTTACTTCTGCCATGGCTTAAGCTCCCACCTTTTAAGTGGCATGCCTATTTGCAATAGAGGACCAGCCAAATCCTGACTGGCTGTTAAGCCTTTGCATTAACAGTTGGGTTATTTTATTTTATGTATTTATTTTTTTTTAAATTTTTTAATGTTTATTTATTATTGAGAGAAAGAGAGAGACAGAGCATGAGCATGGGAGGGGCAGACACAGAATCTGAAGCAGGTTCCAGGCACTGAGCTGTAAGCACAGCATCTGACTCGGGGCTCAAACTCACAAACCGCGAGATCACAACCTGAGCCGAAGTCAGACGCTTAACCAACTGAGCCACCCAGGCGCCCCAGACTACTTAAAAGGGATTAACCCTATGGCTTGGACCATGGGAACCTAAGGGAAAAAAAATTATGAATAAGCCCTTATTGGGTCCGGATATGTAGTGAATTACTGGAAAATACCTGTAAGAGCCTGAAGCAAGTCCCACTATTATGTTCCCCCGGTTTGTGAGGTGCTGATGACCTCTGGCAAGAAGGAATCTGATGTCCTAAGTCAGATAGGAGCTCTAGCAACTGACTTTTCAGTACATACACATAGGAAGAAGAGCCACTGTAGCAGTCAGGTGCTGTTGGGTCCTGCCAAAGATGCCAACTGCTCTTGCAATACAGCAACTTCGTTAAAGTGATAAAGGTATGTCGTATGCTTTCAAAATAATGCCTAAAGCAACTGCCAAATGAGTCTGGAGCCATCCACAGGAGTTCCCAACTGGTGAGCAATTGGAAAATAGATTATATTGCCCCTGCCCCCGAGTGGAGTTTCTAAATAAGAGTTGGTTTTTGTGGACACTGTTTAGACTAAAGCAAACTTTCCCCTGTTGCTGTGAAAACCAGGTTGCATCCATCTGGGGATTGGAGAAGCTGAGTACTATGGACATCCTTATGGAATAAAAGGTAGTTGGGAATCATATTTCATAGGTCACAGTGTAGAAAATTGGGCAAGAGAATATGACCTTGAATGGAGGTTCTATCTCCCCTCTAACTTGCAAGAGGTAGAGTTGGTAGAGAGGAAAAATGGCATATTAAAGCAGAGATTAAATTAGTAACAGGTAAAACCACCTTGGCTGTATGGACTAAAGTACTCTCCTAGGCTTTAAAAAATTGGAATGATCAACTGGTAGGGCCTGTTGCACCATCTTCCTGGCTGGGGATCCTTGCTGAGACATTCAATACTGTAAATGTAGGGAAGTTGTGGGAGGCAGCCATTGCCCTGACTCTGACTGTGGATCAACATGCTGTGCTGCTGAGGATACCAGGCTCCATCATGCCTGGGGAAGGTGTATTCTCCTGGGATGTGCAATAAATGTTCCATTGGGAGGGAAGAGTTATTTTGCACCCTTGGGTGAGGAGGAAGTAATTAAGCTCTGTTGGAATCCCATCGTTTCCTTGTAAGCTAAACCTGTTGAAACTGTTGATATTTGGAGTGGAACACACACCAATACAAGAAGATAGAAGCTCTGGTTTGGCATATTCCGCCCCCAGTCCATCTCTTCCCACCTGACAGTCCTGGTTCCCCCGGTTGACGTGTATGGTATGCACAGCCTGGTCACATTTATAAACGAGCTGCAGCTGTGTTGATATCTAAGGATCAGGCCATAAGTGTAATTCTTAGAGAAGGGCACGACCTTCCTGTACAAGTTCCTACTAAATCCAGCTCTTCAACACTTAGACTTCTGAAACTCTTGACATGCCTGGTCACAGGATGGGCCTGCTTGTATACCTGGGAAAGGAATCAATCCAACTGTTCGATATTTGGGCACCTGCCCTTTTCTAGCTTGGCAGGATTGCCATGGTGAGTATCACCACTCTAGAGGAGAGATTAGAAGGGCTTAAAGGAGTATATTAAGGAAGGGTAGCTAGTAGTAGTACTCTTTTTTCATCCTATTTTATTAACAGTGTATGTCATAGGCTAGGTTTCAGGATCACTACCAACACATGATTACTTTTTCTGTCCAATTACACAAGGCAGCCCCTCAAACTGGTGACTGAAAAGGTCCTAAAAATACCACCATCAAAGCCTTTAATGTCAATGCTCAGATTTGGGGTGGGTTCATGTGGCTTGCCCTGGGTTACGGATATTTGAGCACTGGGCACTGTAGCACCTGAATGGGATAGCATATTGCCAAGGATGCCAGATTGCCTTTGAAAATACAGTGACACATTCAAGTGCCATTGAAATACAGAGTAATAGCATTTCTTGCATGTTCTAAACAATGCCTGCGGTAACTACCAAAGGAGTTTGAGATAATCCACTGGAGTTCCCATCAGGTGAAACATTGGCAAGTTGATTACATTGGCCCCTTTCCTCTGAGTGAGTGTTCTAGATATGTGTTAGTGTGTGTGGACCCTGTATCTGGACTAACCAAGCTCTCCCTAGCCCCCATCCAAACCGAGCTGCTGCCATTAAGGGATTAGAGAAGCTGAGTAACCTGTATAGATCCTCTTGTTGAATAGACAGTGATCAGGGGTCATCTTTCAAAGATAATGATCTGTAAGATTGGAGCAAAAGAACATGACGTTAAATGGAGGTTCTATTTCCCCTGTAATCTACAAGCAGTACGATTTGTAGAAAGGAAAAATGAAATAGTGAATCAGTAAACTAAATTACTAACTGATAAAACTGCCTTGGGTGGGTAAGCTGAAGTACTCTTTCAGGCTTTGGTACTTCTGAATGATCATCCAGTAAGACTTATTACCACATTTCCCAGACGTGGTACCACTGCCAAGACAACCAACACTGTAAAGGTATGGAAGTCACTGAGATAGGCTTGCCTTGTCTCTCACTGTGGATCAGCTTGCTATGCTGCTGAGAACACCAAGCTCTATCTTGACTTGGAAGGGTGTTACCTATTGGAGTTTACAATGGAGTTCCCACCATTTTGAGTGAGTTACTTAATCTGCTTTGAGATCTTGCCATCTTGTTATAAGCCAAATGTGTTGAAGCTCACTGTACTTGAAATGGAAAACATACCATTGAAAGTAAACCTTGGTCTGGTATATACCAGTCCTAATCCATCTTTTCACAAGTAACTGAGCTGCTTTTCCTTGGCCATTGTGTAGGCAGAGCCAGGTCAGATTGCTAAAGCTGCAGCCATATTCTCATCTGGGAATCAAGCTACTAGTGTAATCCTTACATAAGGGGAAGAGACCTTCATATATAAGCTCCGACTAAGTAGATCCTTCTGACTTTAGACTTCTGCTACTGTGGTCTCTGGTCATAGGATGGACACTTGAAGGAAATAGTTTTCCACAATGGGCCCATTTATTTGCCTGTGGAAGAAATCAATCCAGCTGTTAGGTGTGTGAGCCACTGCCCCACTCCAGCTCATGAAGATTGCTGTGGAGGTGATAGCACTCCAGGGAGGGGACTGGAAGGCCATAAAGCAGTACATTAAAAAAGGGCAAACTAGCACTAATACTCTTAATTCATCTGATAATACTGATATCGATCCAGAAACCTAGCTTGTGGCACACATTATCAGTAACACTGGGCATAGATACTTTTTTCTGTCAAGCTACACAGGCAGCCCTTCAAATTTCTGCCTAGGAGGATCCCCAAAATACATAATGCCATGGATGACTATTGCTCAGATTTGGAAAAGGTCATGTTTCTCACCCCAGGTTATGGACTTTTGAGTACGTGGTCACCCCTATGTTGGGAATAGAAAAATTACTCTAAATAGAACCAACCCCACTGCACCAGGAATATGGGATGGGTATTGCTGGGATTGTGCTCAGTCTTTAACATTAAAGGATAGCAACTCTTTTGGTACTGAGTGATAGTGCTGCCCAGGTATTTACTGGGGAACCTCAAATGGAACACAATGGGTTATATGGCATAAATATTTGGCCGTGGCTTCCACCTGGATGGTTGGGCCACTGTACCCTGTGTTTTCCCTGAGCATAGGGGAGAATTCACTCCACCATAACAAAAATTGTGAACCTCTCTCTTACCAAGGCTGGATGACTACATTCTGTTTTCCACTGTTATGATTCTTTGGTTTCTGTATTTGTCCCCTCCATTGGCCTGGAGGACACTATAGTGTTCAAAGAAGCTCTTACTACATGAACCTAAAAAGCCTTAAATGATAGCAACCAAAGCTTATCTTTACAACACACTGAAATGTCTTTAATGAGAAAATCTGTTCTCTAAAATAGGATGGCCTTGGATTTAACTGCTTTACAAGGAGGTAACTGTATCATTATCAAGACAAAAATACAGGTTCATACCTGTTGAGTTTGCTAATCATTTTATTAAATCATATAAAGACACAAGTGAACACTCCAAATCATCTGACACCTCCTCCCCCTTTCCCAGGCTAAAGCACTTAATAAATACATGGTTTGGTCTCCTGTGTGGCTCAGTCGATTAAGCACTTGACTCTTGATTATGGTTCAGGCCATGATACCAGGGTTGTGGGATCAAGCCCCATGCTGGGCTCTGCCCTGGCAGTATGGAACCTGCTTGGGATTCTCTCTTGCTCCCTCTGTGCTCCTCTCTGCTTGCATGTATACACACTCTCTTTCTTTTAAAATCAACTTAAATAAAATAAATACATGGTTTGGATCATGGGACTCTTGGTAGAAAATATTGTTACTTTATATTGGGAATCATTATCTTAATATGTATTTTCTCTTGGAACTGCCTCTTTTGCTGCTGTGGTGTCTGCCTCCATTGCCACCAGATAGCCACCAAACAAGCCACCTCCATGCTAATAAAATGTCTTACTAACTTCTGAGGATACACTGTGGAAGAAGAAGAGGGTATGTGAGATTAGAAAAGCTGCTCAAAAAAGGTAGCTTGTTGGGGGAGGTCATAGGACAAACTGCCAGTTGCCCTGTGAGGTGGGTGGGGGAAATTGCAGACTCCTCACCTGCTCAACACCTTCCTTGTCTTTGGAATGTATATATATTCTGCCTGTTTTTCCACAGTAGGAGCCAGTTTCAAGGATGCAGCCTTGAGAGAACAGCGTGTTGATGAGACTCTCTTGATGGTGTATGTGACTAAACCCAGTGAAGGCCTCTGTATGTGAAGTTTGAAGGCTTTGGTGCTTAACACCCAAAGATCTATTCATCTTGTGGCCACCCAAGCCAAGCCTCATATATAAGACCCCTTGCTTACTAATATTGCCACCTAGACATCTGGACTGGCCTGCCTCTTTGGTCACTCCTTGCCTTCAATGCACAGGGGCCAATTTCAGATTTCACCTGGGAAATCCTGAGGGTGCGACCCAACAATTATATTTTATTTTTTAATTTTTAAAACCTTTTAATTATTTTTGAGAAAGAGCGAGAGCATGTGAGTGGGGAAGGTTCATAGAGAGAGGGGGACAGAGGATCTGAAGTAGGCTTTGTGCTGATAGCAAACAGACCGGTTGCGGCTTGAACCCACAAACCGTAAGATAATGACCTGGGCTGAAGCTGAATGCTTAATCAACTGAGGCACCCAGGCACCCCTAACAATTGTGTCTTTCTTATCTTTTAATTTGCTTTATCTTTAGCCAGTTTGCAATTTTCACTTCATTTATTTGTATTTTGTCTGTTTTCTTATTTTTTTTTAAAATTTTTTTTTAACGTTTATTTATTTTTGAGACAGAGAGAGACAGAGCATGAACAGGCGAGGGGCAGAGAGAGAGGGAGACACAGAATCCGAAACAGGCTCCAGGCTCTGAGCCATCAGCCCAGAGCCCGACGCGGGGCTCGAACTCACGGACCGCGAGATCGTGACCTGGCTGAAGTCGGACGCTTAACCGACTGCGCCACCCAGGCGCCCCTCTGTTTTCTTATTTTTTTAAACAACCTTGGCAGAGGCCTATTTTATTTTCATTGTGATTTTTTCTTCTTATACAGAGTACAACTTTAATCTGGTGGCCTCCCACAACTTTAATTATACAGAATACAACTTTAAAAAAAATCAAAATTTGAGGGCATTATTATTTATGTTAATTCGCATTTTGTTGCATTGTGGTGACAGAAGATGGTTTTAAGGTTCTGTGCCATAATACTTGTTGAGATTTGCCTTGAGGTGTGGTGGGCAACTTTTACAGGTATTTCATATATGTTTATGGATAATGTGTATTTTCTCCTTGTTAGATGAGTGATCTTAATGTATGAACATTAGATCATGCTTTAAAACTGTGATATTTAAATCTTTTAGATCTATTTTTTTTTCTGTTGGAATCTACTCTTCAGGAGTGCGTCAATCTCTTTCATTATAATTGTCGATTTGTCACCTATTTCTTGCATGCTATTAAGTTTTTATTAAAGGCTATGGTTTTTTCTTTGTCACTATGATTTATTAAGCTATTTATAAACTAGAGATTGTCAAATAATATTATTTTCTACAATGTGCCTGAATTTATCTGTCATTTTAAGGAATTTGTAGTCTGCAACTTCTTTGGAATTGACATTTTCCTGCTTCCAGCGAAATGTTAGACTGACAGGAATCAGGTTGTTGATTTCCTGTTACGCTCAGCAATCATTCTTTAAATGATAATACCTTGACAATTCCGGATACCTCTGCTTTTCCTTTCTAGATGTTACTTAGGGTCTCTATAAAAATATGATATATTACTGCTACTTCTATCTAAACTTGGAATTTATTTCTACCTCAGTAGTATTTTTCCCCTGCTTAGGAACTTTGAGATTGGACCAGCATGCATTTGTCAGTCATATTTGAGCCCATGGGGCTGCATTGTGTGAGATAAAGTTATGCCCTTGTGTTATGACGATATTAATGTCCCCTGTGATGCACTGTCACCCCTTGTTTCTCACTGTTATTGTGATTCTTGCTCTACTTTTCACCATAGGATTGGCAGAGGCTGCCATAGCCGGCTGGGAGTATGATAAGAGGTTTCTGTTAGCACTCACCTTCCTTTTGTGGATAGGATGCTTTGTTGGTATTGGTTGCTTCTAATCTGTACCCCTTCTGTAGACCTAGATTCCTCATAATGTGACCCATGTATTTGCATAACCAAGTCAGGCCAGGGAGTCACATGGACCTTACTATATGGCCCTGCTACTTGGGCAGAAGATGGGTTCTGGGGCTACCACACTCGCATTTACATGCTAAACTACATAATCAGACTGAAAGCAGTTGTAGAAATTATAATCAGTGAAACTGCCAGAGTTCTTAATTTCATATCGAAGGAGCAAACCAAAATGTGCAATGCTAAGCTGTCAAAATCACTTGGCTTTATATTACTTGCTTGCTTCTGAGGGAGGAGTTTATATAAAGTTTAACCTGAGCAACCACTGCCTACAGATAGATGATGAAGGAAAAGTCATAGAGGAGATCACAGGTTGATGAGAAAGGTTGCTCGTGTCCTAATCCATACCTGGAAAGGTTGGAACCCTGGAAAGTTATTAGAAGGGTGTTTTGCAACTCTCAGGGGATTCAAATCCTTCATAGGTATTATTCTCTTGATTTTGGGAGCTTGCTTAATCCTACTTTTCCTAGCTCCCCAGGTTATATGGTCTGTCTTCAGCCTCATTGAGGCAGTAGTCTAAAGGAAAACAGCCACGTATATGATGATGTTATGGAAATATAAGCCTCTAACCCAAGATGATTCTCTTTGGCCCAAAAATAGTGGGCTCTAAGCATCAAAGAGGGAAATGTGGTGGAGGCCTCCTCAGAACAATGTACAACATGGCCCCATCAACTCCTACATACATATGCATAGCTCTGACACGACTCTGTAACCTGGAATGTGTCCAATCAGACTCTATGTGTCACCATATATAGTAGACAAAGAAGTAGAAATTGCTTAAAAGACTACACCCTGCTGCACTTGGGGCTCAGTTTTTCGGGTATGAACCCATTGAGCAAGCACGATGAATAAAGTTGCATCCCGGACAAAGAAAGCCTTGGTGTCCCCATCTTTCTGTGCAAGAATCCTGCTACAGTAATATTGAGAGCATGTATACTTTTTGTCCTTTTTTAAAATTATTACTGTTAATAGGTCAGAAAAAAACATTTGGAGATTTTTATGTTGGTAGGAAGTAAAAAAGTTGGTTACTCTTTATGTAATAAAAGAGCTTTTTTTGAAGGGATAATAGACTAGACCAATTATTGAATATCTGTTATGTGGTAGACATGGTGCTATATGTAAGGTCAAATGCAATAAAAAATCAGAGGCTTAATTCTCTCTGGTGAAAATAAGAGAAACTTCTCTCTCCTTAATCTTAAAGCATTTAGAACACCTACACGTTCTCTTATATTTGGAAGTAGTTTCTCTGTCTCTGAAATGTATGTAAATGTATGTGAGTCTTTTAAAACACTCAGTAAGACTCTTGATCACTTTAAGACCCAGGAGTGTCTGGGAGTCATTTTTGTAACATGTTGTCATCTAGGAATATGGTGCCCGTATTTCATAGTCTCCTTGAGAGGGTCAGAGGCTAACTTCAGTGGATGCACTGCTCCAAGTTGCAATACTACTTCCTGTCATAGAGATCTGACAAGTTTATTTTTCCTTTGGATAAAGCTAATTGGCAACCTCATATGGCCACCCCAATTCACTACCAGGTGAATTTAGGATGACCTCTGCATGACAAATGGTGCTGTAAAGGGCCAGTTATTGTTCATCTTGAGAACATGTGTGTAATGGGTTGTATCTGCATAGCTATGTAAAAGGGTAAGATTTCCTGTTTATCTCTGCTATTTCTTAGCAGACTGACTCTGCGGAGCATTCTGGCTGGATGTTGTATTCGTTAAAACCTTTCTTTCAACATTTGTGAGGAGTTTTCTGGGTTGGAAAGAGATTTTGTTTTTGATTATATATTTTCCATTATGCGTCGGCTATATTTACATGTCCTATATATATATATATATATATATATATATAGGACATAAAAATGCATACCTGAGAGAATATATATATATATTCTCTCAGGTATGCATTTTTATGTCAATCATTTGGAATAGGGGTCTCAAGTTCAGAGAAAGTGAATTACTGAAGTCTGCACAACTTGTAAATGAAGAACAGAATTTGAAACTAGTTTTCTCTGGTTCCACAGTCCTTTATTGCATTGTACCACATTTTTTTTTCTACAAATGGACATATCACTTAATTATTTACTATTGTCTTCCTACATTCAATAACATTGACTTGTTGACTTGAGAAATATAAAAATTTACTTGGTGAATTTATTCACCTGACTTAGGGGCCAGGTCTCTGAGTGAAGGCAAATCTCTTTATGCCTGGGGCAAAAGCTCTGTGGCAACATTCTACATTATTGTATCTGGTAGTGACTAGCATACTTAACTCCAAACAAAATGAATTCAAGCCCTTTATTTAAAGTGCATAGAGCCCAAATCAGCCACAAACTTTTGGAATGCTACTTGTTTAAATAAATCTTCTCTCAATTAAAAAAAAAGTATTTTCTTTTCTTCTTAAACTGCTTTAGCAATGTAAACACGCCAAAATGAGTACCTGGAATTTTGTTTGTTTTGCCTCCAATTCTGCAGTCAAATACTGGTATGCCATCGGAAGTACTCGAAAAAATTAAAAAAAAAAACAGTTCCTAACTAAAAAAACCCTTATAAAAATTAAACAGTGATGTTTATGATGTAACATTCTTAAGTGACACATAATTGATTTAAAATTACTATGCTAGTACTTATATTTTTTAATATTCTTTTTGTTGTTGTTGTTTCTCCCAGCACTTTTCTCTTTAGGATACAATTACAACTTGTTTTCCTGAAGATTTATGTTAGGTTTATAAAAATTCAGAATGTTAGAGAGAGGGCTATTCTGCAGATGGAGATGGAAAAGACATCATCTTATGAGGCACCTGCCTCAGGCGAGTTGTTCACAAGGCATCCTGGCAAGGGAAGGGTGCTCATAATCAAGAAGGTGGGATCTTCAACTATTGGCCTGGGGGTTCAACTTTCTCATGTTCACTCATAAAAAAGCATTTTCCCCAAGTACGAGGGTCTCGCTCTTTCTCTGTTAAGGACCTGGTTTTGATGCAGGAATCCTGGTGAGGCTCTGAATTCAGTCTTTGTGTAGGTATGCTACCCGTACCATTAGAACCTGAGCCTGATTTTAGCCACATCTGGGCCTATAGAGAGTGTCAGTTGCTGCCATGAGACTTCTCGACTTTCACAATATGCCTTCAATTGAGTGGAAAATCCAAACCTGTGTTTTTCTTGTTGAAATTCTAAAAGCATTTAACCAAAGGCAGACAATTCTGCAGACCTTAAGATTGCCATTGACACCAACCTTTCAAATGCTTTCCCAACCTTATATGCCAATGCTTCACCTTTTACTTGTACCTTGTCCCAGTCTGCCAAGGGTTAGTGTCATAATTGTGATACTCCTGTGGCCAGCTATGATGACCACCCCACCTACCAACAGCACTGGTGTCCTGATTGTCAGCTGACACGTGGGTTGCTCAGAACAGCAGAGGATCCTAACCTGAGTAATCTCCCAACCTAAGGATTTCCTGTAGGGCTACTCCCAGGTCCTTTTGTCTTCTCCTGGGTCGTCCAAAAAGCAGATCCTGAGACAAAAGCTGAGAATACTTGAGAATGTGATTTGAGACCCATAGAGTTGAAGAACTTGGAAGAAAAAAATCAAGAAAGGAGGGAAAGCCTATCCCAAGTCACATCATTGAGCTAGTTACTGTTGTAGGAAATGGGGGCTTTATAAAAAGGTAGGGATTTCACTTTAGAATTTTCTCTTAAAACAGAAGAGGGGTTAACATTATCCAACTCTGTTATTTTTCTCTGGCTGTTGTAGCACATGACCAAGGACTAGTAGCTTAAAACAACACATTTATTATGTCCCAGTTCTGTAGGTTGGAAATGAAGATGCTGGCAGGACTGCATTCTTCTCTGGGTATGATAGGAAAGTCCATTTCCTCATTCACTAGGGTTGCTGGCAGAATTCACTTCTTTTTATTATTTTCAGAGGATCCAAGTTTCTATCCGATATCATTTTCTTAAACTCTGAATAGTTTCCTTTAGCATTTCCTGTAGTGCAATTATATGGGCAATAAGTCATCTTGGTTTTCTTTTATCTGAAAATATCTTTAATTTCTCTTCATTATTGAAGGAAACTATCCTGAATATCTATAATAGAGATATCCTAGAATACTAATTTGACATTTTAAAAACTATTTTATAAAGTACTATAATGATATTTCTCTCTCTTGATGGTTTCTGCTATGAAATCAGCAATTAATTGAATGAGTGGTCCCTTGTATCTAACATGCTGTTTTTCTCTTACCACTTTCCAGAGTTTCTCCTTATCATTGGTTTTTGTCATCTTGACTATGATGAGCCTCACCATATGTTCTTAATGTTTATTCTGTTTGTGTATTTGTTTTATAGGTTCTGTTCGAGAATTTTTATACTTCATCAAATTGGGAGATTTTCAACCATTATATTTTAAATCACTTTCCTGCTTCATTAATGGTCTCTGCTACTTACATCAATTCCCTATATATTAAATCATTTAATACTATGTAATAAGTTTCAGAGACTCTCGTTTTTTTTTATCTTTTATTTCTCTGTTCTTGGCCTTGGAAGTTTTCCTATTTCTTCACTGATATTCCTATTTGCTGAAAAAAGGTTTTGTTTTACTTAATTGGTGATAATTACAAGAGCCATTTAAAAATGGCTAGTTCCATTGTATGTTAGTTCCAGTGTTTGTTGATCTCAGAGTCAGACTTGATGTGTTTTCTTTTTTCCTGACATTGTGTTCTATTTTCTTGGTTTTTATTATGTTTTGTAATTTGGGATTGTATTAAAGATATTATGAATGTGGATATTCTGAATTATGCTGTACATTTCCTTTCTTGGCTGGTAATTGACTTGGCTGGATTTGAACTACAGGGTCTGTTGTGTGGCTACCAGATAGGGTCTTGATTCAGATCTTTTTTCTTTAAGCTGTTTTGAGTCTCTTCTCTTTTAAGCATGCTCAGGATCAGTTGGAGATATAGTTAGAAGAGTTTGAGGATCCCTGTATGGTTTTAACCACTTAAGAACTCCCACACTTTCTTCAGTGTTTCACGTCATATGGCTTAACTTTTCTGTTTCTGCAGGGCTGAAAGAGTGTGAAAATTGCGTTGTGAGTCCCTCTCACCACTGTGTGTACCATGTGGACTGCACTTCGATTCAGGCTGAAGGCCATGAAAGATGAGGACCTACTTGTGGAGAACACCATCATCCATACTCCAAGTGAGTGTGTATTTTTCATCAGACTCTGTTCTGTTTATTCTCCAGTACCTTCAGATAATTGCTTTTCTATATGATGTCCAAGTGGTATTGCTATTTTCTGCAAAGGGATCCATCTGGTAGACTAAGTTTGTCCTATATAGAAATGAAAGTTCCAGTGTAAACGTGGCTGGAGTCATTAAGGACACAATGGTCCTTCTTTGGTCCCTGCTTTTTTCTTTACCAGAAAGAGGCAGTACTGTCATGAACATGGACTTTCTTTACACCCCGCGAACCATCTATGTAAAGAGGACGTGGATATTATGTGCTAGTTGGTTCACATCTGAGATTTAGGCACAATCTATACAAGTATAAAAATATTCTGGCTGATATTTTCTTCATGTGCTTAGTACTAAAAACATAGTCCTCATTCATGTATTCCCTCATTTAACACATACTGACTACCTATTAGGTATCTGGGACAAATGCTATATGACAGTGAACAGTAATATATATAGTCTCTGCCATTACACAGTGACAGAAGCTATAATAGCAAGAATACAGAATGTTATAAAAGCCCACCTAAAGGTTTTAGGATTTAGCTGAGGTGTCTAGTGATAGTTTAGTACTGAAGTGACATTTACATTGATCCATGAAGGATAACTTGGAATTATCCAAGTGAAGGAGAAGAGGAAAGAATAATGCGTGCAGAGAAAAGATTCTCTGCCCAGATAGTTGTGGCAAAGAGTATAAGGAAGATGGTGAAATATGAAGTTGAAAGGCCTGTAGGGCAGTGGGCAGGCTCTGATGGCTCATGTAATCTGTGTGTACTGAATGTCTTCCACATACAGTATGTCCCCTGCTCTCTGCTCTGAAGGTCAACACGTATAGGTTCTATCAGTGGTTCCTGCGTTTCTTGTTTCTGGTTGTCTTGGGTAAACAAGGATCCCAGACAATATACTGGAAAGAGGGAGGACAGTGGAACCGTGGTATTTATTTCCCCACTTTCCTTCCTATGAAACCACCTTATAGTCACTTTGTTCCATAGCTCATAATCTCTCCTAGTCTCTAGGAAACTTTCTTTACTTGATTCTCTCCTTTTGGTTCAGGGATAACAATATCCCAGACTCCTATACTGCCTGCAAAGCCAAGGAAGCAGGACTGTTGTGGGTATTATGGATTAAGGGATCTATTATAGTAATAAGGCCTCACACAATTGTAATAATTGGAGGAAAATGGTCCAAAAGGGAGAGTCAGAAGACCAGATAGAGTCATAAATTGGCCTGTCTGATGCACTGGTGGATGAATTGGAGCTTGTCATGCAATTGGGGAAACTAGTCACTTTCAACTGCTGGAATGTGGTGATGAAGGAGAGAGTGGAAAATCTACATCCAATGGTGATCCTTTGGTTGCTATTGGTTAGCAGGGTCCGCAGTTGGGAAGAAGAGCTGGATATATGGCAAGGACAAGCCTGGAACCTGTCCACAACTCTCTACCTGTCCTTTACCACTTTAAAACACCTATCATCAGATTGTGTGGGGAAATAAGTTCTCCTTAAATAAATGGGTTAGAAAAAAGTTTAGGGCAGAAAACCACCACCACGGGGCAAACACGCCTGAGGTTATTAGCTAGCGAGATATTGTAATGGGATCACGACTAACTTGTTATATCACCTGCAGGAAATTACTTTCCATCTGGCGCCAATGTACCTGATCACAAATTCCACTTGCCCCCAGACCCTTTGTGTCTTACACACACAAGTTGAGAATTACTGTCTGATTGTTTTCTCCACGTTCATGTGTGTAAGATCTTGTTTTCTTCACATTCACCACGTGGGTAATATCTTGTGGGCTCAATAAATATGGAGATGAAACCCCTTTTTGGGGCTCCTGTCTCCTCCCAGACATTAGCCTCTCTCATATTCAATTCTGCATCTGCTTTCTTGCTGGACAGGAGAGAACTCCAGGCTCATAGTCTGTGACAAGACTGTAATGGACACTGCTTCACTTCTGCCTTCCACATGTCAAAATGAACTTCCCTCTTGGACAACTCAAATCCAGAACCATACAACAAAGGAGATTCTGGAAAATGTGATTCCACATTAACCATATTGACAGAGTCTAATCCCACCACATTGTTTCATACTGTTTCCCTACATCTTTATAAATGAACCATTTATAAAATCTGCTTGAAATGCTATTAGTTTGAGTGTTCCATATCTCTCCCATTAAGATCCTAGATGATATACCATTTAATCAGGCTTGGGTTTGTCCTCAAGAAAGCGGAAAACTGCTGCATTTCAAACAGGACAGTAATGGGACCAATTTGAGGGGTTATTTTAGATGAAGCATATAAAGAATTAAACAGAGGCCTGGGCTTATACTGGCAACAAAAAGAGTGGAAAAAAATTCAGAGGCAGGGAGGTCAAGACCAGCTAGGAATTTCTTGAAATTATCCAGTGGTGATAGAGAAAAATATACAGATTAAAAAAAGATAGTGCTATCGGAAAGAATAAGTGAATTTGATGAGTAATGAGAGAGAGACGGAAAGGTGTTTCTATGCAGGCTGATAAAAGTATCACTAAGGGAGATTTAATTGTTGTCACATAGAATAGAAATAATAGTAAATACAAACTGATGTGAAAACTCCGCAATTACAGAGCAGTGGGCATAACTTACATACTAGTGCATAAGTACATACAAAAATGTAAGTTGTCATATATTCTTCATAAGCCCACCCCCGGCTTTCTGCTGGTGGTAGAAAAGAAAGGGAAACCTGACCACATTGGAGGCAGCTGTCTTCTAGCCTAAAGCACTCTCTTTCAGTTTAACTGAACATCCTTGATAGAGTGTTCACCTCTCCAGGTTTCTTCTTGTCGTTCTCACCATGACTACCATCTTGTAGAGAATGCCTGTGGAAAGCATCACCATGGTGGTAAAGGAGTGAGCATGTAGGGGACATGTCTCCGTGGGCCTGCTTGAACTTGACTGCAGTCATTGCAGCAAGGCCCAGCTTTGTGTAACTTCTAATGCACCCTTTTGGGACAAGCAAGGCATGATGGCTCTTCTCACTGACTGTATTCCTGAAGGCATTGTTGAACCTCTGAAGGCTGGCTGTAGTACCATCTAATGAAGTATGTGAGTGTTTTCTCCTTTATCTCTTCTAATGCCACTTTTGACTATTGTTATGATGAAAGTTCTGCCATAGCCACCAATGGACATTTGAGAGATTATGGGCTCTTTTAATGGAGGATCACAGAGACTTTGTTTCAGTTGGAGGACCATCTATCCAGACCAATTTCTGTCGTTGGAGCTCTCATTCCTGTGCCATATTGAAAGCAGTGAGGAGATGTCCTTCTAGCTTAAAAATGTGATGGTTTCCCACATTATTTTCCCAACACTAGATCTCTACTCAGAGTTCCAGGATTAATCATTTTTAAATATCTTAGTCCCCCATATGTCTTTCCAATCCAAACTCCACAATATTTGTACTATCTGTGTGAAGTGGGGACTTTTCCTTTCATTGTATTTCGTATTACCTACTTCTCGTTTCAAAAGTAATGCTTATAAGACTCGTGAACCAAATAACTTTGGAGTTGAGCTTGTAAACAAGAGCCTTTCTTGGTCAACATGGCCTATTGTCAAGACTTCTACAGATTTAGCCTGGGGGAATTAATTGGCAGGAAAATCTGAGCGACCCTCTCTTTAAGTTTTATTGGTCTTCGTGTGAAAGCATGGTGTGTCCTGTGTTCAGAGGTAAAGTTCCCAAAGGGCAAGGGGAATAAAACATATGTGAGTTCGATATATAAAAAATGAACAGGCTGATAGTTGTGATCTGTCCTAGAGCATTACAAATCAAAAGCATGTGGGAATCCATAGAGAATTGGAGAGCTGAAATGATGGGTAAATTTGGTCCTGTCTCCACAGATATTTTGGGACCCACTTGTATAATTTTGATATAACACCCAGTATTATGTATTTTATTTAAATTTAAATATCTATCTTTGCTAGATTCCTGTAAGTAGATCACTTTGAGCCTTGCTCCCCAGCTCATACAAAATGGAAATAAAGGACATTTTACTGTATATTTTGATATTGTCTGATACTGAGCTCTCTCACTGGACTAGAAGGAAGTTAAGAAAAAACAAAGTTACACAAAAAAGGCAATAAATCTCCCAAGACAATGATTTTCCTCATTTACTGAGGAAAATACTTTACATTTGGGACAGAAATCTTCATTTATTTAAAAACTTTGATGTGAAGGCTAATATGTTGAGAGAGGGGAAGTGTGCTTTCTTCTTTTTGAGTTACCATGTATATGCAGTCTCCTGGAGAAGAGACTGAAATCGACACCTGATTTTGAAAACCTTAGCATTTAGATATTATCTCTCTTCCCACCCACTTTGAAGTGTTTTCTTGGTGACTTTTCATAATTCTTGAGGTTTAATGGTTATCTAGTCACTTCCAAATTCAGTCAAATTGAGTTGAAATATTTAAACATATCAGAAATACATCTCGATGACTACAGCTAAGGGAAAGAGGGAGAAAGACTCTGGAAAACTTAGACTTTGTGCTTCTGATGGAAGCTAGCCAGGATTTCCAATTTTTGAAGGATTACTAAAAAATAGAGGTTCCTCTAAAGCAATAGGTCTTTTTGACTTAAAATGGACCTCTGATGCCTCAGACATGAGCTAAGAAGGGAATAAAAAAGACCTTGGAATCTTTTGAGTTATTTGTTGAGTATGGTGCTACCCAGGGCTAGTTTAGCCCTGATGAAAGATGTTTCTTTCTGACATGTTTGCCTAAGGAAGAGATTGCCTGTTATGATTATAGTTTTCACTGGGTTGTCTCAAAGCTATTATTTTATCTCTGTAATGCTTTGTCCCCAAATTCCTTCTAAAAAATAAATGTAGATATTCAAAATTTAGTAAAACCTCAAGAAAGCTTAACACCAATGTTTAATAGGAAGGATACAGGACAATAAGAAAGTTTTAAGAAATGTAAGAGAAGATTTTGGCAAGTAGCTATTGTGAGCCACTTGGTACAGAAATAGATTGAAACATTGATATTTTTAAAAATTTATTTGAGACAGAGGAAGAGAGAGTGCACATGCAAGATGGGAGGAGCAGAAAGAGGGAGAGAGGGAGAGGGAGAGGGAGAGGGAGAGGGAGACGGAGAGAGAGAGGGAGAGGGAGACGGAGAGAGAGAGAGAGAGAGAGAGAGAGAGAGAGAGAGAGAGAATCCCAAGCAGACTCCCCACTGTCAGTGCAGAGCCCTATGGAAGGCTTAAACTCATGAACCTTGAGATCATGACCTGAGCCAAAATGAAGAAGAGTCAGACACTTAACTGACTGAGCCACCCAGGTGCCCCTAAAATAACATTTCTAAGATAACCTGGGTTTTACAACATTTTCTTCAGGTTAGAGCATACATATTTTTACATACATGGGACATCCCTTTATGCTGTGTTAGCATAACAGATTAATGCCCACTGTGAGGTAATTGGTTGCATTCACTGTTAAAATTGTTACACCAGGTAATCCCTTTTCCAAAACCATGTGATTTGATAAAATATACCCACAAAATATCATCACTACATTGGATCCAGTGAGAATAAGAGTGGATTGGAGAGAGAGTTGAATGTTTCCTCTTCCTTCCTTCGCCATGTATCAGCCATGACACCTATGTTTGATGATCTACTTCAAGAGGCAGAGGTGGCAATAGCCCGTATGACGAATAGCTCTGTGGTATTCAGCAAGAAAGCAACATTTGAAATCCACCTTAAATCACAGATAGGGATGTATTAAATTGTTCCTGTCTCTCGAATGGTTTTTCATGTTTGTAGGCAGGTATGACAACCCCATTAATTATGTTGAGATACCAGAAGTAACTCACTATTTGACGGGGAGAGAATACTTTCAAATTCCAAAATATGTCTTGTATTTCAGTTGCCTGAAGCACTTAAGGAACATTCTTTGTGTAAACATGGGAGTTTTCTAACCCATACTTGAAATTTTCAAAGTTATATCCTGGGGTTCTACCACATGGTTGACACTGTGTGGCATCTATTCTTAGAAAACGGAATTATCTCTTTATAGGCAAAGGAAAAAATTGTCCCAGTGTGAAGAAAGTAAATTAATAGACATTCAGGGGCCAGGAGAGCACCAGAGAGCCAGATGCCTGGAGTTGAGAGCATGTTTTCTGGACAGTTTTGATTAATCAGCAATTGAAAAGCCTACAAATTAGAAGTCCTGTGGAGATTGAAAACATCATCTGACTTACTATTAAAGCTAATTTGTTTATGTTAAGGAAATAACAATTATACACAAAGCTGACAGAGACGGCCATTATCAACTTAATTAAATGTTTTTTTTGTGACATTTTGCGAATTATTTGTCATTTGGCACTGTGCTTGGGCAGTGACTCTTGTCACTGTTGTTCTTTACTATTATAGTTGTGATAATACAGAACCCTAAAGGAAGGCTTGCTTTGTTTTGAGGGAGAAGACCATTTATTTTCCTTTTTCTCCCCTTTTTATAATTAAAAGATATATATAATTTATTATCAAGGTAGCTAACATACAGTGTATATACAGTGTGTTCTTGGCTTCGGGAGTAGATTCCCATGATCCATTCTTACCTACAACACCTAGTGCCCATCCCTTCATTTGTAATCCCTTTTATCCCGAAGTCATTTGGACATCATGTACCTCCTTGTGTTCTCTGGTTGGGAAATGTGCTTCAACATAGCAGCTAGGTTGTTTAACTATGTTCACTTGGTGCCCTTACCATTCTAATGCCATATATAGTCTAAGTTAGGTAAACTCAAGATTTTTGTGATCAGAGGCACTTTGAGTGGGTTTCCTCATGGCTTTTATTGCTAATGGCTTCTGTGTCCTATTCTGTCTTGATATATATTTGGGATGTGCCCACTGCCATCAACTTCTGATTATCTCTAAAGTTTATATGTTCAAAGTACCCAACATAAGGGATGTTACCGGGTTAGACATTTGTCACATTGGGTAAATTTGCCATGCTAAATTGCTTCACATGCCACTGGCCTTAAAGACATTGCCTATGGAGAGGCACAGGTCCCTGTTCTACTCTGCTGTGGCTAGATTGGCTGTCACATGGTCTGTGAAAAGCATATCTTTTAATAGAAGTGGTAAAACAAGCTACTGTGTGATGGGGAAATAGATCATGAACTCTTATTATCCAACTACTACTATTGATGAATACTTGCCAAATGCTAGATGCTGGGGGCACATTAATACACTAACATGAAATTTGTTGTTTTAACGTAAAATCTTACTGGACTGTGATAAAAAGAGTCTTCAGCTTAGCCTGAAAAAGAGTTCACTTTTTGGTTAATTATTATTTCTTGTTCGCCATTTTTATGAAGGGTCCCAACACAGGGACTCATCATCACCAGTAATTCACAAACTGAGAATTCTATATCATGTGGTATTCTATGGGAGATTTGTGGTATCCCTTCCCATTAGCCACGAGAAAAAAATGTGAGCATTAAATGTGCTCATATGACACAAAGAAAATACATAATTAAAAAGTTAAAACATTAAGACCCATGTAGAGTAAGTGACAACTAGGATAATTTTGCATTTTAAGGATGACCAATAATTCATATAAATTGACATGTTTTTATTCTAATAATTTATGCTTCCAGCTTCAGGGGTTTAGTCTTTTTAAAAAGGGATATAATTAAGGCCCGCACAATTAGTCAGTATATTTATCCAAGCCATTAGAGGGCTTTAGAATATGTTAAGAATCGACACAATTCAACTTTGAGATAATACTGGCTTACTACTTTAAAAATGAGCTATTTTTTGAAATATGCCCAGGGAAACTTTTTTTTTAAAGAAATTCTGCTTATCTGTGAAAAGTGCATTTTGGGTTTGATATCAAAGTTTGAGTTGTTTTTACTTATTAAAATGGAAAATGGATTCAGATCTGTGTTTCCATCAAATAATCCAATATGTTTCATTTAGCTAGGACTGAGATTTACATCAGTGAGAACGATTTGAAAAGAGTGATTTTGATTAGGTCCCACGAAGAAAAGCACTTGAGAATCTCTCTCTCTCTCTCTCTCTCTCTCTCTCTCTCTCTCTCTCTTTCTGTGTGTGTGTGTTACACTTAGGTTTGCATTTGTATTTATATTAAAATTTACAGACTCCCATGTTCTTCTTGTTTCTTAAAGCATAGGGGATTTCATAATCATGGGAGCTCTCATTTTATATAGGTATTAGAAACCAATAGTATAGATTAACAACATAAAAAGTTGAGGCAATCACTTCACTTTTGGAGCTCTGGACAAGGTAAATGAACCAGAAGAAGAAATAAATTGTCCCTGTCAGCAACCACACATTCTGTTCGTTGGCTGTTACAGATCACAATTAAAAAGGGTAGAAGAATTCTCTAAATCATGGAGGCTACTTATCCCTTCATATCACTTGGAAATCTTTATTCTGTTTGTGTCCGGGAATTGTGTTCATCATTGAAAAATGACCTTTTTTTTGATCAAAGTTATCACCACTGAATTGACACTTTAATAGAACAACTGTTACACAGAAGATGCTGTATTGAGAAATGGGCTCTGAACTCATAAAGCTTAAAATTTAGCTGAAAAGATATGATGGGTAGTGTTGACATTAATTAGACATACTATCTGCTAATTACTGAACAAGTATGTTTGACACTTGGGTCCTAAATGTTATCAGAAACATCAGGAAAGGTTGTTTCTCCTCTCTCTTTCCCTTCCCACTCCACTTGTTCTCTATGGGAACTTCAATTTTCTCTAAAGAGCTTTCTAGTGGCCACCAGTGTCCCTGGAATTGGGTAAAGGAAAGCAGGTGGTGGCAGGTGAATGAAGAATTGTGGTGGAGTCCTCAATATACAGATTCCCAAACATTCCTCTTCTTGTTGTTTGGGGGCTTCAGCCCCATGCTCACCTATGTTGCTTGTCCTTGAATCTGGAGCTTCCATAGTTGAATTCTCCAGATCCATATCCAATCATTTCCCTCAGGAATCGAGGAGAGGTATTTGTTTCTTATTTTGTGTTGGATGAGAGGATCTCAAGTCTGACTGGGCTTTCAAATAATAAGTAGTACCAACCCTAGGTGGCATCTTGGCAGCTATATGCCTATTGACTGTAAATACCACACTTCTCTGGGATTCCATAGGATGAATCCATTTGCTTCTCCTTATGTACATCTGTACACAGCCCAATCTCACCTAAGTCAACTATTCTTCTGTTCATTTTCCATCGTGAGAATTTTGCTCACCTCTTAGCTACTGCTAGCTACTCTGTAGTTCCTTTTTTCCTTTTGGATTTATACTTTCTGTTCCATTGCTCTAATTTTAGTAAGCTTTCTGAATTAAGCAAAGATAATAGTTTATATAAAATTTACTATGTTTAACAGAATATCTCTAATAGTTTTCACTGGACTTTGATACAAGTGTCTACATGGCTTCCAGGAAGTTTTTTCTGGATTACAATATTAACATTTTGTAGTTGTGCTTCCTGTCTTGTGCTAAAAATTTCACTTGTCTTCTTGAAAATTACATTTTCAGAGGATGTCTTCCTAAACACCCCAAGTCACTCCCAGGTAGGGTCCTCCCAAATGTCTTTTGATGAGACTTACGTTCCCATCCTTTGCTGTCTTGAATGCCATCGTCATGTCTAAATACACCAGTGTCTTGATGCCAAATGGCAGGAAAGGGGCTTTTTGTGTTACACACTTAATTAAATTAAAGTCACAAAATGGCATAGAAACTTACTTTTTGGCCAATTAGGATCAGCAGTTGCCCTCATATTATAAGGTGTCAATGGAGCTGGAAAGGGGAAAGTAGTTTAGTTTGTTCAATATCAGTTAGCTTGGTGAAGGTGGAGGTAATGCAGAGAGAATAAAAAAATAAAGTTAAGTTCCCTCAGTTTCTGGAAGCATAGTTGCACAATTGACTGCCCTAAGTTCTTTTTTACTTTGTTACATATTAATGCATCCTTTCTCTCTTTCTAAACAATCATTTGGTAAAATCATTTGGGGTCTGTTTTAATTTTTTATTTATTATTAAAATTTTTTGCTTATGGGGCGCCTGGGTGGCTCAGTTGGTTAAGCGTCCAACTTCAGCTCAGGTCATGATCTCACACTCCATGAGTTCAAGCCCCACGTTGGGCTCTGTGCTGACAGCTCAGAGCCTGGAACCTGCTTCAGATTCTGTGTCTCCCTCTCTCTCTGCCCCTCCCCTGCTCATGTTCTGTCTCTCTTTGTCTCGAAAATAAATAAAAACATTAAAAAAATTAAAAAAATTTTTTTTGCTTGTAAATCTTAGCAATAAAATAGATGTACGTTGGCATGTGAACTAGCCCAAGTGCATTATTAAACTCTTTTTTTATATACCCTTTTCTGATTCCCTATTGACATTACTGGGCTTCTTGGGTATAAGGAGATCCTGTGTATATTTTCATGCCTTTCCTTTCTTTCAAAGATAGACATCAACCCATATGCAATGCACTTATAATGAATTGTCATGGAGGATCACAGTTCAAGATACTTGTGGAGGCGTTGGTGGGGGGAGCAATAGTTTTTAGTGTTAATGATGTGAACAAATTTAAAGTGGAAAATATTCTAGAAAGTAGTTAGGGAAAGGAGTGTGTAGGGGGTCAATAAGAAACTTTTCACCACAAAGAGGCATAGTTCAGCTACCCCTTGAGTTCAAGGGCTATGTTTAATTTATCCTTCTGTGTCTTAAAATCTTCAACATGATAGATGTTAAGTAAATTGTTGTTAAATAAATGAAAGATTATAAATAATTAGTGGGTTTAGATCGTGTCTGTCAGAGTTTCTTCCTGAGCCCAGTGTGTGAGAATTCAGACAAGGATGGCATTTGTGGGTTCTCTTCCAGCATTGGTCACAAGATTATGATTCAGGGCTTTCTGATGGTACTTTCCAATATATACTAGGTTCTGAGTAGTGATCCACAAGGTTGTTTCTGACTTCAGTCATTTTCCCCCTTCATTTATAGCTAGGCTTCTATAATTTCCTCAAAGGAGACTCTTTTTCATTGTTTGTGTTAGTGATCTGTTTGGCCAGCATCCGTGTATACCTCAAAACTGCTAGGCATCCCAAAATGATAAATGAAATAAGATAAAATGAAAATATGATTTAGTAAGTCCATATATTAATCATTGCAGCTTGTTCTCCTTGTATTTTACTAATGTGGTTTGATACTTCTTATACCCCAAGGCTATTTTAATGAAGGACATTTTTTAGAAGCTCAAGAAAACAAACACATTGTCTCTTTGCATAGTTATACATCAGATTAAATGTCACTGGAAGTTCAGTTCTTGCAGGAAGTAAATGAAATGTTCTGATCTCGGATGATGAAAATTAAGGATGAAAACTATCTCTTCACTGAAAGTTCCATGGCTCTTGGGGAGACAAGTGTGTAGGAGGCAATGATACCTTTTATCAGGAACACCCCAATTGTCTTTGCTACCCACAATCAGCTGTTGGCTGTTCAGACTTTACTCACAACTTGTATAATACAGAGTCTAGTCCATATCACCTGAGTGGAGTCATGTCCTTGGAACAAGAAGTTAGGACATTCTGCTTTGAGCCCAAACCTTCTACTAACTTTTAAAAAATTTTGTAAGTCTTTCTCTCTCTCTCTTTTTTAATGTTTATTCATTTTTGAGAGAGAGAGAGAGAGAGAGAGACAGAGAGAGAGAGAGATAGCAAGCACAAGTGGGAGAAGGGCAAAGAGAGGGAGACAGAGGATCCAAAGCAGGCTCTGTACTGTGACCATAGAGCCGAATGTGGGGCTCGGACCCATGAACCATGAGATCATGACCCAAGCCAAAATCAAGAGTCAGGCCTTTACACGACTGAGCCACTGAGATGCCTGTGTTCTACTAACTTTTAAAACACTATTATGGTTACTGCTATTTTGCTATTTAGAGATAAATATTCATAATTATTTATATACTAAAACAAGTAGAATTACATTTGGTACATTATGCAGAATCTCTTCACCATTTTTTTTCCTTCATCTTCTCAAATAAAAAAGGGTGGTAGCATATCCATTCAGAGTCAAGTAGAAATGCCAAAGATCCGGAAGTTACCCATCTGCCTATTTTCTTTCTAGAAGAATTAAGATAGAGGATGTCTCTTTACAAATACTTGAGCAAATTTTATTTTTTATTTATTTAAATATAATTTATTGTCAAAGTGGCTTACACACAACACCCAGTGCTCATCCCAACAAGTGTCCTCTTCAATGCCAATAATCCATTTTCCCTCTCCCCCACCCCTCTGGCCACCCTCAGTTTGTTGTCTGTATTTAAGAGTCTCTTGTGTTTGCCTCCCTCCCTCTCTGTTTGTAACTAATTTTTTCCCCTTCCCTTCCCCCATGGTTTTCTGTTAAGTTTCTCAAGATGCACATATGAGTGAAAACATATGATATCTGTCCTTCTCTGACTGACTTATTTCACTCAGCATAATACCTTCCACTTCCATCCACATTGCTGCAAATGCCATGATTTCATTCTTTCTCATTGCCAAGTAGTATTCCGTTGTATATATAAACCACATCTTCTTTATCCACTCATCAGTTGATGGACATTTAGGCTCTTTCCATAATTTGGCTATTGTTGAAAGCACTGCTATAAACATTGGGGCACCTGTACCCCTGTACTACCAAGCTGTAATCATGAAGACATTATGGTACTTACTGGCACAAAAACAGACACATAGATAAATGGAATAGAATAGAGGACCCAGAACTGGACCCACAAATGTATGGCCAACTAATCTTTGACAAAGCAGGAAAGAGCATCCAATGGAAAAAAGACAGTCTCTTTAGCAAATGGTGCAGGGAGAACTGGACAGCAACATGCAGAAAAATGAAACTAGACCACTTTCTTACACCATACACAAAAATAAACTCAATAAACTTCCTGACATGTAAGACAGGAAATCATCAAAACCCTAGAGGAGAAAGCAGGCAACAACCTCTTTGATCTCAGCCACAGCAATTTCTTGCTCAACATGTCTCCGGAGGCAAGGGAAACAAAAGCAAAAATGAACTATGGGGACCTCATCAAAAAAAAAAAAAGCTTCTGCACAACAAGGAAACAATCAACAAACTAAAAGGTACCTGATGGAATGGGAAAACATACTCCAAATGACATATCGGAAAAAGGGTTAGTATCCAAAATCTATAAAGAATTACCAAACTCAACACCCAAGAAACAAATAATCCAGTGAAGAAATGGGCAGAAGACATGAATAGACACTTTTCCAAAGAAGACATCCAGATGGCCAACTGACACATGAAAAGATGCTCAACATCGCTCCATATCAGGGAAATACAAATCAAAACCACACTCAGATACCACCTCATGCCAGTCAGAGTGGCTAAAATAAACAAATCAGGAGACTATAGATGCTGGTGAGGATGTGGAGAAACGGGAATCCTCTTGCACTGTTTGTGGGAATGCAAACTGGTGCAGCCGCTCTGGAAAACAATGTGGAGGTTCTTCAAAAAATTAAAAATAGATCTACCCTACGACCCAGCAGTAGCACTTCTAGGAGCAAATTTTAATTGACAGAGCTAAGTCAGATGATTGAGGAAGAACTGGAAAGAAAGAGTCCCTAGAAAAACTCCTTGAGGAACCAAAGCTCAAGAAATAATCTCAAGGCAGCAGTTTGTGATGTAGTCAGCCCCACATTTCACTTATTGGTTATTATCGCTCCCCATGTGGCCTTCAAAGTGAGTCACATTCACAGCCTTTTACATTGTTCTCTATTGTAAGAGAAGAGCCACTCTTTGACATTATAACACTGCAGAACAAAAGTTTCCAATGTCCTTATAGCAGTTAGCCAAGGAATGAAATGAAGTTTTAACCCAAACAGAGAAGAATGTGTATTCATACAGACAGATGGTCTATATGTATATTTGTGTAGAAGCCAGTTAAGGTAAGCGAGAAGTTTGGAATCTGTTTCCAATTCTTGAAATCTTTTCTTAGAGCTATAATTCCTTTAATTGTGGCTCTTGTTGGCTTTCTCATTTTGAATTGGGCTTTTTAGGCAGGCCTGATTCCTGTATGTATCCCTGTAGTTTAATAGCCCCAGGGTAGGTTTCATGATGGATGTGTGGTTGCTATCTCCTTGAAATGGCCTAACTTTGCAAATGCAGTGGAATTCCTGAAATAATTTATGGACTCCTAAAAGTATGTAGTTTGGATGTTAACTGCTAATGGAAAGTACTGAAACACCGGCCAGGGCAGAGGACTTGGCCTAACTTTACTGACACCAGGATAGAAGGCAAAGGATGTTGTATCATGGTCTCTAGTTTGGCAACTTGATTATAGCTCCAAAGAAATGTGCTCCTTAGCACTTTGTCTTCTGCAAAGTGTAAAAAGACCAGAGTGCCGTAAGACTCTCCTTTTAAATGTTGAATAAGAGGGGTCTTTTTTTCTCCGCCCTGACTTTTTGAAACATAGGGTTTTTATAAGGCATGGAGCACCTCCTATGTTGCGTTGTTACGAGGTCTCCCTTGTCCCGTTAACTTGGAGTAGAAATGCGGATTTCAGCAGCTGTTAGCTAGCAGTGCTTCTGAGGGAGCACATTAGAAGTACAAGTTGGCGAAGTTACTAATTAGATCTGGAGTCTCTGACCTCATGGCATGCATCTATTTCAATTTAGGGTTAAGAAAAAGGAAGTTGTCAGGTTACTGTGATCTTCTTTGCTAGCTCCTATGGTTTCTGGGACAGAGAGTATTTTAGAATGGAGAAAAAATAGCTTAGATTTCTCTAACCATTTTCTTCTCTGTTGATGTAAGGCGAATGAGGGGAAACTCTCAGGATAAGTATTGCCATAAAGAATTCTTCCTCTTAAGATGCTAGCATTTTCCAAGGTATCTGTCCAACCTGGAGACTATACATGTTGCACACTTTATTGCTACATAATAACATTGTATGCAGCATATTTTCAGTAAATATTTGTCAAATGATGAAAGAAATATTGAGGATTGCAGATTCTACCTATAAAGACTGATCCATGTTAAGAATGCTATTGTTTCTCACCTTCACATTTTCCTCCTTCTTCAACATTTCAGAGAAGACAAACTACTTAGTCGTCCTCAAATAAATTTTGTTCTTTCCTGCTTCTGTCTTTTCTTTTTTTAAATTCATTTATTTAAAATAATTTTTTTAATGTGTATTTATTTTTAAGAGAGAGAGAGCATGAGAAGGAGAGGGGCAGAGAGAGGGAGACACAGAATCTGAAGCAGGCTCCAGGCTCTGAGCTGTCAGCACAGAGTCCATCGTGGGGCTCACACCCACAAACCACGAGATCATGACCTGTGCCGAAGTGTGATGCTTAATGGACTGAGCCACCTACACACCCCCAACTTCTGTCGTGTCTTATTTTATTTATAATTCTCTTCCTTTCAAGCTTTATAAATATTACTTTTCCTGCAAGACTCAGCCCAGAAATTCCCTCTTGCCATTAAGGTCTGCAGCCAGATCACCTTGATCTTCTGTTTAGCTGCTCAAAGAAGCCACAGTCTAACAGAAGTCCGTTGTGGGTCGGGAAGTTCTTGATGGTTTGATAAGGGTACTCTGTGGGTTCCACTTGGGGCTACACTGTGGGGACACAATAACCAGAGGGTGAAAATAATTTTTTCCTAAGGTAGGATCTCCATCAGGATTAAAATCTGTATTAAATGTGATATCCATACCATATTTTCACTTACGTTAAGTGCACAACTCCATGAGTTTGTAGTTAACTCCACTGCTAACTGCAACCCCCATCAACCACTGAGTTTTCTGTTAAAGAAGATTTGCCTTTTGTGAATATTTTACATAAAAGAAATCATACATATGCAGTCTTTGCATAAGTCTTCTTTCTATTAACGCAGTGTTTTTGAACTTTATTCATATTCATTTTAATTAATGAATAGTAATAGATACACCTTATTTTGTTTATCCATTCACCAGTTGCTGGATAATTGTATTGTTTCCACTTTGGGACTATTAGAAATAGTACTGCTATGAACATATGTGTCTAAATATTTGTGTGGACACATGTTTTAATTCCTGCTAAGTATATACCTAGGATTGGAATTGCTAGGTTTTATGGTGAATTGTTAAATTTAAGAAATTGCTTATATTGTGTTATATAAAAACAAACTGCAAATTTGGTGGCTTAAAAAACACACATGAATTATCTGCTCATTTTTCGTGGGTTAGGAGTCTAGCTTGGTTTAGCAGGATCCTCCGGCTTAGGGTCTCTCATAAGGCTATAATCAAGGTGCTGGCTGTGATCTTATCTCAAGGCTCAGCGGGGGAAGAATCTGCATCCACACCCATGTGGTTTTTGGTGGAATTTATTTCCTTAAGGGTTGTTAGATTGATGGCCTCTGTTTCTTGATGTGTGTCTGCCAGAAACTGTATCTGCTTCCCTACAAAGTGGGTCTTTCTGTAGAAAATTCACAAGCTCACAACATAGAAGTTTACTTTATCAAAGTCATCAAGGGAGAAAGTCTACTAAAAAGATAGTAATTAAAATAATGGAAAATGTAATCATGGAAGTTCGTTTGCCATTTTTACTGGTTAGAAAGCAAGTCATGTTAAATCCAGACTGAGTGGTGCCTGGGTGGCTCGGTCGGTAGTTTAAGCATTTAAGTTCAGCTCAGGTCATGATCTCGTGGTTCATGAGTTTGAGCCCCGTGTTGTGCTCTGTGCTGACAGCTCAGAGCCTGGAGCCTGCTTCAGATTCTGTGTCTCCCACTCTCTCTGCCCCTCCCCTGCATGCATTCTCTATGTCTGTCTCAAAAATAAATAAACATTAAAAAAATTGTAAATCCAGATTCAAGAGTGGGTGATTACAAGAGGAATGACTACCAGGAGGTGGGAATTACTGTAGAACATTTAAGAGCCTGTCTGGCATACAGCAAAAGTGTCTTCTAAGGTGCTTATAAAATGTGTGATACTTCCACCAACAGAGAATGAGGGTCCTAGTTTCTCCTCATCCTCACTAGCACATGTGATATAGCCTGTCTTTTTAATTACAGCACATGTTTTCTCCCAATCCTTGGTTTGTCTTTCCATTTTCTTAATAGTGTAATTTGAAGTGCAAAAACGTTCAGTTTCCATGAAATTTATTTCTCAGTAGTTGTACTTTGATGCCATATCTAAGAGCTCTTTACCTAATACAAGTTCTTCAGGATTTTTCCAGGATGTTTTCTTCTAATCATTTTATACTTTTACCTATTACATGTACGTGTGCAACCCATTCAGGGCTAGCATTATTATTATTATTATTTTTTGAGATTTTATTTTCTAAGTCATCACTACACCCATCGTGGGGCTCGAACCTATGAGTCTGAGATCAAGTCGCATGCTCTGTGGACTGAGCCAGGCAGGCACCCCAGGTTAGCATGTTTCATTAGGATAATGGAAGGGACTAAATTCATTCCTGATATTGCTAAATTGTGTCCTTTTTTTTTTTAACCTTTGTCAGTTTATCTAAAAAATGTTAATTTGGTCATCTTTTTGAAGAAAAGTGGTTTCATTGATTTTTTTGTTTTCCTGTTCTCTGTTTAATGCACTTGTTCTCTGATATTAATTGTTCTTTTTTCTCTTGGGATTGAGTTTGTTCTTTTTCTAGTTGCTTAATGTAGAAACCTAAATTATTGATGTGTGATCATTCTACATTCCTAACACAGGGATTTTAAGCTATAGATGTCACTCTAAGCACTGCTTTGGTTGTGTGTGGCAATTTTATCAGTTATATTTCTACTTTCATTTAATTCAAATACATTTTCCAATTCTAGTTATAATTTCTTATTTGATTCTTGTTTTACTTAGAATTATATTACTTTATTTCCACATATTTAAATATTGCACACATTTATTTTCATTGCTTTTTTCTAATTTAATACTTTTGTGGTTGGAGAATGTATATTGTACTATTTCAATCATTTTAAGTTTGTTAAGACTTATGGACTAGCATATGGTCTCTTACAGAGGCAGTTTCATGTTAACTTGAAAACAGTGTGTTATTGTTTTGTCGTGTGGAACATGCTACAGATTTTGGGTAGGTCAAGTTGGCTGACCTTGGTTTTCAAGTCTTTTTTTAATTTTTTATTTTCTATTTTGCTCCACCAATTATTGAGACTCAGGTATTCAGGTTTACAGTTGTTGGAATGCCCAATATTTCTTTCAATTATATGTCAATTTTTATTTCATGGATTTTGGGGTTTTCTATTAGGCATATAAGTGTTCATATTACTATGTTTCACTAATGAAATAATACTTCATCACTATGAAACTACCATTTTTGTCTTCAGTAATATTTTTTGTACAAAGATCATTTTGTATTATATTAGTATAACAATCCAGCTTTGTTATGGTTACAATTTCTGTGGTACATTTCTTTCTGTCCTTTTATTTTGAACCTATTTGACAAGATCCAAAATATTTTCATGATTAAAAAAATAGGAATAGGAGGTAACTTCCTCAACTTGATAAAGGACCAATGCAAAAAAACACAGCTAATATCATTCCTGACAATTAAAGACAAAATCCTTTCCTCTAAGACCAGGAAGAAGATAATGATGCCTGCAGTAACCACTTGTATTCAACATTGTACTAGAGGGGTTATCCAGGCATTAGGTAAGGGAAGAAAAGATTAAAGGGATCCAGGGGCACCTGGGTGACTCAGTTAAGCATCCAGCTTTGGCTCAGGTCATGATCTTGCGGTTCGTGAGTTCAAGCCCTGCGTCGGGCTCTGTGCTGACAACTCAGAGCCTGGAGCCTGCTTCGGAGTCTGTGTCTCCCTGTGTCTCTGATCTTTCCCCACCTGCACTCTGTCTCTCTCTTTCACAAATAAACAAACAGTAAAAATTTTAAAAAAATGTTAAAGGCATCCAAATATAAGAGGAAGAAGCAAACATGCAGTATTTCCACAAGAGATAAACTTGTATAAATCTTGTATGTAGAATATCCTAAAGATCACTAAAAAATGTTGTAACTAATAAATAAGTCCAGCAAGTTTACAGGATAAGTATACACAGGCTGCTATATTTCTATACAGGGGTAAGAACATTCCAAAATTCCAAAATAAAATTGAGAACAACAACCCCATGTAAAATCACATCAAAGAATTAAATAGGAATACATTTAACAAAGGAGATGTAAAATCTGTACTGTTAAAAACTATAAAATATTATTGGAAGAAATATCAGAAGGTCAAAATAACTGGGGAAACATAATGATGAGAAACTTAATATTGTTAGGATGGAAATATTCTCCAAATTGAATAAGAGATTAATGCAATGACTATCGGAATCCCATATGAACTCTTTGTGGATATTAAGCAGTTGATTAAAAAAATTAATGTTGAGGGGTGCCTGGGTGGCTCAGTCAGTTAAGCGTCCAACTTCGGCTCAGGTCATGATCTCGCGGTCCATGAGTTCGAGCCCCGTGTCACGCTCTGTGCTGACAGCTCAGAGCCTGGAGCCTGTTTCAGATTCTGTGTCTCCCTCTCTCTTACCCTCCCCTGTTCATGCTCTGTCTCTCCCTGTCTCAAAAATAAATAAAACGTTATTAAAAAATAAAAAAAATTAATGTTGAGTTACCAAAATTCAAAACAATTACCAAAAATTGACAAAACAATTCTGACAAAACAGAACAAAATCAGAGCACTCATATTCCAGATTTCAATGCTGATGATAAAGTGACAGTAATAAAAACATTGTGATATTGACATAGGATATACATCAGTGGAATGGAATTGAGAGTCTAGAAATCAACAAATATCTGGGGTCAACTATTTTTTTTTCAACGTTTTTTTTAATTTTATTTTTGGGACAGAGAGAGACAGAGCATGAACGGGGGAGGGGCAGAGAGAGAGAGGGAGACACAGAATCGGAAACAGGCTCCAGGCTCCGAGCCATCAGCCCAGAGCCTGACGCTGGGCTCGAACTCACGGACCGCGAGATCGTGACCTGGCTGAAGTCGGACGCTTAACCGACTGCGCCACCCAGGCGCCCCAGGGGTCAACTATTTTTTGACCCAGGATGCTGAACCATTTGATAGATAAAGAAAAGTATTTTCAACTTTGTATGGTGATTATACGGTAACTAGTAGTATCATGGGGATTAATACATAATATATAAAAATACCAAATCACTGTGATGTACCCCTGAAGCCAATAGATACTGTATGTCTCTGAAACTAGTAGACATTGTTGGTCATTTTTTTCCATGAAAAAAAAAAAAGCAATGCTGAGACAATTGGATAGCCACATGGGGAAAAAAAATAAAACATTTGTCACTTACCTTACACAATAAAGAATAACTCAAGATAAACACCTAAATATAATAGTTAAAACTATACAACACTTAGAAGAAAACTTGGGGGTAAATTTTCATGATTTTGGGGTTTGGCAGTAGATTCTTCTATGCTACCCCAGAAAACATAAGTAAATTGGACCTCCTGAAAATGAAACACAACTCTGCTTAAAAAGCCTGTACCAGAGGCGGTATAAGGTGGTGACTGGACAACCCTGAATGCACGTCCTCCATGGACACACTGAATCTACACCTGTATATAAAGCAGTTTCTCCTGAAAAAGAACTGAGAGCTCACTGAACAGCTTCCACACAACAAAGGATAGAGGGACTACATAGACAATGGCAGAAGAGAGATAGACTTGGTAAAGATGGGAACCTCACCCCCTATGCTGTGAGCTACAGTTGGGGTTGTGTTGCAGAACTGACAGACTTGAAGAAGATCCATCTGCCCTTGGCCACAGGGGGAAAAAAAGCCATGGTTTAAAACAGTAACTGTAATATAAAAGAGCTATCCCTAGAGCTCTACCAAATGATGAGAGCTTGAGAACACTCTCAGGTGTCAGAGGGGTGGTCATGTGAGTGCCATTGTTAATATTTCCCTTCCAGGTTGATTGCACAGATGGTATCAAGCTGCTGCCTCAGTGAGCCCCAGACCCTGAGCCAACATCAGCCACAACTGTCCCCCCCAAAAGGCCCCCAAGGTGGCCCAGCATGCCACATAGTGGGGCATCCCCATACAGTGTCTACTACAGCTCCAGCTGTCTTACTGGTAACACAGGTGCAAAGCATCCCAGATCACTCCAGGCCTGCACCAACTTCAGCTCCAGTTGTAATTTGAGTCCCCCTGCATGGAGTGCCCCCAGATCTCCCAGCCTATGCACACCTCAGCTCTAGCCATCCTGCCAGGTTGTCATCTCTTCTATACCTGCTTTGTCTCCAGCCATCATGGGAGGCCAGCCCTTGCATGGAGCACACTGAGGCCCTCTGGCTTACACCTGCTTTGACTCTGGCTATCTTGCCAGGGTACCTCCTGCCCAGAATGCCCGAACTCCTCCGCTCATGCCCACTTTGGTTCTAGCCATCTCATTAGCCAGTGCAGATTTCCCTGGGACCTGATCTCCATGCCTGCTACAGATCTAGCCAACTACTCAAAACTGACAGGTGTAGAGTCTATACAGGAGATGTTCCTTCACAAGGCCATTCATTCAAGTCTAGAAGTAGCTGTTTCATCTAATTCAGAGGAAAAGATATAGAAAGTCATATAAATGAGACAGAAGAATGAATCTGAAGCAGAAGAACAAGACAAAACTCAGAAAAAGAACTAAATGGAAAAGATATAAGAATATGCTAGATAAAGAGTTTAAAGTAATGATCATAATGATACTCACTACACTGAAGAGAAGAGTGAATGAGCTCAGAACTTCAATTAAGAGGTAGAAAATAGTAAAAGAACCAATCAGAGTTGAAGAATTCAGTAACTGAAATGAAAAAGATGCCAGAAGGAATCAACAGCAGATAAGCAGATACATAAGAACAGATTAATGATCTGGAAGACAGGATAAGGAAAAACACCCAAGCTGAAAAGAAAAAGAAAAAAAAATGATGAGGATAGGTTAAGGGATTTCTAGGACAACATCAAGCATGTTTAACACTTGCATTATAGGGGTCCCAAAAGAAGAAGGGGAAGAGAAAAGGGCAGAGAACTTATTTGAAGACATAAGAGCTGAAAACTTCCCTAACATGAGCAAGAAAACAGACACCCAGGTCCAGAAAGAAGAGAGTCCCAAATAAGATGAACCCAATAAGGTCCACACGAAGACACACAATTTAAAGGTTAAAGATGAAGAGAGAATATTGAAAGCAGCAAGAGAAAAACAGCAAGTTATGTTTTTCAAATGAAACTCCATAAGGCTATTAGCTGATATTTTTAGCACAAACTTTACAGGCCAGAAGGGAGTGGCGTGATATATTTCAAGTGCTAAAGGAAAACGAACAAACAAACAAACGTACAACAAAGAATACTCTGACAGCAAGATTACCATTCAGAAGTGAAGGGGAGATAAAGAGTTGCCCAGACAAACAGAAGTTCAAGGAGTTCATCTCTGTTACATTAGGCTTTAAAAGAAAATTTAAATGGACTCTTTTAAGTGGAAAAGAGAAGTCCATTATTAGAAGTGAGAAAATTATGAAAGGAGAAAGTTTCACTAATAAAAGCAAACATACAACAAAGGTAGAATATCAATCACTTATAAAGCTAGTATAAAGCTTAAAAGACAAAAGTAGTAACAAATTATATCTAAAAATTAAGGGATTTATAAAAGAAGATGTAAAATATGACATACATAAATGAAGGGAATCAAAATGTAGTTCTTTCTGAGTGTGTGTGACTTAAAGTGACCATCACCTTAATATAGACTACTGTATACCTAGGATGTTATGTATGAACCTCCTGGTAACCACCAACTAAACACCTGTAATAGATAGAAATAGATAGAAATTGTCCAATCAAAAAAACATAGGGATACTGAATGGATAAAAAAATAAAACTCATTTTTATGCTACCTAGATGAGACTCGCTTGAGACGTGATGGCAGAGACAGACTGAAAGTAGAGATTGAAAAATATATTCCATGCATATAGAGGCAAGTACACAAAGCCAGGGTAGCAATAATTTATATTAAGCAAAATAGACTTTAAAATAAAGACTGTAACAAGACAAAGGCATTACATAATGGTGAAGAGATCAGTCCAACAAGAGAATATGACAGTTGTGAATATCTATGGACCCAGTATAGAAACCCCTGAATATATAGCAAATATTAAGACATAAAAGGATAAATCAACAGTAATACAATCATAGTAAGGGATTTTAACATTTACATCAATAAACTGTTCAGGCACAAAATCAGTAAAGAAACAGTGGCTTTGAATGACACAATAGACCAGATGGATATAACAGATAAATATAGAACATTCCATCCCCAAATAGCAGTATACACATTCTTTTCAAGTGCACATGGGACATTCTCCGGGATAGCTCATACACGTCTCAATAAATTGAAGAAGATTGAAATTATAACAAGCACTTTTCTGACCACAGTGTTATGAAAATGGAAATGAATTACAAGGAAAAAACATGAACATGTACAGGCTAACCAACATGAAACTAAATAACCAATGGGTCAACGAAGAAATCAAAGAGAAAATACAAAAAACTTAAATTTTTTTTAACGTTTATTTATTTTTGAGACAGAGACAGAGCGTAAGCAGGGAAGGGGCAGAGAGAGAGAGGGAGACACAGAATCTGAAACAGACTCCAGGCTCTGAGCTGTCAGCACAGAGCCTGACATGGGGCTCAAACCCACAAACTGTGAGATCATGACCTGAGCAGAAATTGGATGCTTAACTGACTGAACCACGTGGGGGCCCTCAAAAACCTTTAGATAAATGAAGATAGGAAAACAATTGTTCCAAATCTTTGAGATTCAACAAAGGCAGTTCTGAGAAGGAAATTTATAGTGATACAGGTCTACCTCAAGAAACAAGAAAAATATCAGTCTAACCTTATACCTAAGAGAACTAGTAAAAAAACAAAGCCCAAAGTTAGTACAAGGAAGGAAAGACCAGAGTGGAAATAAATGGGTATTAAATGTGATAGAAAAGATAAAACCAGGAAGTGGTTCTTTGGAAAGACAAAACTGATTAAACTTTAGGCAGATTAAAGAAAAAGAGAAGACTTCAATCAGAAATAAAAGAGAATAACCAATGCCAGAGAACTGTAAGTCTTAGAGTAGTATGGTAAGTAAGCCAATGAACTGGACAACTTAGAAGAAATGGATAAATTCATATATAAGAAAGTTATATATCATCTTATAAAACAGAATCAGGAAGAAATAGAAAATGTGGGCTGATGATTAGTAACAAAATTGAATCAGTAATAATAATAATAATAATAATAATAATAATAATAATACTCCCAACAAGCAAAAGAGGACCAGTTGGCCTCACAGCTGCAAAAAAGAGTACATTCAAACTTCTGAAGAGTAATACCTATTTTATTAAACTATTCCAAAAAAGAGAATTGCAAATTACATAGCTGATAAAGTACATTAGGGTGTCTAGAATAAAAATAAAATCAGATAAAACATGTTGGTGAAAATGTGGAACAGTCACCACTCTTGTGCAGTGCTGGTGGGAATGTAAAGTGATACAACCCTTTTCGAAAGCAATCTGGGAGCTGGTTCCTCAGAGTTACAACATTTATGCTCTGAGGTATGCAGCCAAGAGGAATGTTAGTTTATATATACATAGACTTGCACATGAATGCTTATAGCAATTTCATTCATAAAGCTAAAAGATGGAATTAACCCAAATGTACATCAACCTAAAAATGGACATAGGACATAATGGAGTATACCCATACAATGAAAGAATATTCAACTGTAACAGGAAAAAGAGATACTTGGTACAACATGACTGCTTTCTCCTTAGAGAAACACAGATGGACTTTAAAAACATTATGCTAAGTGAAATAAGCCAGTCACAAAAAAACCTGATGGTATAAGATTCCTTTTATATGAAATATTTGGAATAGGCAAATCTATGGAGATAGAAAGGATATGAGTTGTTATTTGGGACTGGAGGATGGAGAAGGGAATAGGAGGTGATGTCAAAAGAGTACAATGTTTCTTTTAGACATAATTGTAATGTTCTAAAATTGTGGTAATGGTCACATATTTGTGAATCTACAAAAGCCCCTGTAAATTGTACACTGTGTAGGGTCATTTATGTAGTAGGTGAACTCTATCTCAGTAACATCTTTAGTAGTTTTTCATGCATTTTCTTAACTTTTTCAGTATATTTATACTAGCTACTTTTATGTGTTTGCTCAATTAAACATGTGTATCCACACTTACTTATTTTTCACATTTGTCCTAATTTTGATTAAAATGATTATTTGAGATAATATAGCAACTCTGAATTCTAATTTTTCTTTTGTTGTTGTTCTTTAGAGACTTGTTTGAACTGAACCCATAGTTTGTTTTCCCCCTCAGTGTGCATGTGTTGATGTGTCTGCTCAAAACACTTTTTAACTTTTTAAAAACTATAAACCCAGATTCTTAATGGTTACTGGTGTGTTATTGTAATTCAGCCAGTATTTAAATAGAATTTGTATTCAAACACTTTGAGTAACCCTTCCATCCTCTGTATGTGAATCTGTATGTGGACTGGAGAATATTCAGATTTCAGGATTTGCTTTCCATTGGGTTCTCTTTTATTTCCTCTGCATGTGCCCATGGCATCATGTTCATTCAGGGATAAGTGGATGAGAG
This sequence comes from Prionailurus bengalensis, assembly GCF_016509475.1. NCBI lineage: Eukaryota > Metazoa > Chordata > Mammalia > Carnivora > Felidae > Prionailurus > Prionailurus bengalensis. The sequence goes on from NC_057343.1 coordinate 131,300,149, forward strand.
GGCCCTGTCTGGTCTCTTCTGTGCATGTGCACAGACTTGCACATGAGCATAGCTTCCCATCTCCAAGGATATGTGGATTTTTATTAAGATTCTATCTGTTCCATACATCAGTTCTCCTTGTTGAATATCTGGCTAGTCTGTCATCCCAGTCCCATCGCTTGCCTCAACCAGGGCTGCAGCCTCAGGTTAGGCTGTGGGGTTGTGTCTGTTGCTAAGCTTGCTACTGTTTACAGTCATATGCAAGAGTGTGTTTTTCTTTCTGCTGCAAGTGTCCTGATCCCCTTATAGCAGCGAAGCTGCTGTTTCTCATGGCTTGTCCTTCCCTTCTAAAACTAGCACAGTAACCAGGTTGGGGTAGGGCTATCAGAGAAGCTTCAGGCAAGAAGACTGTCACTGTTTTTGCCAAAGATGTAGAAGTTTTTCTTGAATAAGTGTTCCTCTGTTTGCTCTAAGGCTTTGGTTGGTCTCCAGAGTTTTGAAAAGAGTGTGACAGTTTTGTCCAGGTTTATGGTTGCTTTTTGGAGAAAGGACTTGCCAATATCCCTTGTTATGCTAGTCACAGTTGGTTTCCATAGTCTCTTTTGTTTGTTCTGTGTGTGTGTGTGTGTGTGTGTGCGTGTGTGTGTGTGTGCACGTGTGTGTGTGTGTGTGTGTGCGTGTGTGTGTGTGTGTTTTGGTGTTGTAATTGCAAAGTTTTAGGTATGTTTTCTGTATTTCCTAGAGAGCTATCCTACTTTAATTTTACACAGTCAGAAACAAATTATGAAATGGTAAACTTCTCTCATAGAGAAAGATCATAGGATTTAGAAGTTTGGTCCTTTGAGGTGCCTGGGTTACTCAGTCAGTTAGCGTCCAACTCCTGATTTCAGGTCAGGTTATGATCCCAAGGTCCTAGGAGCCAGGGTCATGACTACTTGGGATTCTTTCTATCTCTCCCTCTGCCCCTTTCCTCTGCTCACCCTTGTTCTATCTCTCAAGTTAAAAATAAAGAAAAAAAAATAGAAGTGTGATCCTTCTTCATTTATGATTTCTTCTTGGCTGCACAAAAAGTTATTCACTATGGATCTCCACTTCTGGCAGAGCAGAGAATATACAGGAGTTTGGAATCTCCTCCTTTTTTTCCTGCCCCACCAGTCTCTAGAAAAGACCACAAATAAGGTATCCTGTACTTATGTATTATTTATCTCTTCCATTCTTTTGTAAGTTCCACCGTCTTCATCAGGGTTTTGTAGAATATTGTGAAGTGAAATCCTGAAGTATGGTTCCCACTGGCGATGTACTCCTTTCAGATGCAAGTAATAAATTTCAGAATTTGTTCAATGTATTTTGAGGATCAACTACTTACAAAAACATTCATGGGATATAGGGAGCACATTGAATCTAAAGGCACAGATAAGGAATTATGTCATGCAGCGATAAGCAGTTGTAGTGTCTGGAAAATTCTTTTATAGTACTTGCGTGGTCCCTCTCCAGTGGCACTTTTAACATTCTCTCTCAACTGCTCTTATCTGTGTCTGTGTCTAAGGTTTTCAGCTTTTTGAGGGGCTTTGTCTCACTGCACTTGTTCCCCAGCATAGCTCCTTGAATATAAAAGATGCTTAACAAATCTTTCTTTATGAACTTCTTGGGAATAAAAGAAACACAAATTTTGCATCTTCATTATTTACCAGGAGTTAATTTCTGTCACTTTCCCTGGTCTCCATCAGCTAGAATATTATTAGCAAACAATTTGGTACTATTTAACAACACTTAATAAACAGTGTTATTTCCATTCTCAAGGAAGTGCACCTGTTGTCTAAATGTAGTTACCATGGCAGTAGTGGCAAAGATATTAAGATATCCATTTTCCAGAAAAATTGAGCCTATCCAGTTTTTGTCAATCTCACATAAATATGACAGTTTCTTTTCTGAAAATCATTAAACAAGATGGGCATACACACACACACACACACACACACACACACAAAACACAAAACTTACAAAAGATGATGTTAATCCAATAACAAAGAGTCATAACTCCTGATTTTTTTCTTTTATTTCAGGATGTAATTTATAATTTAAGGATTAATTGAATATGGAAGGCAACTAACATTTTTTATTTTATAGAGGATTATGCAGAATATAAGCCACAGTCTGGAGAAACATTATGACTCATACAGGTTGAGCCTGCAAATTAAAAAATCTATTTTGAGAGGCCTTTCCTACATTGGTACAAAATGATAAAATGTTAACACATTCTAGTAGCAGTGCCTTCTGTTACTTAGAAAAATTAAGGATAATTGTAGTTTCTTGGAGGATCTAGGTAACAAGTGTACCAATTATATTATTTTTCAATGCAACATAGATGGAAAATAAAGCCACAGTTTTCCAGTTTTTAAGAAAAAACTTCAGATCAGACCCAAGGAATTAGGTTGGCAAAAAAGATACTTTAAATTAATTTTGAAGGTTTATTTTCTTAGAAATCTTGTCTTGAAGTGTAAGAGGTTGTTCTGAGACTATAGTGTAGGAAATTTTACTAAGGTACTCTGCTGCTCAGAACCTTAATTTTCATGTAAACTGAGAATCATACAATGTTTGAACTAGTGCCTCCTCTCTTGGAAGATAGGGGCTTCTGGGTTGTCCAAGTCACCTGAATTGGGGACCGCCTCCACAATGTTCTCCTCTAGTCACTGAGTTTACATGACTTCTCCATCTCTTGTGACCAAGTTTACCTTTAATGTCCACTACTCTCTTGGGCTAATACTGGCTGTGAATGTTAAGTGAAGTGATTTCTTGAAAAAAGGAGTTGTAGAAAGGGAAGGCAGTTTTCCTTGATGCTCTTGGGGGCACTGGCTGGATGAAAACTCAACTGACAAAGATAGATGAATAAGAGAAAAGCAAACATGTTTTTTAAATATTACTTTTATGAGGCATGGGAACTTTCTTAAGGATCTGGAGACTCAAAGAACTAGTTCAACCTGAGTATTTTATACTAGATTTGATAGGGAATATAGAGTCATGGAGAAATATGATAGGGCCCTAAAGAGTACGAGGTAAAAATAGTAAACTGGGGAACTTTACAAGGCTTGTTGGTTCAGAATCTTCTCAGTGTCTCTTTATCTTCAGAGATAAGGCTGTTCTTTTCCCCTGGTGTAAGGAGGACACCCTTCACAGAGGGGTTGTTTGATCTGCCTCAGGGGAGAAGGATGGGGGAAGGTCAGAGTGACTCATGCTTCTGCTGTTCTAACTCTTTCAACTTAAAATATTCAATATATTAAAGCACCATGCTTTGGAGTAGCATGTTAAGAACCCCATTAGAGTATATGACAAGCTTCAGAGCCCTACTGTTATTTCCTTGTACTAATCATACCTGGTTTGTATAGTCTTGCAAAGCATGGGTATAAAAGAAACTTTAACTTTGAATCTCAAGTTTCAGCAGCACTGAGAGCAGATAGAAGCTTTGGAATTTCATCCTTTCCTAGTCCCCTATTGCTGAGTGAAATAAGTCAGTCAGAGAAGGACAGATATTCTATGCTTTCACTCATATGTGGATCTTGAGAAAGTTAACAGAAGTCCTCAGGGGAAGGAAGGGGCAAAAATAGACACAGAGAGGGAGGGAGGCGAACCACAAGAGACTCTTAAATACGGAGAACAAACTGAGGTGGATGTGGGGTGAGGGAGAAGGGAAAATGGGTGATGGGCATTGAGGAGGGCACTTGTTGGGATGAGCACTGGGTGTTGTATGTAAGCCATTTTGACTATACATTATATTAAAAAAAGAAATGGAAAGAAGGCAAGAATCAAGTTTTCAAATTGCATGCGAGTTTTCTTTTACACTATAACAAAGTAGCTCCAAACATCATGGCTTTAAAAGTACAATCGTTTAGTGTTGTTCACAAGTGAGCTAGATGGAACTGTTGACCTAGGCGGCATCAGCTGTTCTCTCCTGGGCTTTCTTGTGCACCTGCATTTTGTCGGCCGGTTGGTCTTAGATGGCCTCCATCATATTTCTCATGATTGCTGGCTGTCTCCCAAACCAGACTGACCCAGGTAATAGATGCTAACTAATGTCTCTCCTCACCTAGGAGACTAGCCCAGAGGTATACAGGTCTTTCAAAGCTTAGGCTCAGGACTGACATATAGCAATTTTGCTGGTAGGTAATTGTTCAACTATCTCAGGCAAGTCACAGTGCAGCTCAAGAGCTAGGGGTCAGAAAATTAACCTCATAATGAAAGGATTGGCAAAGTCACATTGCAAGAGGTGTGGATATATGTTGGGGAATAATTGCATCCATATTTTGCAAATTGTCACAAATGATGATGATGATTCAATAGCAGGAGAATAAGAATCTTCCTGTTTCCTAAATAAGGATGAGAAAAACCTGGCATTACCAATGATTATTTTTCTACCTTCTCAACACTTTTTTTTTCCATTACTGTCCAGATCTTCCCAGGTAAATAACCATTAATAATAAAAACTTTGCCTTCTAATTTTTGGCAGTAGGACTAAAATTTCCATTCCTTAACAAATTAAACTGTTGCACATTTGGGAAGGCAATCTTTATACACTTTGGAAGAAATTTATTCTCAGGGATAATCTGTTAATTATTGCAAAATCAATCATTTCAGGACATTACTTCCAAAGATCACATTTATATCCATTAATAATATATCTACATCAGTGCTTCTTTAAAAAAAGAAGGAGGTGAGTTTTTTTGTTTTTTCTTGTATGAAGTTTCTTCATTGTATCTGAGGTGTGAAACTAACATAACAATTTGGTTTCAGAAATTGCTAAGACTGTTGAATTTTTAGTGGAAACAAAGTGTAAAAAAAAAAACAGAAATTCAACCAGCGGAGTATATTCTTACCTGAATAAAGAGACTCCAAGAAGGCTCTGGCCTTTGGTTTATTAATATATTGCTCTGGCTGCTGTATATTACCTGGGAAATGGCTCAGGCTCCATAACACAGCTTTTTTTTTCCCCCAATTCCTCCTCTGGATAGTTTATTAAAACTCAGGTAGGCCCTGAGGATGCCATTTGATATACCAAGTCACCCTGGACTGAAAGAGTTACACAACAGCTAACAGTTTCTGAATTGCAACTAAAGTGTCCTGTGCTTTTAGGCACATTGAATCTTTGAGGGAAATTAGAAACATATTGAAACCTTTGTTTGATTTTTGCTCTTGTTATCACTGATTGTTGTTCTGCATAAGATCACTATGTTTGGACTTGATCAGCTTCTACTCTCCTCTAATGGAAACTTTTAAATGTACAAACTAAAGAAATGTATTTCTACAAATGCCTTAAGTGCCTTGAGACTTAATTCCTACTTCCACAAAATTGTGCAATTTGGGGGCATACTTTTCACTTCTTAGCAACAAATTAAGCACACTTAAGATATAATATTTCCAAGAAATCCTCCATAACCTTTTTGTCTGGAGTACCCCATTTGTAAACACCCCCTCACTTATTAGCAATTTACTATTTCCTATTTGTGCTTCATAAGTGGATTCCATCAGTTTTTTCTTTTCACCCTTTAGACAAGCAATATATTCTAAACCAAAAATATCCTCAAAAGTATAAAAAAACCTATTTTTACTTCTTTTTCAAAGTGGAGAGAAAATAATTATTGATAAAACAATTTTTCTTCTAAAACATACATATACAACATAAAATTAAGCTTCAAAGTCCTCATTTGCAAAAATATAAGGTTTTCCAATCATTCAGTATATATGTGTGGCATTTCTGTAGTTAAACAAAATTTAACGAGTGACGATTTGAAAAATATAAAAATGGAGAAAAGCAAGATGTGTTAGTAACTCATATACTTCCTGCTGTCAGAATGAAATAGCCATATCTGTTTTCTTATTATTGTATCAAAGGAGAGGATTTTTTCCCTTATAGCTCTTCTAAAGACTTAATGCTTTAGTCTTGTCTGTTTCTTACATCTCAATGATCTGCTGGAGTTCTTTGCACAATGACTAGGTAAGCAGAAGGGTTTTTAGAGACCCTTGGCTCAACATTACAAATAAAATATTTTAAAAAGAAAAATTTAAGCAAACAGTTTAAGTATGTTATTAGCCTGATACCTGGTTTTCCCCATATATAGATGACCCCAATGTGAGAAAAAAATGTATTTAGTAATCTCTATTTTAGGAACTAGGTACCCCAATAGAAGAAGGAAAAATACATTAGGAAATCCAAAAAAAATTAAAAGATCATTTTAAAAAATTATCTTAGAAGTGTATACCTGTATTTTAATTAGGGATACTAGATTTGTGTAGAAACTATTAATTGTCTCTGGAATAAGTAAGAGCATGCTCAGTTCACAGTGGGTGATTTTCTGTTACATGGTGTCCATTTCTTTTTATTGTTATTCATTCACTTTTGCTTTTATTTATCCATTAATTCAGGAAATAACACTTGAAGGTCTCTAGGAATCTAAGGTAAATGAGACCAAAATTAAATTTCCAGGAGCATCCTTACTTGCCAAGAAATGACACATTCAAATAATATAATAATAATAATAATAATAATAATAATAATAATATACACTGTAATTTAGAAAGTGCATCAAAGCATAGGGGGGATATTTATGAGAGAGAATTAGTACTGGGGTTAATAGGCATCCAGGTGGGCATGTGCAGTGGGTTTTCTGTTTGTGTCACTCTAAATCCTATGTTGAAATCCTAATCCCAGTGTAATGGTATTAGGAGGTGAGACTTTGAGAGGTGATGAAGTCATCAGGATAGCGCTCCCATGAATGAGAATCCATGCCCTGATAAGAAGAGGCCACAGAAGGATACAGCAAGAAGATAGCCATATGTAAACCAGAAAGAGTGCTTTTATCAAGAACTTAACCCTGCTGGCACAGTGATCTCATGCTTCCTACCTCCAGAACTGTGTAAAAGAAATGTGTCTTGTGTAAGCTACTCATTTGGTGCTAATTTGTATAGTAACCTGAACTAAGAAAGTGATATTAAAAAGATGGAGTATTGCTACAACAGGTACTTAAAAATATGAAAGTGGCTTTGGAACCAGATAATGGTTAGAGGCTGGAAGAATTCTGAGGTTCATGCCAGGAGAAGCAAGGATTATTAGGAAGAGATCATTTTAAAGGCAATTCTGGTGAAAGCTAGGAAAGGAGAGAGGAGAGCTACAGAGAGTATTTCCATCTTCTTGGAAAATACATAAATAATTGTGTACCAAACGTCAGTGGAAGAATGGATGGTAAAGGCCATTCTCATGAGGTCAGATAGAAATAAAGAACATAAAATTGGAATGTAGAGGAAAGATGATTTTTCTTACAAAGTGGCAAAGAATCTGGCTAAACTGTGCTCATGTTCTAGTGTTTTGTGGAGGACAGAACTTGAGACGTGAAGTTGGATATTTGGATAGGAGATTTCTGTGTGAAATGTTGGGGTGGCTTGTTTCTTCCTGACTGTTTATAGTAAAAAAGAGAGGTGGAGTAGAGAGAGGTGGGGAAAAGAGAAGAGAGGGGGGGTACCTGGGTGGCTCAATCTGTTGGGCATCCGACTTCAGCTTAGGTCATGATCTCACGCTTCATGGGTTCAAGCCCTGCATTGGGCTCTGTGCTGACAGCTCTCAGAACTTGGAGTCTGCTTCAGATTCTGTGTCTTCCTCTCTCTCTGCCCCTCCCCCCATTTCACTCTGTCTCTCAAAAAAGAATAAGCATTAAAATAATATTTAAAAATTTGGGAAGAGAGAAATAACTTGAAAATGGAATTGACAAAGAAAAAGTAACTAGAACGTAAAGATTTGGGAAATTGGCAACCTATTCATACTGCAAACAATGAGAAGACCTGTTATAAGAAGAGACATTGAGAGAGATTATTTCTTTCTCCATAATGTGAGGATAGGAGAGAACATGCCCTTCTGTGAATGAGAAGGAAAGCTCTTACCAGGAATCAGATTGGCAGGCACCTTGATCTTGGGCTTCCCAGTTTCCAGAACTGTGAGTGAGGAAACATATCTGTTGCTTAGGCTAACCAGTCTTCTATTAATGCAACCCAACCTAAGACAATTCTCCTCTGTGAGATGAAAGATTGTGGTGAGTGTTCTCCAAGTCCTTAGAGTTCTGTGCTCTGGATCTGTACCCTGAATCTTTATGTTGGAGAAAATGCTGTTACTAACACAAATATAAGTGATTTACATTGATCACGGAAAGAATGTAAATAAAAACATATTTACAGTACAATAATTGCTATTCTACTACAGGCTGGAACAGGAACTTATGTAACCCTTAGGACAGTCTGACCAGCCTGGAACATGTGAAGTCTCAAGTGATGTGGACTTTTTACCAGGAGGGATCATAGGATAAAGATATTTCAGATGGAGATAACAGCATTCAACGTGAACAGAAACAGAAAAGCAGGGCGGAGGTGGGAAGGAGTATGGTGTAATGGCAGATCTGTGAATGTGACAGACACTGATGGTTTACTGGCTAGGTTACTTCAGCATCTATCCATATTCATGATGGTGGCTCCATATTGCCACCATTTAAGCTCTGCCTGAGGACCTTCTCTGGACACAGACATATGCTAAGGCTGCAGAAGCTTCCGCCAGAACAGATGGAAGTTAGAGAACAAGTAACCTAGTGCCCTTGCCCTTGAGGTGAGATGACTTAGAAGTCTGTCCCGCATGATCTCTTAGAGCCCCAGGGAATTGTGCATATCTGAGCCTGCAACAGTGCTCACACTGGAAGTGAGCTCTTCACTTTCTCAATTTTACCCTGTCTCTCTAGTGGTGGTTTCTTCCAAAATTTTACTTTCTCTTCAAACCCACCTGAGAGCTGTCTTATGGGGGTCCCTAACCCATAGTTGTGGGTATTGTTCTGTAACTAGAATTCAGATGTCATGAGAGTATAGCTGAAAGACTTGCCACATGTTGAGGGACTTTGTTTGACATTCTGATGATTTCGTATTTTATCTTATGACTTATGAGAGGCCATCAGAGGCTTATAAAGAGGGAAATGACATCAGTTTAGTGTTTTAAAAGATAATTCTTCCAGAAATGGAATGTGGAAGTAATTTCTTTATGTATTTAACTATTGTAATAATTTTAGAAAGAATAATAAAAGCCTAAATGATATATGAGAGATGATACTAACACAAGTCACAGACTTAAGAGACATTGCAGTGGGAGAATTGGCAAAATATGGTGACCAGGCTAGATTTGGGCAGGGGTGTCTGGAGGAGAGTACTTGAAGAAACACTCGTGCTTGGATAGTCAAAACTATCAGCCAAGACAAAGAACAGAGGTGGGGTGGATTTACCTTTGCTTCTGTTTGAGAGTGGCTCTCTCATGTTTCTTTGGAAAGATAGACTGTTAAGAGGGAACTGACAAGCATCAGAAGGGCTGATCTTCTGACAAATTATCCAGGAAATAACTCTGCCAACCTTTAAAGTCCATACAACTTCCTATTTTTGTTATGAGATACTAGCAGATGTTGGGATAGGGAAGAGGTGCACATATGTGACAGTAGAGGAGACTATAGCAGGATTCCTTTTTTTGTTCCTAAGGGGACCACTGGAATGACTGCCTGCTTGGTCATAGAATCCACTTTCTTACTTATCTCCAGTGTTTCCTTGTGAGAATAATGGCAGGTTTGACAAGAGCAACTGCTACCATATGCATTGTGCATATGTAAAGAAATTGGAACATGGAGGTGACCTGTAGATTTCCTGAGGCTCTGTGGTGAGTTAATGGTTATCATTGGGATCCCACTTTTTGAGTGTTAGGTCAGTTTCTTACACACAGTAAGTTAAGTAAGTAGGTGAAGATACCTGCTTAAAAGAGTATGGTAGATGGCTCGAAGTTGGTTGGAGCATTAAAACAGCAAAAGGGATTGAGGGGCTTGTTCAGTTAAAACTTCTCCCCATGGGTCCAACTCTGCTAGATTTAGTAGACTGTGACAAACTATTGGCAAGTGAATTTCACTCAGTGGCTTCAAGGCTCCCTTGATAAATACTTATCCTTTGGCAGGCCATACATTCTCAGCCCCTTTAAAACTAAGTCTGTGAACCTAGTCGATTGGGTAAATTGAAATCAATAGTGGCCGGAGAGAGAGAGAGAGAGAGAGAGAGAGAGAGAGAGAGAGAGAGAGGGAGAGAGAGAGAAAGAGAGAGAAAGAGAGAGAAAGAGAGAGAGATTGATTCACTGCATGACAGATCGATGTATACCTCTTCACTGCAAATAGATACAGACCACAGAAGGGTGGAAATTTTATCCTATCCCAGAGGGCAAGAGGTTTTCTACAGATTTCATTACTTTGTAAAATGTTCCGTGGTCTTGAGCAACATTTATTCAGGACCTTCTGGGCTATGATGTATGCACTCTTTGCTAAGTGACCTCCAGAGTAAAAGTTTTAAAGTTTTTATCTGTGCTAATTAGGGTGTGGAACAAGGACACTTGCAATAAGGTATGTTGTTAAGTGTGGTGCTAGACACTTAGAGTGAAAGGCCCTATTGTATAGATTCACCAGGAAATTCTATTTGAGAAACTCAATGCCAAATTTAGAATTCTTTATGTGAAACCATGGTCACAAGTGTTGGCTAAGGCTATAAGCATAAACTCCTTACAGGTGCAACCTAAAGCAAAAATTATTCAATAAGAAATTATTGATGGGGATGCCTGGGTAGCTCAGTAGGTTAAGCCTCTCTTGATTTTGGCTCAGGTCATGATCTCACTCTGAGTTTGAGCCCCATGTTAGGCTCTGCACTGACAATGCAAAGCCTGTTTGGGATTCTGTCTCCCTCTCTGTCTCTGCCCTTCCCCCACTTGTATTCTCTCTGTCTCTCTCTCTGTCTCTCTCTGTCTCTCTCTCAAAAAGAAATAAATATAAAAAAGAAATTATTGAAGGCCTACTGATTTTATTTTATTATATCATGTTTTATTTTATTTTTTAAGTTTATTTATTTATTTTGAGAGAGACATAGACAGCCTGAGTAGGGGAGGGACACAGAGGGAGCGAAAGAGAGAATCCTAGGCAGGCCTCGCACTGCCAGCACAGAGCCCAACAGGGAGCCCAAACCCACAAACCATGAGATCATGTCCTGAGCCGAAACCAAGAGTAGGACACTTTACCTAACTGAACCACCCAGCAGCCCCTGATTTTATTTTTTTTTTAATGTGTATTTATCTACTTTCAGAGAGCAAGCAAATGGGTGAGGGGCAGAGGGAGAGAGAATCTTGAACAGGCTTCACGCTCAGCACAGAACACCATGCAGGGCTTGATCTCACGATCTTGAGATCATGACCTGAGCCAAAATCAAGAATCCCAATCTCAACTGACTGAACCACCCAGGCATCTGGTTTTAAAGTGTCATATATGCCACTCAAATAGGTACCAAAAATTCTTCACTAGAAACCCACTTCCTGATTTTGAGGAGTTTCTAACCTAATTGATTCTTAGAACTTTATAGCAATGAAATAAGTTAAAATGTTTTAAACTTGTTAATCTGAATAATCATTAAGAGGTTACTTGGTTTCATTTATATATATTTTTTAACCTATAAATGAGTAAGTGACAAAGTTTTCTTTGGCCATAGAGTTAACATGCCATCTTTAATTTTTCTGTCTTTTCATGAAAATGAGGTCCTTCTTGATATTCCAACTATTAAAATAATTCCCCTAATCCCCCAGTTCTAAATCCCATGGCTTTGCACACACTTGTTTTTGTGATACCATATTTTCCTTTTTATTCAGCCTTCTTTTGATTTAATTATATCTTGTTTTGTTTATCAGGGATATGGTATGTCATCAGTAGATGAACTTGCCTTGTATACTTATCTAGTAATTTATATAGGATAAAATATGGTTCAATAGTCTCTGCCAGTCCTAAACACAGGGGTTTAGACTTCCATGATTGTCTGATCCAAAGGATTTTTTTTATCATCATGGAGGACCCTCTAAAGCTCTGGTAATCCCTTCCCCTTCTTTCTGGCTAATGATTTTGAAAGACCAGAGTCTGAGTTTTGAATTATGAAGTAAAATATTACTCATCGAGGGGACATAGTCTTCCATAATTATAATTGATAACCATGCCATTTTTTTTTTTTTAGAAAAACCTCTTCCTCATTCCATGAGAAAATAAAGGATTAAGGAAAAGTCAGTCTTTGACAACTGGGACCCACATGCAGATAGTTTACTAGTAGCTTAAGAGTGTTGCTCCATTGTTGAATGGAAGAATTCTTTCTCCTTCAGCTCAGCAGTAAAATCTGTAGAGGACTCGTTGCTCATTATTTGTCACTTTTAGTAACACATAAAGCTGTGGTTGTTTTATGAAAAAAAGCCCTGTAGATTCAGGAATTCTGATTTGTATCTTAAAATTTTGATTCTTAAAACTAAGCCATCCTACTATATTCATTTAATACACATGAGATTCTTGTATGCAGGGGTAGGAATGCTTGAAAAAGAACAACACAAAGTATTGAATGCATGAAAATTTGTAGATCGATTCATATATGGAGAAGAATTTGTGTTTTATTTTCCCAAACCAGAAATGTGTGGTATTGTGGAAATGCAATATTCACTAAGTTACTTAACCAACCATATCCTCTGTTTAACTGAAAATAGAAAATAATTCTAATATGTATTTGATGGGATTTTATGCGGAGTAAATAAAGTAAATCAAAGGAAGTTATTAACCACAGTACCAAGTACATAATAATCATTCATGATGGTCAGTTACTAGTACCATAATTTTTCTTACTGTTATTATAATACTAGCATGCAGGTAAGTGAGGAGTACCAGAGTCAGGTTTTATTTCTGTTATGCTAACAAATCTTTCTGGAGAGAGAATTCTCGTCATTTATACCTATCTATATAGTCTGTTGTACTGTCCAGATTTTTGAAATTTGATTGATACGGCATTCGTAATCCCAATGAACTGTATATTTGCTACTTATTTCCTGGAAGATTAACTTGCATGTTCTTCCCATCATATTGATTGTATATTTGTGGTGCATATTGCAGATGCTATAAAACTATGTGAGAAGTTGGGCCTAAACATAGGAGATTTTATTTTATTTTTTTTAAATTTTTTTTCAACGTTTATTTATTTTTAGGAGATTTTAAATACTGGAAGACTGTTGCATTAATAGGAGCAACCATAATACCAAGCAGAGCATGATCCAAGTAAGAGTGGTGCACAGTGCTCTGGATGTTCTGGGAGCCATCACATCAGTTGGAGAAATCATAAAACATTTTAGAACTGAGGGGATGTGAGTGGGTCCTTTAAGAACAGTTTAGGTTTCATTAAGAGGAGGCAGATGGGATGGTCATTTTAGGGGGATCAAAGAGCGTGGGCAAGCGCCTGAAATGTTAAGGAAGGTTACTGGTCCAGTTTGGGCCTGGAGGGAGGAAATGGGAGGATGAGAAGAAAAAGGTAAGTCAGAGAGTACAGTTGGAAATGGTTCTGCTAAGAAATTTGAATTTTTTCCAGTAGGGAATAGGGAGTTACTGAAAAAGGAAAGAATATTCATGATCTGAATGGTGAGATTGAGAGATCAAGGAGCTTACCAAGGAAGTAAGTGAAGTCATCTATGTAGGTTGCATGCAGTGCTAAGAAAAGGTACTGGCAGGAAGGATATAAAGTACATGAGGCAGAAAGGGTGAAGTTACTCGTTACAGAAGAAAGCAAAGAAGGAGGGCTGAAGGATTGGATCCTTCCTGCAAGATTGGTAGAAAAGCAAAGATATTATCAGAACTCGGGACATCTGAAAACATACCACCTAAGGACATTTACACATAATCGTCCCTTTGCCTGACATGTTCTTCTTCTAACTATTCAAATGCCTCGTGGTATTACCTACTTTGAATTTTTCTAAAAAAGGTGGCTTTTCACCTTCTTCCATTTGCTCCATTTACAATGGTGGCCCACACTGTTCTATCACCTGCCCTGCATTCTTGATGTCCCTTAATCTGCTTGTTTTCTTTTTCCCGTAAAATTCATCACCGTCTAAAATGCTAAATAACGTTTTTTTTTATTATGTGTAGTGTTTACTTCTCTTTTCCTCCTCCACTCTTCTATTAATAGATGAATTGCAGACAACTAGAAAAAGACACAGTAAACATGCTCAATAAACACTTATTGAGTGAACAAAGTATTGTATTAGGGTTTCTTGGGAGTCTTACTTTAAACAAAAAAGAGCCATTTTTAGTTTAAAACTGTACTTGAACATATGTTTGTAGGTGTTTTGAAGATTCTTAAATACCACTTTTTCATTAAGGCATCTTAAATGTTTTTCCTTACAATTTTGCTTATGCTGTTTCAAAAATGAAGGTAACATTTGCTTAGGAAATGTAAAATATGACTTATTTCTGTTTAAATGTTTATATTTTTAATTAGCAAGGTACAAATTAGTGGCATAATAAGAATAACATTGTGAACAAGGAAGAGAATTCCCCTTTGAGATATTATTCCAAATAATCTTTCATTCCAAAGAGTGAAGTACATGAAAAATGAACTTTGCTGTAACTCAGCTTTTAATTTAGGTCTGAAAGATACTATCTTTAACAATGTCCTCGTTAGACTCTAGATGGCAATTCCTGCAAAGCCTCCTTAGCATAACCTTTTGGGAAAATGCAGATCAGGATCTACTGGTGTGACCACAGAAGTGATAGACATTCAGGGGAAATTCAGAGAAAATGACATTATTGGAAAGAGAGCTTTTCCTTGATAATTCTACCAATCATTTACCACTAAATTTGTAATAAATTCATATGAAAGAACAAAGGTATTTCCAGCTTACATGAATTCCTGTGACAGTTGCTTTATAGGGAAATCATGCAGTCTTCACTTAAAGACCTATTTTATCTAGGAAATTATTCTCAGAACATTATGAAATTTAGAGCTTCATTGTAATCTCAAGGAGAGTGAACAATTTATGAATAAAAAGAAATGAAACCATATGTACATTTTTAATAGGATATACCATTTTTGAAATTAAAACTTGATGTGATACAAGAAGCAGAATGGTGGTCCAGGCTTTTCCTAGAGGACTTTAATTTTTTTTTTTTAATTTTTAATGTTTATTTTTGAGAGAGAGAGCGCGCGCGTGAGTGGGGGAGGGGCAGAGAGAAGAGGAAGACATGGAATCCAAAGCAGGCTCCAGACTCTGAGCTGTCTCCACAGAGCCTGATGCAGGGCTCAAACTCATGAACTGTGAGATCATGACCTGAGCTGAAGTCAGACACTTAACCGACTGAGCCACCCAGGCACCCCCAAGGACTTTAATTTTAAAGCAAGTAAAAATGAAGCAGACTGATGTCTAAGTATCTTTATTTTTCCTGCCTGTTTCTCTTTTTTTCCGTTATTATTTCCTTTGACTCTCTGAGATGACGATAAAATGAAACTAGTAATAAATTAAAAATATGGAGAAGACTCTTAATGGATTGTTGGATAATCCAAACATGGTACTCAAACTCTACAATGAAACATTTAGCCAATTATACTTATATAATGAAATATTATCATTATGTACAACATTATGAAAAGAGAGTATTGATGAATGTTGCATGAGGATGAAATTTAAAAACATTCTGCTAAGAGAAGTCAGACACACAAGATCACATATTGGATTATTTCATTTATATATAATGCTCCAAATAGGCAAATCTATAGAGACAAAAAAGAGATTAATTTGTCAGGAGCAAAAATGAGAGAAGAATGAGGAGTGACTGCTGATGGGCACAGTTGTTGGTGGGGGGAGGCTAGAAATGTTCTGAGTTAGGTTGTGGTGATAGTTGTACAACTTTATGACTATACCGGAAGCCACTGAATTGTACATCTAAAAAACTCACGTATTCTTCAGATATTGGGTCAATTGTTAGGTCAACTCAGTAAATCCGATGATAGTGTTATGACAAGTCTTCTATAACACTATTTGTTTCTTTTATATTCCCCTTAGATTCTTTTTATCTGTGTATTTACTAAAATCTTAAATCTTGTTGATATAGCTATCCCTTTTTTGATTCTCCTGGTTTTGCTTTACACACTTCGATACTCTGCTTTTAGGTGTGTACACACTTAGGATTGTTAAGTCTTCTTGACAAATTAACCCTCTTTATCTCAGAAATAAAACCATACCATGCCACATCTTAAATTGTCAAAAATTAGTGACAAAGAAAACAGGAAAATATTAAAAGCAGCTAGTACTGATAGATAATTTGACAGTGTTCATAGACTTATTATCAGATTATGCAGTACCTCTCTATCTCGGGCAATACTCCTTATCCTTCTCTACTTTGTCAGATACCAGTGCAGCCACTCCTGCTTTTCTTTTCTTTTTACATGTTCAATCGTTTTCCACTTGTGCTTTTATATTTAAAATGTACCTCTTGTATATAGCTAGGTCTTGTTTTTCAAACCAATCTGTCAAATTTGCCTTTTATTTGGTGTGTTTAGACCATTTACATTTTATATAGTTAACTTGTATGATATATTTGGATTTATTTTTATTCTCTCACTATTTGTTTTCTATTTCATTCCCTGTTTGTTATTGTTTTTCTTTTCTCTTTGGCTTTTTAATTAATTGAATTTTTTTAAGGATTCTATTTTATCTCTGCGAACAGGCTTATTACTTTTTACAGCTTTTACTTTATTATATGTTGCTGTAGTGAGGTGATACTTTTATTTTTTGAAGTTTAAAACGAGAAAAAACCCTTGATATTTACCACTGTATTTGCCATTTCTGATGCTCCTCATTCCTTTGCAGAGATTAGGGATTGACACTGTATGGCCTGCCACATGTTTTTGTAAATAAAATTTTATTGTAATGTAGCCACACTCATTCATTTACATATTGTGTATGGCTGCTTTCATGCTAAAATGGCGGAGTTGAATACTTAGAACAGAATCCAAGTGGCCTGCAAAGCTTAAAATACTTTTTATTGACTCTTTAAGGAAAATGTTTACCTACGCCCATTGTAGGTTCATGCTTTCAGCAGATGGAATTTTCCTTCTACCTGAAGAATTCCCCTTAATGTATTGAGTAGTACAGTCCTACTGACAGTAATTTCTCAGGCTAAACCTCTAATAGTGCAGGCCCAGGGCACTTTTCTGTCCTTGCTTCATGGGTAGAGAATATTTTCTCCTTTCTCTTTCCCCAGCTTCAGTGAATCTTCCATCTGTGATCTGGAGATGGAAGGCTTTGGTGGCCTTCCCTTTGAGTCCTACAGCTCTAGTTCCACAGGGGAGAAGGATCTGAGCAGGGCTGCCTGACTTAGCTGCTTTCATTGGTACCTTGTCCCAATCTTTCTCATGATCTCCATGTGTGAGGCTGCAAAGAAGAATCTCTGAGGGGGTGCTGACTCCTCCATTTCTGTGGTTGCCAGGAGTTCTGCACATCCATGTAGGCCAAACTTGGCCTTTCGTACCCACATTCCAGCCTACCCACTTGTATGGTGATGCACATTACCCTTGTGTTCTCCAGATGAATAGGTGCTTTTGTCTCACTTCTTAGGGATGCTGGTCTTTCCTTATATTTTTAGCTAGTTGTTTCCTGTGCACCTTTAGCCGTCTTATGGGTTCAAGAAACAGTATGTTTTTATAGATTTTTTTGGCTTTATCTTGTTAAGTCTGAAGCATTTCTCTTTCCAGATGTCTACAGCCTAAGTAAATGCCTTATTTGTTCAAATATATTTTTCTATTCTCCTTTCTTTTCCCTTTGTTTCTTGGACTCTAATAACATGTATGTTAGAGAATTCAGTATTGTTTCTTAAGTTATTTATTTTTCAATTTTTTTTCTGTCTGTGCTTCATTTTAGATGGTATCTTTTGCTTTATCTTTTAATTTTCCTGATCATTCATTCTACAACGTCTAATCTATCAATCCAGTTCATTAAACACATATTTTGGGTTTTGGTATTTTCTTGATTTCCTTTTCATTTATTTGTATTTTCCATTTATGTTTTTGCATAGTTATAATATTTCCTTTAAAATTTATCAGATTAATGGAGACATAATTTACATATAACTAATCTTTTCTCAATCAGTTTCAAAAATATACATAGTCATATAACTACCACAACAATCAGGAAAAATTCATTCCTCTCTCTCTCTCTCATCTCTAGACCTTGGCAACCTCTGATCTGTTTTCTGTTCGTATAGTTTAATAGTGTTTTCTGTTCTCACATTTAATATACACAGGATAATGCAGTATGTAGTCTTATGCATGTCTGACTTCTTTCACTTAGCAAATGACTTACAGATTCTTTCATGTCATTAAATGTGTTAGTGGTTCTTTTCTTACAATGGCCATTTTAACACGTTTTTCTGCTAATTTAATCATCTTTGTGATTCCTGGATCTCCTTTTATTGAGTGACTATTTTTTTCTTCTGGGAAATACATCATGTGTTTTTCCTTTTTGCCTGTCTGGTAATTTTTGATTAATCCAAGACATTTTGGAATATGTGATTGATTGCTGGAATGCATTGTCTTCACGTGGAGACTATTGGCTTTTTCCTGGAGGGAAATTACACTTCTGGCATGGCAATTTCATTCCCTCAAGGCCTGTTTTGAAGCCTTTTTAAGGTCATGTATATTGCAGGCCTTACACTAGGGCTAACTTGCTCCTTAGATGAATGTGTTGGCAAGTGGGATCACTCTTTAAAGCTCCATGTATTCAACAATGTCTTTTCATTAGGCCTTTGGGATCTTGGATGATTTGCATCCTTTAGTAAGCTTTTGAAATTTTTGGACTTAAAATTCCCCATAAATTTTTATTTTCCTAGAAATTGTTCTTCACCTGTTCTTTGATTCTGTAATGTATAGCTTAGTATTTGGCCAAAGACTCAAGGGTTCCATAACTTACAGACATTTTTCCTTCTGTAGCTCCTTCCTTTTGATACTCTTCTCCTTAAGTTCCTACTACCTTGCTAACTCTGTCTTATCTTCTGAGAAACTACCAGCCTTGTTTCTATTCTAATCCATGAGCCATGGTCTAAAAATTGTTTATAGACAGAAATACTGGGTGATGATGGAGCTGACTTCATCTTTCCCCATTCTTTCAGGGATTTCATTGCAACAATACTATACATTGTTCGATGTCTGAGAAGAATTAATATATATTTCCCCAGTTTTTAATAATTTATAGTGGGAGACATCCCTTTTGACCTAAAACAGAAGTCTCTTTATGATGTTTTGATAAGCAGAATTCCTTAATTTTTTGAGGTGGGGGGGGTAAATTTTTATCTATCTATCTATTTATGTATTTATGTATTTATTTTGAGGGGGTGGGGCAGAGAGAGAAGGAGAAAGAGAATCCTAAGTAGGCTCCATCTTGTCAGTGCAGAGCTCGACGTGAGGCTTGATCTCATGAATCGTGACATCATGACCTGAGTCAAAATCAAGAATTGGACACCTAACTTACTGAACCACCCAGGTACCCCAAATTCTTTATTTTTAATATGGTTGATCTTTCTCTTTTTCTTTATGGTTTTATCCTTCTTATGTCATATACAAATATGGTTTTATATTTTCTTTTAAAGGCTTTAAAGTTTTATCTTTCCAATTTAAGTGCTTATACTTTGGTATTGATTTCTTTGTGATATGTTAATGTTTCCCCCTCCCCCCCCTCCCGTGCATGACCAATTGCCCTAGCTCCATTTCTTAAATACCTAATTCTTTACTTGCTATTCTGCAGTGCCTTTTAAACCACATACCAGATCTATCTACGGTTGGTTCTGTGTCTCAGCTTTTTTTCTTATGTATGTAATCATTTCAGTTCCTGTAGCCTTTACATATCTGAAGCCATTTTTTATGGCTTATTTGTATTCTTCCTCATGCTGGCATGCTTTGTCATTCTCTCTGTGTACATTTTTACTATCAGATAATGATTTCAGCACTGTTGTCCATGGTAATCCTTTGAGTTTTATATCTAAATTAGTTGGTTCTGACATGATTTATATATATTTCTCCCCACTTCCCAGGGGCACTGACAACCCAAGACACTTAAAATTTGCAACTTAGGTTTGAATTATAACTCAAATTAGTATGAATATATGTTCAAGAGGAGTCCTTCTCTGGTGATAACTTTTTTTTCCTGCTCTCCATTTATAGACAAAGCTGAGATAGGACTTAAAGACTTTTTTCCTAGTGTGTCACCTTTCTGCAGCCTTATCTTCACGTGGGTATCTCCAATCTAGCATCTCACCCTTCTCAGACCCCGGTTTTGTTTTTTTTTTCCTGTTGATTGATGTGATGAATATTTTAAAACCCAAGTATCTAGAGATCCATATATACCTCCAGGGAAACTGCAGGATCAAATCTTGTATTACTTCTGTGAAATTACAGATTTCAATCATTTGTGCCCCCAGCTTTTATTCCCTTACTTAATTAAATCTACTTATTATGTTTTATGTATCTTTTATTTTCTATGGCTTATTATAGTTTTTGTTCTTTATCAAGTCTACCATATTACCAAAAATGTGCATTTTAATGCTATCACATTGATTCTCCTAAATTTCAAACAGAAACCAGCAGGCATATTCTTGAGCAGACAGTATCATGTAATGTGTGCTCTAATCGAGGAGTATCTAAAAACAGTGGTCTTTTAATCACTCTTGGCAAGTAAATCCAGCACGTTACATACAACAAAGGCAATGGGTATTTAGGCATAGTGTATTATCATTACATTTGTGATGTTTTAAAGTAATCTAGATTCAGGATGCTAATTTAGATAAATGACATTAACCAAAAAAATGACCTAAAATATACCCAGTTATATATTTAGCAGAAATTAAGTATGTATTTGGAATAAAAGAAAAGAGAAATTTATACCAAATCCTAAAAATAAGTAATGGCTATAAATACTTAACCCATCCTGTTTTTTAATTTTATGTGAAGACTTGACATGAAATCCTCACCCTCCCTGTTATCTGGTACTTTGTGACTATATCCGTTCTTAGAATGGAGTGTGAATGCATAGCCAATACGTTATACAGAATACAAAGTGGAGCAAACTGTCTTCTATGATGAAGAAAGTATTTTGAAATTTCACCATGGTAATCATCGATACAAAATGATAAAAATATAATGATACTTAGCTGAAAAACAACCTATAGCAACTAAATCAGACTTTCCTTAGCTTTCACCAAACTATATTCAAAGCCAAATGATAATAAATCAATACCAATAAAATTCTGAGAGAAATTGTGTGTGCTCACCTAGATTCACTTGTGATACTGATACAGTAGACATACATTTCTAACTAGGAAAGAACTCAAGAAATAAAGCATACAAATATACTCTTAGAGATAAACTATTTGCTGATAAATTAAGGCACATTGAAAAGTAAATCTAAATAGAATTGAGGAATTGAGGAATCTGTGTTAAAGACCTAGTTGTAAACACATAATTCATTGAAATATGGAAAAATATGAAACAACTGTGCATATTATGAATATAGAATAGTATGTGAAAGTTATTATAAAGGGTATATATAAAACAACTCACCAATACAAAAGGCTGTGGAAGGGAAGGTGGGAAAAATTGAGAATGTTGTCTTCATTTTTTATTATGGGAAGTCATTTGTAGTTCTTTAAATAAAAATATGGTTTAAAAAAACTTAATTAGCATATTTTTAAATGTTTCTTTGTTTATTTTGAGTGAGAGAAAGAGAGAGTGCAAACATGGAGGGACAGAGGGAGAGAGGGAAAGAGAGAATCCCCAGCAAGCTCCACAGTGTCCATGCAGAGCCCGACCCAGACCTCAGGTTTACAAACCCTGAGATCACGACCTGAGCAAAAAACAAGAGTCAGATGTTTAACCTACTGAGCCACTCAGGGGCCTCAAAATTATTTTTTTAATATTAGATATTTTGGGAGGCTTTCTTACTAATTTGATTTATTTGAAAGTCAGAGTTTGTTGGGGTATTTTTTTCTGTTAAATTTTAATAAATCAAATTGAATACTTGCTGTTAAAGACACAACATATGAGGAATTTCAAAGGATCCAGAAAGAAAAGAATAGAAATTTTATTTATATATTTTTTTAAACTACAAAAAAGGAAATGAAGCTTTACTGTATTACAGAGTTTGACATCTGATTTCTTTGGTGAGTCATTGTGGTCAATTAATTAGTTACATAAATAGTTCCAATCTCCACTCCTTCCTGTTAGCATCCCCATTGTAATGCATGCGTCTTGCAGTTCCTCCCTTTAAAAGGTAGAGATTATTCGCCCACACTGTATCAGGCTGGCTTGTGCCTTGTTTGGGCAAATAGATAGTGGTGGAGCAAAAGTATTGTTACTCTGAACCACAAAAGTATTGTTAATCTGAACCACAAAAGGCCTTACCTCCTTCACTCTCCTTTTTGGACCACCGTGACTGCTATGTGAACAAGCATAGGTTACTGGATTCTTCATGACATTCTTCCATTTCCCTTTGCCCTTCCCATGTCCACCTGCCCTATCTTCCTTCCACACACCTAATATCTAAGTTTTCTTTTTCTGTTTTCTCTAGTTGTCCTTTGTTCTTGCCTTGAAGTAGAAAATTTGCCATAGTGGCTTTTTCCTAAACTGAAAACAAATTTATGAAAGGAAAGAAGAGTGTCTATATGACATGAAAACATTCTAATACAAAGTGAATATTTGCTTGCACTTTTAAATACTTTTGAGAATGAGAAGAGTGTTTTTGCATGCATTTTTTGAAATATGTGTTTATTTTGTTTTGAATGGAAATGAGTATTCAGTAATTTGCTTTAAATGTAAGTATGTTTGGCTTTTATGGACACAGCTAGGACTAACCTTCTATGAAGAACATTTTACCCTTGGCATTATTTGATATTGGAACTACACGGCAGATGCTAATGACAGATGCCCCCTTTGCATATTATTAGTATCATATTCCAAATTAGATTGCTAAGTTGTCCATGATCTTTCTCTGTATTACTAGAACATGAAATCTGTTTTGTTACTTAGAAATTAAATATTCACAGATCACTTGACCCTAGCTGAAGGGGCAAAGAAGCCAAAGAAATTAAATTTATTTTGTTGTTACTGTATTTAGAAAAAAGTAGCATTCCCTTATAAGAACTATTCATTCTTTACTCATCGCATAGAAGAAAACTTTAAAACTCTAACTATGTTGGTTGCACTATTTTTACATCTTTTTGTGATCTATATAAATCGATATATTCTTCTCAGTTATTTTTACCCAAAATCAGGCATTGTGCACAGACAGTTGGTATAAAATTTTCAGAGTATCAATAGGTAGATTTCATTCACCATGATGCATGGTTTTTCCCATGATATATATATTTTTTAGTTTCTTTTTCCATCTGAAAAAAAGCAGCAACTTATATTTCCTCAAGAGCTGATTTTAGGAGTAGAGTGGTTTTCTTTGTTTTCAGTTGAATCTTAAAAAAAATTCTTTATGAGAGTTTTGAAGAAGATATTGGAAAATAAAAAGCAATCTTTATATATAGTCCAAATTTTAACTTTCTCATAACCTTGAATAGTTTTTCACTTCAAATCTGCACCATATACTTACTTCCATTGATTTATAAAGGTGGGGAGCCGGTGCTGTGAGAAGTTTGAATAAGGTCACAAATTGGGTAATTCTAAACAGCCTCAAGTAATTTCTAAGTCATTTACAGAGAAGTAGGTAATCATTCCTTTTAAGAAAGTCATATTCTTTGGTAGGTTTTGGCAGACATCTTTGATTTTTGCTTACAGAGAAGTTTAATACTATTTTAGGCATGTGTCTTTAGAAACTCTGTTTTTTATGTAACTATGGTTAATCTGTGAGTATAAAGTAGTTGGTAAGCTTTTGAAATATTTTATAGAATGGCAGGTAGTGGCATTTGCCACCTTATTAACATCAGAAAGGGAGAGAGGGAGGGAGGGAGGGAGGGAGAGAGAGAGAGAGAGAGAGAGAGAGAGAGTGTGTGGTGTGTGTGTGTGTGTGTGTGTGTGTGGACATTTCTTGATACTGTTACAGGACTGTTTCACTTTTCTTTATTTGACTTCTTAGAACTTTTGTTTTCTGGACCAACATCTTTCAGGAACCTACCTAAATTTACCTTCCATATTGAAAGTAAGACCTTTTATGTGTGAAAATACATGATTTGAAAAAAAAAATTAAAGTATATGTTTTTAAACATACTGTTAAATAAATAATTTGCGTGATGTAAATAAAGGATAATTTGGACTGGAAAAGCCCACTTGCCTAAAAGTATAGAGAGAGATGTTTGTAGTAAATATATCATAATTTATTTCTGGTAACAAATGAAGTCCACTCCCCACCCCCCAACCTTAAGGCTTGGTTGACTTTGTCATCTATTGCTGCACAGCTCTGTCCTTGTTCTATAATGTAAGTATTTTAAATAAAAGCTGAAGATAATTGGCTCTGAGCTTATTGTGAGGTAGAGAGAAGGGAGGAATGTATGGAAAGATTCTATTTTTAGTGATTCTTTTGAAAAATGCAGTTTTCAAAATGTCTCTTTCAAATGATGTGTTTCACTTTTGTCCTCTGAGAAGCTCCCTGATGCATTGAAGCTAAGCTAGTCCAGTGACTCATAGATTATGTCACTATGTGTTAAAAGTGTGGGGTGGACCCTGTATATTTGGTGTGATTTTTTTTTATAGCATGGATTATATTTGTGTAGGAGGACATATGTGTATTTATAAATATATGTGTGTATTTAGTTTCTTAGATGGTTTTTAGTCTTTAATCATAATGTATTCAGACTTGAATTAAATAACAGGTTATAGACTGTGTTTTCATGCTCATTTGCTTCACAAACCATGTATATTCACTAATATAGCAACTAAGGGACCCATAAAGAAAGATATCAAATTTGGGGATGGGCATGTGTTTTTCAGCCTTCCAGAACATTTGATTTTGTTTCTTAAATGGCAAACAGCATTTTAAAGATTAATTTCAAAGGACAAGTTAGTGTTACCAGTTTTCAGATAAAATTTTTGAAGCATGAACTGAGTATTTCTTCATCATCAATAAGTAACCCATGTGTATTTGACACCAATATAGAGAAAGCCAGTGATGCTGTTACCTTATCAATGGTTTGACATCTTTGGACAAAAAATGATAGATCACTTACAAAACATAATTTGTCTTACAAGTATCTAAAATTCAAGGCAAATCATAGAGTTTAAAAGAATATTCTTATTGGTTATAATACACTGTTTCAAAAGATGTAACATTTTGTTACTATTAATATTATGGTGACAAGGTGCTAAAGAAGTATTATGAATTTGCAGTCATGTCTGTTCATTCTTAAACATGCAAAAAAGTCATATATAGAAAAATAGACTTATTAGTAGATTTTTATTTCCTAGACACAGATAAAGTAAGGAGTTTTGAATAAATTTCATTTGTGAATAAAGTCCTTTCTACAAATGGAAAAGAATACAGAAGAAAAATTGAACTTGCAAACTAAAAAGTTGATAGGTATAAAAGTAGACCTTTCCAAATTAAAACATTGGAAAAATAAAGACTAAAATACTGAAGGACAGTTTGAATTAGGTTAGTGATTCCTCAGATTGTTAAAAAAATATTAGGCAGGGCAGTTGAAAATGCAATTGTTGCACACTAAATCTGGAATAAAGCAAATGCTATCTGGAGATACTGAAAAAAATAGCCAGGACTGAATTGTACCAGGTTATAAATTTAGAGCTAATTTGAATAAAATG
Organism: Prionailurus bengalensis; assembly: GCF_016509475.1. NCBI lineage: Eukaryota > Metazoa > Chordata > Mammalia > Carnivora > Felidae > Prionailurus > Prionailurus bengalensis. The sequence continues at coordinate 131,325,805 of NC_057343.1, forward strand.
CTCATCTGGAGTTTAAAAAGGACAAGCTATATCCATGAAATTTGAAGACTTACAGCTAATTTAGATATAAACTGGCATAGTTCTTCCTCTCACAAGTTTCATATACTTGTGTAAATGTGTTTGGGATTTATGGGGGAAAAGTATGTGAAAAGGGAGGAAAATTGAAATAATCAAAGGAGCACTTTTCTTTGCAGGAAAATTTTTTTTTATGCGTTTGTAAAAATGTTTTGTCTTTCCCTCCAGAATATTTATAAATGTAGAGAAATACAAATGCAAAACGTTACACATATTGCTTTCTCTGTTCCAACATCTTTCCCTCAGTCTTTCTTGTGAGCATCCAGTGATGTCCCTGGAGTTGGTCATATGATTAGATACATATTACCCTTGTGTTTGTGGTTCCAAGGAGGTCTATGTGCTAATCCAGCTTCAGCCTTAGACGGTACTGGTAAACAAATACTCTTGTCACATCTCTATTTGAAGGCACCTGTCTTTCTTTAGTTTACAGTTTAGTAATCCTGTGTTTTAGCTGTTTTATGAGCTCAATAAATGTTTGATAAAGCAGATTATTTGGCTTTTTTTGTTGCTGTAAAAGTTGGAGCAATGTTTCTTCCAGCTCTCTGTGTCCTATAAAGAAATCACAAGTCTTAATTATTACATTTACCCCTTTTTAATGTTTGTCTTTAAAATATGTCATCATTTTTTATGGTTAATAGGTATTTGTTGAATTTAAGTGTATTACAAATTATTATTTTTACCATATCCATGATGCACCTGGAATTTTAGTACCTGTTATCATCTTTTACTCTTCTTCTGGTTTTATCATTCACTTTAGTCTCAACTCTATTTTATACTCTAAGAAATCATGTTTGCTTTAGAGTCAGTATTGGTCTATATTTACTCATATATTTACCTTCTACTTTATTCACTGCTTTCTTGTATTTCATGTGTCTCTGCATTCATTTGCCTTTTTCCTAATTCATCTAGAATCCCTTTTAGAGAGGGCCTACTGACAGTTAATTTCCTCAGTAATTTCTTGTCTGAAAACACTTTATTACATCTTTATTTTGTAGGATTTTTGCTTCATGTAAATTTATAGATGTTAATTTTGTTCTTATACCTTAAATATACTGTTCCATTGTCTTTTATCTTCAATAGTTTCTTTTTAAATGTCATGTAACAATCTTACTATTGTTCCTTTGACAAGTTTTTTTTCTTAGATTGTTCAGGAATTTTATTATAATGATTTTCTTTCTTTCTTTTCTTTTAACTTTATTTATTTACTTATTTTGAGCAAAAGAGAGAGCACAAGTTGTGGAGGGGGATCCCAGTCACATTCTGTGACCTTCTGTGTCAGAGAAAACAAGTATCCTGAATTTTATATTAAGCACAGCTATTGTTTTGGCACTATTAGACATGTGGTTTAATATTGACTATTTTGTACATTACATACATTGAGACATTCCTCATGTATTCTTTACCAGCCTCACTTTTCTTTTCCAGTTATACTTTTGACAGTTGCATGTTCAAATACATACATATTCCATAACTCAATTATCCATTCTACTTTCAATGGACACTTGTACTGGGGGCAGTCATTTTTTTAAATACAAGCAATGATTCTACACTTATTTTATGTCACTGATGCGTATATAATATACCTTATACAAGAGTTGCCAGACAGTGAGATGTGTGCATGTTCATGTTTAGAAAATAATGTTTTTAAAAAATAGTTAAACTAGTAAACAGTTTTGGCAATAGTTTTATATATTCTCATTGCTTGACATTCTTGGTAATACTTAATTCCTATTATATTTTCAAAATTTATTCATGTCAAAAATGTGGATGTGGTTGTTAGGATGACAGAGCATCTTTTCATGTTTATTTGTTATTTGTATTTTCTCTTTAATGAAAATATGTCCATATGTTTGCCCCATTCTCTATTAGATTGTCTTTTATTATTTATTCATAGGAATCCTTTGTGTATGATATGGATTATATTCTTAATTAGTTATAAACATTGCACAGATAGTTTCCAGTTTGCTCACTGCATTTCACTTATTTTGAGATGTCTTTGAAGTTCCCATGTACATACCAGTTTAGAACTATCAAATATTTCTGATGAACTGAGATTTTATCATTATATTGTAGTGCCTCTGCTTAAATGTCCTCCTGAGCTATTAAAATAGTTGGCAGTGATTATTCCATTAGTATTTCTTTGATTATTTTTGAGGCAGTAATTTTTTGTTTAACATTCTACATAATCTTATAATTATCACTACAATTACGAATTGGGAGTTTTTAATAAGCTTCTCTTGTTTTTCAGTGAAATCTTTATGGATTCGCAATATGTTTTAAATTCATGCTGCTTATTATTACTCATTGTGAAGTTTTTATTTCTTCCTGTTATAAAAGTGACAGCCTAGATTGATCAGTATATGAGATCACATAGGCTAACTGGTGCCCTAAATACCAGTAATACACTTAGTAAAATATATTTATTGGCCAAATAAAGTATTTTACAAATGTTCCTGGCCAAAAAGTTTTCTGATCTAAGCCTATACCATGTAAAAAAAAAAAAAATATATATATATATATATATATATATATATATATATATATATATATGAAAAATATATAAGGGTAGATCACTGAGGCCTATGGACTCTCTCAAAACAAAACAAAACAAAAAAACAAAAAACTAACAAACAAACAGTCAAAGACCAGCCAAGGTTAAGGAGGAGGGAAACAGACTCTTTGTTCATGGGGGAAAAACAGCCACTTGCCTGAATACAAAAACTACTGTTAGTTACAGGCAGCAGGGAGAGTCATAATAATGCAAGACCTAAGTGAGTGAGTTAGGCTCATGGCCTCAGGGAATATACTTTGCTATTCATGTCTCAGAGAAGATGAAAGTCTTTCTAAGCCTTAGGAAATGTGTGGGATCCTGGGAGCCTGAACAAAGCAAAGGTATGTTGAGCCTTAGTTGGTTATGAACACCAGGAAGCATCAGAAACAACCTTGTGGTTGCATGGGACTCAGTAGAAGCAGAAGATGTAAATTAGACTACCTTGACCTATTCTCCAGCAGGGTTGGCTGAAGCACAACTATCAGCTCTTCACAAACAGTCTTTGTGTATACAGGTGTTTTACACATAAGAGAGAGTATTACTTTCTACTTTGACATTTCATTATTTCTTAGCTCCAGGTGTCATGTGGAGAGGTAGATGCCTTAATTTGCTGGTGAAAGATGGCTATTCTAAACTCAGTTTTGCACTTGGGGCCTTGAATTGAAAGGTGGAAGAACGAATGTGGAATACAGGTAACTTGTTCTACAGACTCAAAAGACAGGGCCTTCCCCTGAATCATGTAATATCAAGCTGGTCAAGTCTAGCTGATAAAATTCAAGTAAGAGATGTCCCTGGGAAGCAGATTGGTCAGGACTAAACAGTTACAAGACAAGAGACAATGGAAATAGCCACTGCAGCATAGAATTACTCAAAAGCCTTATGTCTATGTCACTAGAATAAAGCCCATATTCAATTCACAGGACCCAAAGATAAGATGGAAATTAACTTTTAAGTGTATTGTCTTTGAAGAATAGCACCCAAAATTAGATGCAGTATGGAGTCACTACTTTGGTGAAGGTCTGCACTTTGTGATAAGTCAGCAATATCTAACATTCCATACTTGAAGGGTACAGTCTGCATGAGTTTTTTCTCCAAGTATGTTAAATGCATAGTGTCAAAATTAACTTCGTGTTAATAAATTTTTTCCAAGTGGGCTTTAAGATTACATATCATGGATTCTGGAAAAGTGACACATATTTTTTGGTATCCTGGTGAAGGTGAAACCAAGATTTTCTCTGCTAATCTCATTCATTGATAAATCCATTGAGTCTCAGCTACAGTCTGAAAACACTTAGAACGGGCAATAGGATGAATTTTGGCCTGAGATAACTGCTCTTGGCAATGGAACGTTTTTTGTTTTTGTTTTCGTTTTTTGTAGTGAATGGTGGTTAGGGTTGTGATCATCCTGTGTGTATGTACTTGATGTCACAGGGTCATGAAATTCTGGCATAAAAACAGTGTAGTAGTTGAGACCTTGAATTAACTACACCCATGCTGTTGAGAGTTAGGCCAGGATATGGTTGCTCAAAGAATATTAAGAACTCTTCTTAAATGTGACTGGGCATAAGAAGTTGTAAATGAATAATTTTGAACTTTATAGAATTACAAGAGAAGATTTGTTTTTGGATCATAATTTTTAAATCTAACACACTTAAGCTTTAACTTAAAAGAGGATTTAAATTTTGGAATTGAATTTCTCCCTGGAGATTTGAATGTAAATCTCTTTTGGTATTTTTTAATTTGAATACATTAATGTTGAAATTTAATCTTAATGTCACATCTCTTGTGGACAATATTGGACAACATGGCTAGATATAATGGAAAGAGAAGTAGATAGTGAATACATCTTTAACTGGAGTTAAGAATGGCTTGGAGTTGCATCAAAAAGAATAAAATACCTAGGAATAAATTTAACCAAGGAAGCAGAAGATCTGTACATTGAAAAGTACAAGATATTGATGAAAGGAATTGAAGAAAATACAAATAAATGGGAAGATATTCTGTGCTCATGGATTGCAAGAGTTAATATTGTTTAAATGTCTAAGAAGACATTTCATTAATGTCTTGTGCCTTCCAAGGGCAAAGTCTACATTGTCTAACAGTGGTTCCTGGAACATATCCAGATTGGTCTGAATGATGTGACATCAAAAACTTGTGTCTGTGTGTGTATAGGGGGCAGTGCTGAACTATCCTATTACATGAAGATAACCTACCCTGATATGGGGAAGATGTATCTGTGGTTGAGCTTAATGGTTAACCGAATGGATTATTAAAACAAAAATTTGAGGAATGAATTTTGGGGAATTCTGTCTCCTCTCTCATTATTGTTTCTTCCATGTGAAAGGAGTACCATTAACGTAAAATTTTAGCTTCCATTCCTTCACTCATTTTCTCCTGGTTGGAAGGGAGGAATAACATAACTGTTGGTGTTTGAAAAGAAAAGGTGCTTGCATAGACCAGGCTCTCATCTTTTCTTTGGAAAACAAGATGGCTGAAGAGAGACCATATTCTTGGCTTCTCTGACTCAGGAATGTCTGTGAATATCAGGATCAGATATTTTCTGTTTGTTCCCTCACATCCATTCTTTACCCTTCTCCATCCTGGTTTCTGCCCCAGGAAAGCTTATGTACTACAACTATAGGCACTTTTGATCTCCAGCTTTCAGCTGTGTTCAGCCTAAGGAGATACTTGGTAGTTGGTCAGAAAGAAGGAGAATGAGGTCAAGATATTTATTTCTCTAAGTCTCTCTTAGTTTAGTTGCACTGGACTGCCTGCTTCCCTTCAGCAAAGGTCATCTTTGATGTAGCTCTCTTAATAGGCAACCCTTCCCTGTATTTTGGCGGTAACCTGTTCCATTTCTTCGTATAGTTCTAGGGGCAATAACCAATTTATTGTTTCTTGCTTGTGAGCATTGTCCTCTGTCTTGCTGGTTTCTTTACATTCTAACTATGCAAACCCTCTGAGGAACCTTGACCAGTGAAGTAAATGGATCTAGTTCTAAAATTCAGTACAAAGAGGTGATTTGGCAGTATATATATATATGCTATATGTTCTAGCCTAAATTTTATTAGTAACAAATGTAAGACTTTGACTCTTTCTTGACTTTTTTGTCTCATTTTTTACTTAGTACAGATGGGAATAAAGGTGCTCAACTAGAATCCAAGTCAAGAATAAAAGGAAATATTTGGAAGGCTTTTTGTTTTCATATACATTTCAAAAAATTTAAATATTTATTTTTGAGAGAGGGAGAGAGAGACAGAGCATGAGTGGTGGAGGGGCAAAGACAGAGGAAGACACATAATCTGAAGCAGGCTCCCCAGGTTCTGAGCGGTCAACACAGAGTCCAGTTCAGGGCTTGAACTCAGGTCGAAGTCAGACACGTAACCGACTAAGCCACCCAGGTGTCCCTGGTTTTATATACATTTTATTATTTTTTTTCAATATATGAAGTTTATTGTCAAATTGGTTTTCATACAACACCCAGTGCTCATCCCAAAAGGTGCCCTCCTCAATACCCATCATCCACCCTCCCCTCCCTCCCTCCCCCCATCAACCCTCAGTTTGTTCTCAGTTTTTGAGAGTCTCTTATGCTTTGGCTCTCTCCCACTCTAACCTCCTTTTTTTTTTCCCTTCCCCTTCCCCATGGGTTTCTGTTAAGTTTCTCAGGATCCACATAAGAGTGAAAACATATGGTATCTGTCTTTCTCTGTATGGCTTACTTCACTTAGCATCACACTCTCCAGTTCCATCCATGTTGCTACAAAGGGCCATATTTCTTTCTTTCTCATTGCCATGTAGTACTCCATTGTGTATTTTAAACTGTGTCCCTTTGTTCCTAGTATAGTACTTTTTTTTATAGGAGTTTGTGTACATGTGTCTGAATTTAGTAGGCATGTATATGTATGTGTGTTTGGCAAGGTACAGCTGTGAATGAAAGGAATTGGCACATGGGACATTCTTTACCTACAAATCTGCTTTTGATTCTGGTAGGAGTTTTTCTATTAGTTTTTCAGAAATGTGTTTGCTAACTTTTAAAATGACACAATAGTAGTGTACTAAATAGACCGATTTTAATTGCAGTCTCTTTCATGCATGCAGTATGAAAGTCTCAAGTTTTAGTCAGAGATCCTTCTAGAAGCAACCATTCTCTGCTTAGAATACATCTAATGAAGAGGACATTTACCACCCCTAGAAGGGAAATGTTTCCATTAGATTTTGACCCAAAATATTTAAATGGTTCATTTATTTTTCAAAATGTTATCTTTATTTCCTATAAACCAAGTCACTAAACAGAGCTCATTTTAATTAAAATTCTCAATTGTCAATTTTTTGTTACATAAAAATACATTTTAATAAAATCCATTTAGACAGTCATGGAGAGTTCTTTTCTAAAAGCTTATGTAAAAGATTAGATTAGAATTTTAAAATTATAGAAAGATTTATACATAGACATTTTTCTAATAGGGAAAGAAAAACTATTTCCTTACACAGAATAACATGTATTTCTATATGCTGTTGCATGTTGTGGAATGATTAGCACAAAAGTTAAGTAAATGGTGCTGTTAAAAATTAACTTTGTCGGGAGGAAAATAGGCATGGAAAAAAGCCTTAATTCATCTGCAGGTTGGGTTTTATACTTGATGTGAGGGTTGCTAACATTTTTATTACCTGCAAAAACTGGGTACATGATCTTTGTTACGGGTCCGCGGGTGTAAGAATAAGAATGTACTTAATGCAAGCTTTGTCAATCTAGGGAGGCTGAGAGTGCTATGAGCTGTGTTCATATCTGACTTCTCTATCATAAAGTAATAACTGTCCCTCTAAAATTAAAACATATATTGGAGGAAGTATTTGGGGATTTTGCAAGTCTTAAGTTCCTTCTCAAACTTTTCCTTCACAATTTTAGCATCCATTGTATGTCTTGGTTGCAACAATTATTATTGTGGTGTTTATTTAATGGTGATAATCTGTTTTCCTATTCTTTCTACATTTATTATTAATTTGGCTTTTCCTGTAAGGAATGGCTGTCACTTTAATTATATATATTAATTGAATTTATTTTCATTAATATCATTGAGTACTCTTGGATATGCATTTCACTCTGTAGGTTAAAATTCAATAGTATGATTTTTCTTGTTGCTCAAATGCTTCCCATTTTGGTAATCAGGATATTTTTCAGATCAGTTCATCTTCTTTTGACATACCTTTTTCTTTAAGCATTTCCTTGCTTTTTGGCACAATGAAGATGTTTTGTGCTCTTTTGTGTTTTTCCTGCCCCAGGTCTGAAATCAACAACTACTCCAAGGAGTTCTGTTGTCTTTTCTTAAAAAAATCTTGTTTACAAGTCAAAATCTCAGGGCATCTGGGTGGCTCAGTTGGCTAAGTGTCCAACTTCAGCTCAGGTCATGATCTTGAGGCTTGTGAGTTCAAGCCCCACATCAGGCTCTGTGCTGACAGCTCAGAGCCTGGAACCTGCTTCTGATTCTGTCTCCCTATCTCCCTACTCCTTCCCTGTTCATGCTCTCTCTCTGTCTTTCAAAAATAAATAAACATTAAAAAAAAAAGAAATCAAAATCTGGGCTGTAGGTGTGCTCACAGACTCTGGGGTCATTTTTTCTAGGCCCTCTAGGCAGACATGACTAGAAAACACTTGTATTTATACCAGTCTAAACATACACAACAAAAATTTCTATTTATCTATACTATATTAAAAGACACGAGTTTATACTGCTACCTCAGATTCCATTCCAACACCACAGTGTTTAAACCTTCCCCTTAACTGATTTATAACATTTTTTCCACAATCAGAACCTTGGCTTTCATTAGTTATAATACATTTACTTGTTCAATTATAGTAGCTTCAGAATTGCTAACCTACATCTCTGTGGGAAACACTTATTCTAATAGATGAGAGCATGTATGTACAGTTCTTTTAGTCTTTAGCCTTAGAATATTCAGTCGAGGTACTCTTTTCCCAATTAGATTCTTTTTTCCTACCCTATTTGAGTGTGGTTATGGTGATCATTTGTAAAACAAGTGTATTTGTTAGTGTTTGTATTCCATTTTTTATCTTCTCTGTAAGTCTAGTTTACTTTTATGGTGTGTGAAGGGTATGTAAACTGTCACTATGGTTCTAAGAGTCAGATATAAACAAAGAGATACTCAGAGCAGTATCACTCCTCCTTCTTCCCTGTTCCTGTTTTCTCCTTCTTTCCATCCCTTTCCCACCTACCATCTGCACGTTGCCAATCTCTTTAGTTTCTAGTTTATGCTTCCTGTATTTCTTCTGTACAAATCTTTTGCACATGAACAGATACATGTGTACTTTTATCCCACCCTTCTTATAGGAGAGGTAGCACACTATAAATATTTATGTAGGCTGTGTTTTTTTCATGATAAACATGTCTGGAAATTACTTCATTTCAGTTTATAGCTACATTCCTCCTCTATTTATATAGCCAAACAATACTGCATTCTGTGGTTATACACAGTTAATTCAAACACTCTTCCTATATGTGGGTGTGTAAGTTGTTTCCAATATATTTTTGCGATTATAAACAATGCTATGATAAATAACCTTGAGTATATGTAATTTTGGAGGTATTTGTACAGGATTTTTTCTGATAAATGGAATGCTGGGTCAAAAGGTAAATGAATATGCAATTTTGTCAGATAACACCAAATTCCCAGTCCACAGGGTTGTACCAATTTCCTATTTTACTAGCGATATACAATAGGTCTGTTTTCTCTTAGCCTCATCAACATAAAGTGTCATATTTTTTGAAACTTTGACCAGATTGATATATTAGAATATATTCCCTTAATTTGTGTTTTTGTAATTGAGTGAATTTGAATATTTTTCAAATATTTCAAAATACATTTCATATATATTTTTGTATCTTTTTTAATGTTTATTTATTGAGAGAGAGCATGAGATGAGGAGGGGCAGAGGAGAGGGAGAGAGAGAATCCTAAGCAGGCTCTGCACTGTCAGAACAGATTCAGACACAGAGCTCAATCCCACGAACTGTAAGATGGTGACCTGTGCCAAAATCAAGAGTCAGATGCTTAACTGACTGAGCCACCCAGGTGCCCTATCTCTTTTTTTTGGGAATTGTCTATCCATGGATTTCCCCCATTTTCTTATCAAGTCATTTGCCCCTCATTTCATAAGAGCTCTTCATGTGTAAGTGATATTAGATTTTCTCTGTTACATTTCGCAAATATTTTTCCCATAGTTTGTTGGTTATTTTTAAACTTTACGGTGTTTTTGTCTTATAGATTAAAAATTACATATTCTAATATATAATCTTTTCTTTGTTGAACTTAGCTTGTCAAAATAGCATTTCCCCTTCAATTTCATTTGTCAATTTCTTCAGCAAGACTTCCTTTAATTTCACAACCAAGTATGTTTCCTCTATTACTTTGCAAATGTCTTATGGAACATATCACATTTATGTTTACAGGATAGTCTTTGTTTTATATCTTCCTTACAGACTATGTATTTCTTAAGTGAGAAAAACATTGCTCATATGAAAATTCAGTAAAGGAACTGATATTATTTGTGATATTATATGAATTCAGTATGAATTCTCTTTAAAAGACTTGGAATTTCGTTGTCTAGTAACTTAATGACAGGAAAACAAATGGGCATATTAATCTTCAGATTAGAGAATTCTTTCCTCATATTCCTGAAAGTTTATCCTTAATTCTCCTTGTGTAAGGCTGGGAAGGGCTGTAATTCATAAAATGATGGCACAACTAAAAAGTTGGAAAGAAGGGAAGTAGAACTTGTTTGGCGGGATAAAGATAACCCCTGTTATTGAAACATACTATGAGCCAGACAAAACTCTTTACCCTCATGGAGCTTAGGTTTCAGTGGGTAACAAAAAGTGGTGAACAGAATAAGCTATGTTATATATTAGTGCTAAGATAAGTCCTAGGAAACTATAGATCAAGGTAAAAAACTAGTTGTGACAGAAGGTAAAAGACAGTACGCCTTGCTGAAAAAGTGATGACTTAGCAAGAGGAGCCGTCCAAGAAGCTTTCTTCCTTAGGTGTGTGTGGATTACACATTTTGAAGGAAGGAATACTGGTTCTCTGTTAAACCAAAACTTCAAACTTTATTTTTTATTAAGTGTAAAGATAAATGATTTGAAAATGTTTGACATTTCTTATCACTCAAATAAATGTAGAATTTAAGTAAGTAGATTTTGGCTATATGCTCTTTTAAAGGTTAAATCAGATGCACAATGTTAAGGATTAATTTGTGCACCTGACATTCATATATTGAAAGCCCAATCTCCTACACCTCAGAATGTGACAACATTTGGCTATAGAGTTTTGAAAGGTGGTTAAGATAAAATGATGTCATATGGGTGGGCCTTAATCCAATATAACTGGAATCTTTATACAAGGAGGAGATTAAGATACAGATAACACATAGATTGAGGGGTGTGCATGTGAGGACACAGAAAGAATGTGGCCATTTGCAAGTCAAACCTTGCCAGCACCTTGGTCTTGGCCTTCTAACCTCTAGAACTGTGAGAAAATAATTTTTTGTTGTCTGTGGTAATTTATTTTGGCAGTCCTAGGAGACCATAAAAACCTTTAAAGAATTTTGAAGTAGGTATTTCAGATTGGTTGTAAGATTTACTCCGTGTTTTGCTCACAGCTGCTCTGTGGAATGATACAGCCTTGGAAGTTGAAGATAGCATGCCATGTGTGGTAGTCAGCTTTTTGGCTCCCAGTGATGCTTACCTCTTGGTATTCATACTTTGGGTAGTTTTCAATCACAGCTTTCCTATGTGACCAATAGAATACTGCAGAAACGACAGTGTATCATTTAGTAGGCTAGGTTGCATTAGATATTATGGCTTCTGCCTTGCTCTCCCTTGGGTCACCAGCTCTGAGGAAAGAGAGCCATCATGTTACACTACAACAATTTTATGAATAGGTCAACATGGCAAAGGAATCATGACTCTTTCCAACAGCCACTATGAACAGGTCCACCAACCCCAGTCGAGCCTCCAGATAACTGCAGCCCGGTTGGATGTCTTGACTGCAATCTCATTAAAAAACCCTAAGCAGAGCATTCAGTTAATCCATTCCTACACACGTGATCCAAGTTCTTCTTAGATTATATTTATTGATGTTTAAACTCACTGAGTTATGAGGTAACTTGTTTCAGGAAACAATAAACCACAGATGAAGTCCAACATGCTTATTGTGCAATACAAAGCTATCTTCCATTTGTCTGATTTATTTCAAAATATGAGAGCTAGACAAGTTTATTTCTAATTTGTATAGCCTCAAACTAACTTTACTAACATCTCTACTTAATTTGGTTCACCATAGTTGCTATATTGTTCAAGTGGTCTAACTTTCAAACAGATCTCAATTTTGATGCCTTTTTTAAGGTTTCTCCACTAGTGAAATCTGCAATTTTCATAAAATTTGGAGTGACTTTTTATGTAAAACATCTCACTAATTCTACTGATTTCTATTTGGAATAGGTTACAAGGAGTATTGCCTCATGACAGCTGGAGTATGGAAGTAAGGTGGTAGTTACTCTTTTTTTTCTAGTATACATACACCTTTTCCAAGTTATTTTTCCCATGTTTTATTGAGATTTAATGCACGTACATCAGTACATAAGTTTAATATGTACAGCAACAAAGATTTGACTTACATATATTGTGAAATGATTACCACAATAAGTTTAATTAGCACTCATCATCTTACAAACAGAGAAAAGTAGAAAAGGAAAAAAGAAACATTTTATCCTGTAATGAGAATTCTGAGGATTTACTCTCTCTTTTTTTTTTTTTTATTTTTTTTTTCAACGTTTATTTATTTTGGGGACAGAGAGAGACAGAGCATGAATGGGGGAGGGGCAGAGAGAGAGGGAGACACAGAATCGGAAACAGGCTCCAGGCTCTGAGCCATCAGCCCAGAGCCCCACACAGGGCTCGAACTCACGGACCGCGAGATCGTGACCTGGCTGAAGTCGGACGCTTAACCGACTGCGCCACCCAGGCGCCCCAAGGATTTACTCTCTTAACAACTTTAATGTATACCTTACAGCAATGTGAGCTATATTAATCATGCTGTATATTATATTTTTATGTTATACTTGATCATCTTATACCTGGACATTTATATTTTTTAAAAAAATTTTTTTTTCAACGTTTATTTATTTTGGGGACAGAGAGAGACAGAGCATGAACGGGTGAGGGGCAGAGAGAGAGGGAGACACAGAATCAGAAACAGGCTCCAGGCTCTGAGCCATCAGCCCAGAGCCTGACGCGGGGCTCAAACTCACGCACCGCGAGATTGTGACCTGGCTGAAGTCGGACGCTTAACCGACTGCGCCACCCAGGCGCCCCTATATTTTTTGACCACATTCATCAAATTCCCCTTGCCCACTCCTTGCCTCTGCTAGTCATAAATCTCATCTCTTTCTTTAGGAGTTTGAATTTTTAGTTTTATTTGTTTGTATTCCATGTATAAGTGAAGTCATACAGTATTTATCTTTCTCCGTGTTACTTCACTTAGCATTATACCATTGAGGTCCATCCACATGATAGCCAAAGGTAGGATTTCATTGTTTGCTTGTTTGTTTGTTTTTTAAAGCTAAATAATACTCATTTATGTACATGCACCAAAACTTATTTATCTGTCAATGGACATTTAGGTTGCTTTCATATCTTAGTTATTATAAATAATGCTACTATGTACATGAGGGGGCAGATGTATTTTTGAGTTAGTGTTTTCGTTTCCCTTGGATATATTTCCAGAAGTAGAATTGTTGGATCATGTGGTACTTCATTGTTAATTTTCTGAAGATCCTCCCTAGAGTTTTCCATTGTGGCTGTCCTAGTTTACAATCCCACTAAGGGTACACAATTTTTCCCTTTGCTTCGCATGATCACTAGCATTTACTGTCTTCTGTCTTTTTGATACTGGCTATCCTAACAGGCATGAAGTGATACCTAATTATGGTTTTGGTATTTCCCTGATGACTAGTGAGGCTGAGCATCTTTTCATGTACATGTTGGCCTTTTGTATATATTCTTTGGGAAAGTGTCTATTCATGTCTTTTGCCATTTTTTAGATCATTCTTCTAGCTAGTTTTATGAGTTATTCATATATTTTGAATATTAAGTCCTTATTAAATATATGGTGTGAAGTATTTTTTCCCCATTATCTATTCAGGTGCCACTGTAACCATGGCTCTGGGATGGACTGTGTAGCTTACTGTGAGCTCTACTAAAGGTCCCTAGTCAGATGGGTTGAAAGCAGTTGTGGGGCTATGAATTAGTTTCCATGCTTAGGCATACTGACAGCTCCTAGATCACTAATGATTTTTGTCTTCTTGACTGAAGACAAACCATGCCCTTAGTTCTCTTGACAAACAGGTCCAGTGGTTTTACTCTGGGGGTGATGAACTCTGCCTTCCTGCCTCTCAGTTTGGGAAATACTGGGTTAGGTGGCTTACAGGTGTTCTTACTAGCTCTTCCACAGTGGGTGAGGCTATGACTCAGGATCTTGCTTGGGCATGAGCAGACCAGGTTGCTCGCCTGACAGCACTCTTCATTTGGGGACCCAATTCAGGAAGACTGTATACAACTGAGTTCCCTAGTCAGAAACTCCTGATTGGTTTCTGGAGATGAGAAAATCCATGATTGGTATAACTACTTGGCTTTGTAGATAGGAACTAGGTTCACCAAGACCCAGTGCTGGTTGTTGAAGCCCCTCGTTCCTTCTCTGCCACAATTAGATTCCCAGTGGTTGAGCCCCAAAGATTCTCCTGTGGCCCCTGTGGGGTGAAACGAGACTCAGGTAAAACTACAAAGTTTACCCAGAATGCTGGGAGGCTCAGGGGAGACCTCCCTGGCCTAGGGGAGCAAAAATGTAGTCAACATGTATCTGTTTCTCTTGCTCTTCTAATACAGTGTTTTTTAGCCTCGTTGGTGCTTCAGTTTCACTCCTGTAAGAGAATTCTGCAATGTTCTCAAGGGTATCTTGTCTATCAATAGTTGTTCATTGTTTTCCTCTTGAATGGGAAGGAAGTTAGAAATGATCTATGTCACCATGTTGATGATATCACTCTTGCAGTCAGTTATTAAATCAAACACTAATATAAGTACTCCTTTGAAGGGATTTTGCAGCTCTAATTCAAGTCCCTAGTCATTTGATAAAATACACCAACAGAAAAATTATCCTAGATGGGTATGACTCAGTTGGAAAATCTTAAAAGTAATCTCAGGTCTTCCCTGAAGAAAGAGAGACTCTCAAGCATGGACAAAAACTTGGAGCTTGTGCCATTTGGGTTCCAGACTGTTTGTGACCTTCCCTTTCTACTGTGTGTTCTATGGATTTCAGACTTGCTTGGCCAGGAAAATACGAGTAAGAAAATTACTTTTAATGAGTTCCTTAATATAGATATAATATATGTATATTAATATATAGAGATGTGTATATAAAATCTGTTCTGTTTTGCTGCTTTGGTTGAACTGGAATGATATATTTACTAAATATAAATGAGAAGTGTTTTTTCTGTTAAGATTATACAAATTATCATTTGATTAAGTAATCCAGTCACATTTTAGCAATTTAAATCAATTTCCAAATAATTTGTTACATATACATTTAGCCAGAAGTTTTACAAAATTAACATCAATTAACTCCAATGAATTATAAATTTCTCTCACAATGAATTAATTCTCTATAAGGGAAAGATTGTGTGAATATATTATCCATTTCCTCAAAAATAATGAGTTTCAAGCCAAAAGAGTAACATGTGTATTCTGGGAAAATAAATTGTTTTTCAAGTCAGTAATTTATTCATCTCCCTTAAATAAACTATCCTTTCAAACTTAAGACAACAAATATATCAATCAATCTTACTTTCATCTTAGGTATATCCCTCATTCTTATTCTCAAAATCTCAAAAGAGTAGTCTGTATTCGTAGTTTACTTTTTTTTTTTCCTCACTTTCATAACCATTAAGACTTGGTTTCCATTCTTAACACTACAAAATTGGTCCTGACTTTTTTGCCATTAAATTTAAGAGCTACATTTATTGATCAAATTACTCAACGTTTTGGCATCATTTGACAGTATTTGACATCTTTTTCCTTCTCAGAAACCGTTCTTTCCAATGGCATTAATGGCATAACGACATTCTAGTTTTTCTACTTTTAACAGATTACACTTTTCCCCAGCCTTTTTACAGCTCATCAGTCTCTGGCTATGCTTCAGCTCTTCAAGGTACAGTCTTAGTTTTTCTTTTTCTTTTTTCTATATTATCTCCTTAGAAATATTATCCCACATGCATGCTTCAGTAACCACCTAGATGCCAAATGACTTTGAAATGTATTGTCATCATTTCATATGTGACATTTGTATCCAACTGCTCCTTCATTGTCTATATTGAGGTATCTCAGAAGGCACCTGTAAGGCAGTGAGTCCAAAACTGATGATCTCCCCCAAAACCTTCCCTCTTGCAGTATTCTTGATTTTAGTAATGAACATTATTAGCTATTTTCCCAAGTTAAAAAAATCTGATATTCTTGGTAAATCCTCTTGCTTGAATTTGTCCTTCTCAAGCCCCTCGATCATATTCATCTCCATACCCTGCTAATTCTACCATCAGAATTTGACTTCTCCTCTGTGTATACTCCACTGTCATCCAATTTCTTCTTTTTTTAAATATGAAATTTATTGTCAAATTGGTTCCCATACAACACCCAGTGCTCATCCCAACAGGTAATCTCCTCAATACCCATCACCCACCCTCCCCTCCCTCCCACCCGCCATCAACCCTCAGTTTGTTCTCAGTCTCTTATGTTTTGGCTCCCTCCGTCTCTAACCTTTTTTTTTCCTTCCCCTCCCCCCATGGTCTTCTGTTAAGTTTCTTAGGATTCACATAAGAGTGAAAACATACGGTATCTGTCTTTCTCTGTATGACTTATTTCACTTAGCATGACACTCTCCAGTTCCATCCACATTGCTACAAAAGGCCATATTTCATTCTTTCCCATTGCCACGTAGTCTTCCATTGTGTATATGAACCACAATTTCTTTATCCAACAATAGCCAAATTATGGAAAGAGACTAAATGTCCATCCACTGATGAATGGATAAAGAAATTATGGTTTATATACTCTCATCCAATTTCAAGCTACTTTCTGCTCAAAACTAGACTTTAAAAGGCCTTTAATAAGCCTCCATGCAATGACTCTTGCTTAACACTCTCCAATTCATTTTTCACACTGCAAGCAGAAAATCTTTTAAACCCCAAGTCTCACCCTATTACTTCCATGGTTAAAATCTTGAAGGGGTTCCTAGTCACCTATATCTTCTTTGTCATTTCTTGCCATTCTCTCTACATATATCTGTCCCAACTATACTCCTCGTCTTTCATTTGCCACTTTGAGAACTGCACATGCTGTCCCCATGTCTGCCACACCATCTCCAACCAGTACCTTCCCTTAGTTAACTTTTACTCCTTATTTGTATTTTTGCCTAAATGACATCCATCTGGGGACAATATCCTCATGTCCATGATTAGATTATCCTGTCATGACCTCTCAAGCATTCTACACTTTTTTACTCGTAATTCTGTGTGCGCCATGAGAAACTGAGGTGTTCCTCTTCCCTATTATTGTATCTTCAAGTGGTAGAATAGGCCTAATGCATGTTAGACACTCACAAGTACTTGAGAAATAACTAAATAAGTGAATTATTGAGTGAAGCACCACTAGAGCATCAAATGCAGTTTCTGCTGAAGTACTAATGTTGAATGTGATAAGAACCTGAGGAATATGAACTTGTGGATTTTGATATTTATTCTTTCTTAATTACATACACTTTGCATTTGCACAGTTTCTAAATCACAGGCTGAGTTTTTTAAACTTCTGCTAGAATTGAGAATTCAGCCTGTGATGTGCAATTCCAGCTGTGTTCTCCATACTTACCATCATCACCAAACCACAAATTATGCACTTAAACATACAGCTTTGCAGGTGATGCATGAAAATATCCAGCTTGTTTTTCCATAGCTTTATTGCTTGTATAAATCTTTTGGAAGTCAAAACATTTCTTGCATTTATGATATAAGTAACTGACACAAAAATACACAGTAAGCAGAAAGAGGAAAAAAGTTCCATCTTTGTATGACTCTAGTTACACCTACAGTTTACTTGTCAGGAAGGATTTTTAATTTTGTGTGCCATTTTTTTTCTCTTGGATATCTGATGAATGTCAGTCAGTAGTTGCTAATTAATTTGCCTTCTTTAATAGAATCTTCAATTAAATGAATTTTTCAGAGTCCTGATGTTTTAGGACAGTTGTACCAGTAAACAAAAAACAGACTGGAAATAACTTGCGTAAGTGTAAAAGTAATGGCATTTTGGACCACTGACATGCTAAATACAATGAAAAAAATCTAGATCTTTTCCAGGTTCTTAGAATCTCAGTCATGAACTGGTTAGGTCATAAGATACACATATTTTTTACTGGATAAAGTTGATAGAATTATTTAAAAAGCTAGATGTTTTTCAGAAATTCCAGTGTTGCCGTGATGTAAAACTCCAGTATCATCAAGATATAGTGGAACATTGGGGGCACCTGGGTGGCTCAGTCGGTTGAGTGTCCGACTTCGGCTCAGGTCGTGATCTCACGGTTGGTGGGTTCTAGCCCCACGTCAGGCTCTGTGCTGACAGCTCAGGGCCTGGAGCCTGCTTCGGATTCTGTGTCTCCCTCTCTTTCTCTGCCCCTCCGCCGCTCATGCTCTGTCTCTCTCTGCCTCTCAAAAATAAAGAAACGTAAAATATAGTGGAACATCTTATGCCTGAGATTTGACACCATTCTAACACTACTCTGATGGCAAGCATAAAGATCTTCAGAATTCTCACTTCATCTTCTCCCCGTTGTGCCCTCCATTCTGGCTTCAGTAAGACACAGGGGATTGAACAAAGGAGGTCTCAAGTAGTGTGATAGCACCTTTTTGTTCAACATTTGAGTTTGATTTCTTGGAACTTTTATATGATTTTGTACAGTAGAATTCTGGCAGGGAGTATGATTATTTTGTAGAACCAAGCCATATGCTATCAGTGGGATGTGTGTGTGTGTGTGTGTGTGTGTGTCTGTATGTGCGCAAGCTTGACAATTAGAGTCACCGCTGTAGGTCATACTTTATAAGGGGCTTACATAGTAGGTATCAGAAAGGCAAACAGGGCACTTGTGGAAAACTTTAAAACCAGCATCTAGGGGGCAGGGATATCTTATGGCTGAGGGCATAATCTGCTTTTCATCTCCTCCAGCCCATAAACAAGAGCCCTTGCATCTCTCTAGGATATTGGATTTTATCACCAGGAAGCATATAGCACTACTGTCTGGCCAAGCTGTAGGCTACACTTTGTAAAAAGAGGTGTAGACAGGTAATTAAAGACACCATCTCTCCTTACTGGGATTGGGTTTGGAGAAGGCAAGTAGGCAAGTTAAGAGTCGAAGCCTAAAGTTAACTCACACAAATATAAAAATAAAACTGAATGATAAAGCAGATACATTTCGGTCTTAAAAAGGCTCCACTGGAATTTGTTTTGGTGCAAAATACCCTCCTTTGGAGGACCCACCATCACTATCACCTCACCTCAGGAGTAATTACATAGCACTAACTGGATGCCATCTCAAAAATTTCCAGTTTGCTAAGGTATTGAAAAAGTCAGCTTGTAAAATATCCTAAGGTTATTCATAAATATTTACATTTATTGATATTTCCTGGAGTCATAATCAAGTATTAGGCTTTCGCCTTTCAAGTTAAATAAGAAAGTTGCATGTAATACTGTGAACTTTTTCCTTTAGGGCTAAGAATGTATAATCTTGATGCCTTCGCATGAAGAATGATATTTTATTGAGAACTGGCACTGCTATACATGACCTATTCAAAGAAAGAAAAAATAAGATAATAGTATTAAAGAAACAATAATACTTGTTGGTGTTCTATTGAATCAGTTTTGTCTATATACTAAAACGATGAACCCCTGGTCAATAAAAATTAAACAAAAAATTGTGCATACCTAGTCAATCAACTGCTTATATTAATGATGATATTAAATGATCAGTTTGATTAAGCAGTTCATTTATCACCACTGCATTAATGTTGTGTTGAGACACTGTAAATCGACTGAAATTAAACTTGAGACCACCAGCTGTGGGTTTAAATCTAAATCACAGTATGTTTGAAGTTTACTAGCTAGCCATTTATTGTCATGCATCATAGAATATCATAATCCCAAAGGTACATGTAATATCACTCATTCACACATTCATGAGATTAAAAATTTGCATAAAGACCAGGATGTTCTTTTCTGTGTGGGTTTTACATTTTATAGGATGTTGGTGGCTTCGGTTCATATTGTGAACATTGGCTAGTGGTTACCAATAAAGATCTGAGAGTTCTGATCTCCTGAGTGTGTCAGGTCAGAGCCAATTTTAGTATCTGGGTTACTTTTTGAAGGCGGACTTCATATTCTATTTGGCAGTTTATTCAGTGTGTTAGCGTGTTGTTTTATGCCATATTTGTCCTTCTGGAGTTGGGGCATTACCACAATTTCTTTAGGAACTTGAGAATCATTAGGGAGAATTAAGAAATTATTAATTGTGGAATGAAGAATTAAGAAGTTCTTTATTCTGGAATTAAGGAAAATGTTGATAGATGAGCAGTATGGAAACACCTCTAGGAAGAGAAAAAGCAGTGCCTTGGATAGAGGAGTATATTGAATTTCTCAATGAGTTCCTGTCTTCCAACTGTCCCTTCGAAGCCTGGGGTGGCCTTATTTGGTGAGATGATCTCTAAGATTATATCTAACTGAACTATTTATTAGACAAACCTGACATTAAGCAAGGTCCTTAGTGTTTAAGGATAGACATGTACATGCGAGTTCCCTTGTTAGAAAATGGTCTGACTTAAATGAACCATCTTCAGTGTTCATTAAGAACACAAGAGAGATGCATAGCATCTCTCGTTCTCAGGCAGAAGAAAAGCTATTGTCACAGGGAGGCTAACTGGCTTGTGACAAATTATACTATAACTGCCGCGTCAGTATTTATTCTCTTTACAACCCATTGGTGACAAATACGGGGGATGTTATAGATAGACATATCTATGTATCTATAAAAGTTAGGATTGCTTACCTCAAGAAGAGAAGCCTAGCGGATAAGCATTGCCCACACATAACTGAAAAGCAATTCAAGGCATGTTAAGTACTGGAAGAAAAGTAGAATGTACAGTGCCAAGTTGATTCCATGGTGAAATGTTTTAAAAAATAACCATACCTAATACACTGTAGACAAAAGCCTCCATTGGATCCTACATATATATAATAAATGCTTTCCACAGCTATTGTTTCACAGAACACTTTTTAAGGATATTATTAGGTGTGTTGTTAACAAAAGTATTTTGTTTTCCACAGCATTTAGAAAACGCTAAATTATGTTTAAGGAGACCATTTATTCTCCAATCCTCATGTTTTTACCAAAATGTATTAGAGGGAATCTTTGAACAGAATTATCTACCCTCAATTTCTCTCTATGTCTCTGTCTTTATTTCTCTCTCTTCCTCCCTTTTCCTGTCTGGTTCTCACTCCCTTCTCCCCTATTTTCTGTTTTCTTGTGAGTCTAGCATCTATTGAACCAGGCTCATTGGGTGGGCTGCTGACCCTGTCAAAAGGAAAATAGGTGATGCTGACTTGATGAAGCCACTTTCAGGTTCTAGCTATGTTTTTGAATTCAGTGTAAAGGTGAGCACTGTTATTCGGGAGTTACTGGACATCCACTAATAATGTGTCATTTTGATCTTCATCATATTCCTATGCCACTTTTCTAGTAATGAGAATCCAGAGGAGAGCAGGCATAATTATCTGACATATCAAATCTCAAATAGACTAGTTCAGTTAAACAGCTTTCTTGTTTCAGGACTCTTTAGATCCAGTGTTATAGTAATGTATGTTAAGAATATTTAAGTAAGGTGTAGATAATATCAGTGTTTTCCAAATCACCTTGGAGTTACTAGTAAGATATTTGAGAGCTAGCAATAGCTACCACCTACTAAGCATAAGTACCAGGAACTGTGGTAAATTTTTGCTCATGTCACCTCAATTTATTCTTAAAATGGTCCTGTAGGATAATCACTGTTATATAATCATTTTGGTCTGAGGGTTGGTCTGAGAAGCTAAGTAACTTGCCCAAAGTTACAAAACACATAAATTACCATAGTGGTAATTCAAACACAGGCCTATGACTGAAAGATTCTGCTCTGAACCACTGCATTGTAACATGGAATATATTTGAGAAGCTTTTGTTCATTAAGGTGCCTGTCTTCTCTGGGTTATCTTTAGATTATAGGAAATTTTCATACAGATCTTAAAACTATAGAAAAGACTGAGAATAGAGCTGAATTCTTGCTTGAGGTTTCATATGCATCAGGGCATAAATAAAGCTTAAACATGAAAAGCATAACTTCAATCTGGGGGTGCTACAAAAGGGGATATCCATTCCTTCTCATTGTTATTGGTAGTACTAAATATTACCTACTCAACTCTACAGGCAAGAAAAAATACAGAGGAGAAGATTTTCCTCTTTATTTCTCTGTTCCAGTCAAGATTAAGACATATTCATTAGGAAGATATAACTTAAGAGTGTTTTAAGAGATTCTTTATGGAAAAGATCAATGATAATTTGGAGTGAATAATGTATCCATGGAAACAGAATGAAACACAGCACTGTAATTCTGGACCCTGGCATTCTAGATCTGTTTCCATGATTGACTTTTATTTTGAAAATTACTTAATCTTTTAGCCTCTGTTCCCATATTTGTGAAGTGAGTTGTAAGTCTCAACCTGGGATAGCAAATATCCCAGGTGTAGTAACATACTGTTCTCAGCCTTGGAGAAGAAAACCGTTGACTTTGTTCTACTGATTCAACAGTGGCAGCAGATAGTGTACCTGTCAAGACAAAGAAATATATAGCAGTGGGGTTCCTCTTAGGATCTCAGAGAGATTCTTCAATGGATTGGAGATCAGAACTTGGAATAGCACACTACAAGCCATTAAAGAGGAAAGATTATCACACAGTAATTAAGACTAAATTGCCAGGTAGAAATACCTGCTCCCCTAAACTGCTTTGCAGTTAAGGAAACTATGTAACAAAATTTTGGTGAATGGGCACAAGGTGAGGGCCTTAAGGAAAGTTTTGGCTTTTTTGATTCAGGCACTTCCCTTTCCACCTTCTTTTTATGTTGAATGTGGACATGATGTGTGGACTTTGACTGCTATGTTGCCACCACGGGGCCACAAGCTTCTGGATAAAAGTGAAGGAAAGGCAGAACGAGGCTGGCTTTGTCTTTGATGGTGTCACTGAGTCACCAAATCAGTTCACTTTCAACTGAACATGATTTGTAACAGCAATAAAACAAATATGTCATTATCTAGTTTCAGTCATTAGTCAGGTTTTCTGTTGCCCATAACCAGATTTCTAACTTGGAAGATAGCTGTTCATAGGTCCCTCTCACTTCTGTACATCTCACGAGCAGAAACACTGACTGCTTTGTTTCAGACTACCTTTTCAAGGATGCTTGTATAGCAAATAGCCTTGGAAGATAAACATAGTATATTCTTCCAAAGCAAAGGGAGGTATCGTTTATATGATTTAAAAAAAAAAGATGATGCTCCTTTGAAACAAAGGTCATGTACTGTCTGTTATTAAAAATTCTGTTTTTGTAAGCTTGAAGTTTCTCTCCTGTGCTGGTGTCTTGGTCATGTTGGGCTGTTATAAAAAAAATACCATAGACTGAGTAGCTTAAATAATAGACCTTTATTAAAGTCCTAGAGCCTGAGAGCTCTAAGATCAGGGTGCTAGCATATTCAGTATTTGCTGAGGGTGCTCTTCCTGGTTTATAGATGGCTGCCTTTTTGCTTTATCCTTTCCCAGTCAGGGGCAGAGGGCGGAGAGAGACAGAGAGAGAGAGAGAGAGAGAGAGAGAGAGAGAGAGAGAATGTACTCTGGTCTCTTCCTCTTCTTACAAGGGCATCAATCTCGTAATTTGGGTTCAACTCTCACAACCTCATTTAAACCTAATTTCTTCGCAAAGTTCCCACCTCCAAATACCATCCCAATGGGTATTAGGATTTCAAACTTTAAATTTTGAAGGAACACAACCATCCAGCCCATAGCATCTGGTATTATTCACATTATTCTATAGGAATTGAGATTAGGACAGCTGCTGAAAATGCTAATACCCTTGGTGCTCCTGCTTTGTTGAAGACCCAGCAATCTTGTTTCTTCTGCCTACATTCCCGGAAGTATGGACTTGAAGTGTGTTAGTTTGCAGGTAGGGTTAAGTCTCAGACTTTGAATATAAGGTTATCAACAAATTGATTTTATTTTTATTTTTATTTTATTTTATTTTTTTTAACGTATTTTATTTTATTTTATTTTTTATATATATGAAATTTATTGACAAATTGGTTTCCATATAACACCCAGTGCTCATCCCAAAAGGTGCCCTCCTCAATACCCATCACCCACCCTCCCCTCCCTCCCACCCCCCATCAACCTTCAGTTCTCAGTTTTTAACAGTCTCTTATGCAACAAATTGATTTTAAATGGAGTAGTCAAAAGTAAGTATATATCTGAATTCCGTGGATAAGGGTTATTTATTATACTCCTTATATTTGATCTGAATTGCCAATTAAATGATGGCTATTATATAGTAAAGAAAACAAATTGTAGTTTGTTTCTCATTTGAAAAAACTAACCATGCAACACATCTATATATAATTTTAATTGGCTGTGTATTCAGGAATGCAGAATAGAATTCTAAAGTATAGGAGGAATTCACAGAAAAATTAAAAACTCTGAGTCAGTGAAAAGGAAGAGAGTGTTAATTTTGCAGAAAATTACATCTTTATTGTGGATGAGCTTGGGATGCATCTAGAATGTAGTGAAAGGGATCAGAGAATAATATATATGGAAGACTGAATAGGTGCTGTAAAAAAATAAATAAGATGTTCCAGGATTGAACACAAAGAGAATTCAAATATGCTAATGTACTAATAATACTAATAAAAACTCTGCTGAAGCAGAAAAATACCTGAATTTGAATATTAAGATTACTTACGAAGTATAAGAAAAAAACAGAAGAGCAGGTGATTACTTATTGCCTGTGGAAATTGAGATTAAAAGGTAAAGAACAGATAATATGAAAATATAGAAGTACAAGTATGTTTTCTCATTGGAAAAACAAATTAGACTGTTCTTAGCTATCTATATCACGATATTGAATGTAGAATACCATGAGTAAAAATGATTAAAATAAGTACACATAATCACTGAAGTAAATTATTTTATATCAACATGATAAAATACCTTGTGATTATTCAACCAATAAAATACCAGCATACAATAAAGACAGTTATGGAAAACATCTGTGAATTAGTTTTAAAAAATTAACATTGCAGACTGTGTTTATTTCTGTGTTTTAGTCTGTACATTTTCTTGGGTCTCTCTTCTCATTTTTATTTTCCTGCAGCTGTGCCTAAAGTATTGTTAGATAGTTGAGATTCTAATGTCAATAATCTAAGTTTTTATTTGTAGAAGTTTAACTTGCATTATTCATATGTTATATCTTCAAGCTTTTTTGTTTACTGATTTTATTTTGTGAATAAGCTAATTCAGACACAAAAGGCTGTAGGTATTAACAGAATCGCCAGAACAGCGGTGAAGCAAAAAATATTTTAAATATTAATACTGTGCCTTTTAGTGGTTAAAAGCCAAAAATGATATTTAATATTTTCCCATGGATTTCATTTTACTAAGAATTTTGAGGGTCCAGACAGATCAAAATTTTTACCAATAGCACATGAGTAATTAGTAGCAGAGATTAAATTAGCACTTTCTTCTTTTAATTTCCAGTTTTAGTTCTTTCATAACTTTAAAACTATACAGAGTATAGTATTTACTTAGATTCAGTGTACTTTGAGTACAGACAATAATGCAATATGTGAAAGCAGAGTGTTTCAGTGATCTAAATTTGACCTACTTAAACCTAGCAGGCTAGCAAAAATAAACATTAATCAAACATCCATTAATAGTTTATTTATAGCATTTAAAAAAATTTAGAAGGCATATTTTTTTCAGAGTTTCCTAGTGATATCTAAATTCATAACTCTGTTAAGTGTTTAAATGTTTTCAGCGCTCACCCAGAAAAGCTTGAAGTTATTCAATTGATGTATTTTTAAAAAGCCATCGAAAATTTAATAATGGATTTTTCACATATATAACTCTGTATCTAGTGCCTAGTCTAACAGATAGAAATATCCAATTAATATTGGATGAATAAGTTATTTCTTAAAAGACTTAGACAAAAACATAGGTTTTTAGTCATTACTGGACATTAATTAGATGAACACATCAGTAGTACTATCGCATCTTTACTTTTTACAGCTGGAAGATGACATATTTTGACAAGGCCACAGAAATTAAATAAGTATTAAGTTGTTGATTAATTCTGTTTGAGAATGATTTTATGGCACTGCCATTGTGATAATATGATGGCAGTTCAGGCTCAGTTAGTAAAAGCATGTTCAATTAAGTGTCATGTGCAAAGGATAAGAGGTCATATGTGAATCAAACATTTTACACATATTTGGGGGTACACCAAAGATTTTCCTACCCATTGATGCCTGGGCTTGTTCTCTTTCAGAGGCTCTTTCTAGCTTAAAATATGGTCCAAAAGCTATGGGGAAAGAACATAGACAGTTGGAGTACTTTATTTAGCTCATTGATTCTCAAAAATTTCTACCCTAAAGCATGATGAGAACAAAAGAGAATTAAAGAAGTGAAGATCAAATTTCAGTGTTGGCTACAGATTCCTCAGCTACTCAGAGAAATAACATCTGATTATTACATAAAATAAAACTTTTAATTATTCAAATGGGACTCATCCTTCTGTTTCACTGTATCTTTAATATGTAAATTCTACAAAAATGAAATTGGAAATTTACCGTGAATGTTTCATAATATCTTAAAGCTGGTAGAGATCTGGAAAGTATCATTTAATCAGTGCCTCCTCCTATCTCCATTAGGGCAGAGATAATGCTATTTCTTAACCGCTATATTTCTCAGTGGCTAGCCCAGTGCTGTGCAAACATTAGATGCTCAAGAAAGAACAAACAGAGCTATTGTCTGCTCTCAGTCATCTGCAAGAACACACTGTGGTTGGAAGGGAAGAGAGGAGGATACCTGGGCTCCTCCTGTTTTCCCTCCCTCTTCTGAAAGGCTCAATTACTTTGTGGATTGAAAGCCAGCTCTTCAAAGGTGAACTAGAACAAAGTCTCCTTTTTGAAGTCTCTCTCTTTTTTTTTTTTAATTTTGAATATAGTTGACATATAGTGTTATGTTAGTTTCAGGTGTACAACATTCTGATTCAACTTATCTATGCATTATGCTGTGCTTACCACAAGTATAGCTACCATCTGTCATCACACCTCCCTATTACAGTATCATTGAATGTGTTCCATATTCTGTGCCTTTTATTCCCATGACCTACTAATTCCCTAACTGGAAGCCTGTATCTCCCTATCCCCTTCACCCATTTTGCCTGTCCCTCCAACTCGCCTCTCCTCGGGCAACCATCATTTCTCTGTATTCATAAGTCTGATTCTGCTCCTTGTTTATTTGTATGTTTTATCTTTTTAGATTCCACATATGACTGAAATCATCTGCTATCTGTCTTTCTTAGTTTGACTTATTTGACTTTGCATAGCACCCTCTAAATTCATCCATGTGCATCTGAGGTTGAATCAATCATTTCTGTATGTTCTCATAACCATTTTCTTTCTCTGATGTCATGGCTGCTTTGTATTCGAGTTGGTTGTTTAAAAACTCCTACATAAAGATTTTAAACGAAATGCAGGCAGTGATTAGGTCTTATTCATTATGTTGAATCTCAGGAAAATGAGAAAGTATTGGTTGTTAATTAATGAATTTCACTGAGAGTACAATTAGAGTGACCTAAACTGGTCAGAGTTTGAGAACAGTTAGGAATGGAAAGTGGACACTCATGTATGGAGCTGTAGCTCCTGAACTCCTGTTCTCCCAAGAGACTTCTTACACAATTCCTTTGTTCAAACTGGAGTAGTAGAGGAGAGTCAACATGTTTCACATGTTTTCTCAAAAATATTTTTGCTTCAGGAAGGAAAATATGGGTTACTCCTATTATGATCCAATCAAAAATGAATTTTGCTTGAGTCTGAAGTATGTGGGAGTGATGCTTAGAACCATCAAAAACCTGATTCCAAATGCAAATTTAGAGATAGAGTCAATATTACAGCTTAGATGGACCCTGAAGATCATCCGTGTCAATTTAGTGATTTTCTAGGTGGAAAACTTAATATTCTGAAAGAGTAGACAATGTCTGGAAACAGAAATAAACAGCACTAATCCTACAAGGAACTGACATACGTCCATCTGAGAAGTTTTGAAACTTTAAGGACTTTATTAGATATGACAAGCAACTTCAAGTGTTCAGAGAGGAGAAATAATATTTCAAAAACTTGAAATTATTTATATATGCAGGTGCAAATACTCAGGAGATCAAGAAAAAAAATGTCTTTATTTTTAAAACATCTCTAGAGTCTGAAAATGAGAATAGAAGCTTACCCCAGGCAAAGGGAAGAAATCTCACTACTAGAGAGCTAATAAGAAATTCAGAGGGCAATGACAATATACATTCTGATTTCCATGGAATGTGAAAGGCTCCTCTAGCATTTGTGGACACTTATATTAAAAAATGTTATTCAGAGTTCCCTATACTTTTTTCTTTGACTGGTTTCCCCTCTTTTTCCATTAATTTTCAGCAGGTATAAACATAAGTTAAAGCATACATTTCCAATCTCTACTACATAAATAAAGATTTTTATTCCATACAATTTAAATTATGGGGAAAACCACCACCTAAAGTTTTCTTTAGAAAATCTTTCTTTTTTTCCCCAGTTTTTTTTTTAGTGAATAAGTGATATGTAGCACTGTATAAATTTAAGGCATATAGCATGATGTCTTGATTTATATATATCATAAAATGATTACCAAAACAGGATCAGTTAGCATCCATTCTTCTCATATTGATAAAAGAAAAAAGAAAAGAAAAACCTTCTCTCTGTGATGAGACCTTTTATATTCACTTTTTATTCCTGAGGTAAATGGACATATAACATGTAAGTTTAAGGTACACAATGTTATAATTGCACATCATGTACACAGAGATCACCATTAAAAGTGTACTTAATATCTATTACCATACAATTGACCTCTTTACTAATTTCTCCCACCCCTCAGATTGGTAACCACCAATCCATTCCCTGTATCTATGAGTTTGTTTCGTTCACTGTTTTGTTGAAATTGTTTTTTAGGTTCCGTGTAGGAGTGAAATCATATAGTGCTTGTCTTTTTCCATCTGACTTACTTCACTTACCTTAATGATTTCAAGGTCTATCCATGTTGTTGCATATGACAAAATTTCATTATTTGTTTTTAAGTTTATTTATTTTGAGAGAGAAAAAGAGACAGCAAGCATGAGGAGAGGAGGGGCAGTGAGAAAGAGGGGAGAGAATCCCAGGCAGACTCCACGCTTTGAGCACAGAGCTGGATGCTATGGGGGGCTCAAACTCAGGAAATTGAGATCATGACATGAACAGAACTCAGGGGTCAGACACTTGCTGAGTCACCCAGGAGTCCCAAAAATTTCATTATTTTTTTTTATGGCTGAGTATTATTTGATTGTATGCAAGTGTGTGTATATACAAACATATATACATACTACATTTTTTTATCCCTTCATCCATTGTTTCCATTTCTAACCACTGTAAAGATTGCTGCAATGAACAAAGGGGTACACATATTTTTTTGAATCAGTGTTTTTGTATTCTTCAGATAAATACCCAGGAATGGACTAGCTGGATCACAAGACAGTTCTACTTTTCATTTTGTTTTGAGGAACCTCCATACTCTTTCCACAGTAGCGACACCAATTTATATCACCACCAGCAGTGCACGAGGGATCCCTTTGCTCCATACCCTGTCCATACCTAACAGGTATGAGGTAACATCCTATTCTTGTTTTCCTTTTCATTTCCTTAATTAGCCA
This sequence comes from Prionailurus bengalensis, assembly GCF_016509475.1. Classification (NCBI taxonomy): domain Eukaryota; kingdom Metazoa; phylum Chordata; class Mammalia; order Carnivora; family Felidae; genus Prionailurus; species Prionailurus bengalensis. The sequence continues at coordinate 131,355,642 of NC_057343.1, forward strand.
TGTTTAACATCTTTTAATGTGATTTTTGGCCAACTGTATTTTTTTAATGTTTATTTGTCTTACATTTTCCATTTATTACTATCCATTCAGATTTTCTGCCAGTTTTAAAATGACATTCATTTTTTGTTGTTGCTGTCTTTAATGAGTTTTTCCTATGTTTGATATTAGTCTCTTTTCAGATACCTGATTTGCAAAAGTCTTCCAATTCAGTAGAGTGCCTTTTTGTTTTGATAATTAAACAAAATTTTTTTTTAATGTTTATTTATTTTTGAGACAGAGAGAGAAGAGGATGAACTGGGAAGGGCCAGAGAGAGAGGGAGACACAGAATCCAAAGCAGACTCCAGGCTCTGAGCTGTCAGCACAGAGCCTGACGTGGGGCTCGAACCCACCAACCATGAGATCATGACCTGAGGCGAAGCCAGACGCTTAACCGACTGAATCACCCAGGCACCCCTGATAATTTTTTTAATGTGCAGAAACTTTTAAGTTTGATATAACCTCACTTATTTTTTGCTTTTGTTTCCCTTGCCTTTACAGTCAGATCCACAAAAATATCAGTAAGATCAGTGTCAGAAAGCTTCCCAGCTATGTTTTCTTCAAGGGATTTTAATGGTTTTGGGCTTCATATTCAAGTTGTTAATCCATTATGAGTTCATTTTGGTGTATGGCATAGAGGAGTGGGCCAGGCTCATTTTTTGGCATGTGGCTGTACAGTTTTTACTGCATCAATTATTGAAGAGATTGTCCTTTTTCACTGGATGTTCTTGACTACTTTGTTGTATTAATTGCCCATACATGTGTGTTCTCAAATTTGTTCCATTAATATGTGTGTATATTTAAAAAAAAATTGTTAGGGGTGGTGGTGGCTCTATCCTTTAAGTGTCCGACTCTTGATTTTGGCTCAGGTCATGATCTCTCTGTTCATGACTTCAAGCCCCTCATCAGGCTCTGTGTTGACAGTGCGGAGCCTGCTTGGAATTCTCTCCCCGGCTCTATCTCTGCCCCTCCCCTGCTCCCTCTCCCTCTCTCAAAATAAATAAGTGAACGTAAAAAAAATTATTATTTTTTAAAAGTATAGTTGACATACATGTTATATTACTTTCAGCTTTGTAACAATGTTTCAGCAAGTCTATACATTGCTTAATGCTCATGAGCATTGGAGTTACTTTCTTGCACTAAAATGTTACTGCAGTTGGACTATCTTCAAATGCTGTACTTTTCACTTTTATAACTAGAACTTTGTGTCTCTTAATCCCCTTTACCTTTCTAGCCCATCACCACCCCCCCACAGCCATGCCTTCTGATAACCACCTGTAACACTAGAGAAATACTGTTTCTGATTTAGTTTTTTTTAATAGAAGTTCAATCATATGGTATTTGTATTTCTGTGTCTGATTTACTTCACTTAGCATAATATCCTCTAGGTCCATCCATGTTGTTATAATGGCAAGATACTATTTTTTTAATGGCTTCCATATTCCTTTTTTTAATGGCTTCCATTGCATATTTATATCGATCTTTATCCATTCATCTATAAATGTACACTTAGATTGCTTCCATATATTCGTTATTATAATTAATGCTGCCATATAATAAGGGATCCATATATCTCTTCAGTGTTTCCTTCTCTTGTGGGATGCAAGTATCTACTAGTGGAATTACTGGATTGTATGTCTTTACTATTTTTAATTTTTTGAGGAAACTCCATATTGTTTCCACAGTGGTTGCACCAATTTTTATGGCCAATAAAGTTTTCCAAACTTTTATTGAATAGACTATCCTTCCCCATTGGGTATTCTTGCCTCATTTATTATATATTAATTGACCATATAAATGTGGGCTTACTTCTGGACTCTATCCTGTTCCATTGATCTATGTGTCTCTTTTTGCGCCAGTAACATTTCGTTGTGATTATTATGCATTGTATTCTATCTTGAAACCTGGGATTATGATACCTCCAGCTTTGTTATTTTTTTAGAAAACTTTTTTTTTAAGTTTATTTATTTATTTTTGAGAGAGAGCATGAGGGAGACAGGGGCAGAAAGAAAGGGAGAGAGGGAATCCCAGGCAGGCTATGCACCATCTGTGCAGCCTGATGTAGGGCCCAAACTCACGAACCACGAGATCATGACCTGAGACGAAGTTGGGCGCTTAACTGACTGAGCCACCCAGGCACCCCTGTTCTTTTTCCTAAAGATTGCTTTGGCTATTCAGGGTCATCTGTGGTTCCATACAAACTTTAGAATTATTTGTTCTAGCTCTGTGAAAAGTACTTTTGATATTTTGATAGGGATTGCATTGAATCTGTAGGTTGTTTTGGGTAGTATGGACATTTTAACAATATTCTTCCATGCTGTGAGTATATCTTTCCATGTGTTTATATTACCTTCAGTTTCTTTCATCAATGTCTTACAGTTTTCAGAGTACAAATATTTCACCTCTTTGGTTAACTGTATGCCTAGGTATGTTCTTCTTGGTCAGTTGTAAATAGGATTGATTTTTAAAATATTCTTCCTGCTTTGCCATTAACATAAGGAAACAAAAGATATTTCCCTGTGTTATTCTTTTATCCTGCAGATGTACTGAGTTTATTCATTTTAATAGTTTTTTTTTTTAATTTTTTTTTTTCAACGTTTATTCACTTTTGGGACAGAGAGAGACAGAGCATGAACGGGGGAGGGGCAGAGAGAGAGGGAGACACAGAATCGGAAACAGGCTCCAGGCTCCGAGCCGTCAGCCCAGAGCCTGACGCGGGGCTCGAACTCCCGGACCGCGAGATCGTGACCTGGCTGAAGTCGGACGCCCAACCGACTGCGCCACCCAGGCGCCCCACATTTTAATAGTTTTTGATGAAGTTTTTACAGCTTGCTTTATAGAGTATCATGTCATCTCCTAACACTGACTGTTTTACTTCTTTCTTACCAATTTGGATGACTTCTATTACCTTTTCATCCAATTCATATGACTAGAACTTCCAGTGCCTATGTTTAGTGAAAGTGGCAAGAGTGGATATCCTTGTCTTGTTCCTGTTCTTAGAGAGAAAGCTTTCCATTTTTTTCTTACAGAGTGTGTTATTAGCTGTGGGTTTGTCATACATGGCCTTTGTTAATATTGAAGTATATTCCCTCTAAATCCACTTTGTCAAGAGTTTTTATCAGAAATGAATGTTGAATTACATCATATGCTTTCTCTGCATCTTTTGTGATAATTATATGGTTTTTACTCTTCATTTGGTTAGTATGGTTTATTACAACGATTGCCTTGTGCATGTTGAACCATCCTTGCATACCTGAAATAAATTCCACTTGATGTGGTGAAATTATTAATATATTGTTGAATTCAGTTTGCTAATATTTTATTGAAGAATTTTGCATCTTTGAACATCAAAGATATTGGCCTGTAGTTTTGTTTTTTGTTTTTTGTTTTTTGTTTTTTGGTACTGTCTTTGGTTTTGGTATCAAGGCAATGCTGGCCTTGTAGAATCAATTTGAAAGTTTTCCTTCTATTTTTTAAAATAGTTTGAGAAGAGTAGGTATTCACTTTTCCTTGAATATATGGTAGAATTAATGTGTGAAGCCACCAAGTCTGGACTTTTGTTTGTGGGAGTGTTTTGATTCAATTTTGTTACCAGTAATTGTTGTGTTTAGATTTTTTTATTTCTTACTGTTTCAGTTTTTAAAGACTGTCTTTTTCAAGTAATTTATCCACTCTTCTAAATTATCCAATATCTTTGCTTATAATTTTTCATAGTATCACAGTCCTTTGTATTTCTGTGGTATTAATAATTACTTTGTCTTTTTCATTTCTGATCTTGTTTTTGTGACCTCAGTTGGTCTTTTTCTTGGTACATATGGCTAAAGGTTTAACAGTTTTGATCTTTCCAAAGCTCTTTGTGTCATTGATATTTTCTATTGTCTTTTAAGCCTCTTTTTTATTTCTCCTCTGATTTTATTATTTTTTTCCTTCTATTATTTTCTTCCTTCCTGGGGTTATTTTTTTTCCTTCTTTTTCTAGATTCTTTCAGTGTTCAAATGCTTGAGATTTTTCTGTTTTTTTTTTTGAGGTAGGCCTGTATGTATGTATTTTTTCTAGACCAGTTTTGATGTATTGCAAATATTTCTGTGTCATAGTTCTCTATACATTAGTCTCTAGGTTTTTAAAAATTTCTTCATTGGTATCTTGGATGACCTCTTAGTTATTCAGTAATATGTTGCTTAATCTCCACATTTTTGTGTTTTTTTTCCAGTTTTCTTCCTTTTATTGATTTCTAGTTTTATACCATTGTGGTTAGAGAAGATGCTTCATATGGTTTCATTCTTCTTGGATTTATTGATACTTGTGTGACCTAATATATGATCTATCCTGGAGAATGTTCAGTGTGCACTTAAGAAGCATGTACATAATGTTGCTATTAGATGGAATGTTTTTGTATACCTATTAAATCCATTATGAATTTTCTTTTTAGTTTATCTATTGATGTGAGTGGGGTGTTAAATTCCCCTACTATTTTTATATTTCTGTCAATTCATCCCTTCAGATATGTTAATGTTTATTCATTTGGTATTCCTATGGTGTGTGTGTGTGTGTGTGTGTGTGTGTATTTTATATCTTCTGGTTGGATTGACCCTCTATCATTATGCCTTTCTTTGCCTATTATTGTAGTCTTTCTTTGAAAGCCAATTTTGTGTAACAGTATAGCTACACCAACTTTCTTTCTGTTTCCATTTGCATGGAATAGCTTTCTCTATCCCTTTACTTTTGGTCTCTGTGTGTCCTTCCTTCTGGAGTGAGTCTTGTAGGCAGCATGTAGATAGAATGGCTGAATGGCTTTAAAAAAATACCTATGTCTTTTGATTGAAGAATCTTGTTTATTTACATTTAAAGCAATTATTGATAGGTTTTTACTTAGGCATTTTGTTAGTTGTTTCTAAGCTGTTGTTGTTGTTATTACTGTCCATTTCTTCTCTTTTTCTATTCCCTCATGGTTTGATGGCTTTCACTAACACATGTTTGTATTCTTTTCTTGTTCTCCTTTGTGTATTTATTGTAAGTAAATTGTGGTTTTCCTGCATATAATTCCCATTGTTTTTCAAAGCCCATCATTTAGGAAGCTCATTTCATGTAGGATTGAAGGGTGGTAGTACTTGATGTAGAGCACAAACACTTCACTTAGGGAAAAGTTCTGTATTTTTGAGATTCCTTTCACGTGTGGATTGCTGTGATTGGGGAAGATAATTTTGTGTAGGACTTTTTCTGCCTCCCTACCCATCTTAAAGCTGTTCTTTTTTCCTTTGTTGTGGAGATTCTGCTCACCTAGTTTTCTTGCCTTTTTAAGAGAAAATATTTCATATATATTTGCTCTATGGGATGGAGTGAGGTCAATATGTTCTGACTCTGCCATTTTGAACCCAACCAGGATTTAAACTTTTAATAACCTACCTATATATCATACACAGTATAAGCTGTCTTCTTCACTTTTTACTGTATGCCCCTATTACTTACCTTATAACCGGAAGTTTGTATCTGTGATCACCTTCATCCATTGTACACCCTCTGCCTCTGGTAACAAGTTTGGTATATTTTCCTGTGAGTTTTATTTATCTTAAGATTCCACATATAAATGAAATCATGCATTATTTGTCTTTCTCTGGCTTATTTCACTATTTAATGCCTTCCAGGTCCAACTACATTGTCACAAATGGGAAGATTTCCTCAATCCTTGATGGCTGATAGTCCATGTGTATGTACTTTATATACATGTATTTATATGGATTTCATTACACACACATACACACACACACACACTTATACATAATTGTGTATGTGTTTTTTTTGTTGTTGTTGTTTGTGGTTGTGTGTGTGTGTGTGTGTTAAGTCTTATATATTTTGGATACTAACCCCATATTGGATATATCATTTGTAAATATCTTCTCCAATTCTGTAGATTGTATTTTAGTTTTATTGATTGTTTGCTGTGCAGAAGCTTTTGATTTTGATGTAGTCCCAATAGTGCATTTTTGCTTTTGTTTTCCTTGCCTCAGGACACATATCTAGAAAAATGTTGCTATGGCTGATGTCAGATAATTACTGCCTGTGTTCTCTTCGAGGATTTTCATAGTTTGAAGGCTCACATTAAGATTTTTAATCCACTTTGAGTCAGGAACAACCTGTGTCTCCATCTTGGTCAAATTTTGTGTTTTTGTTTTTTGACTTGAATATAACATATGATTATTTTTTCCTTTTCGTATTCCGAATATTGTAGAAAAAGTTATCAACCCTATGCTTAAAAGGAAAGCCAGTTGTAAGCTTAATTTTAAATTGGTTGTGATTTCTGTAAACCCTGACTTTTTGTCTCTTCATGAAGGACCTTGTAAAACTGCTAAAGTTGCAGGAGTCTAGGACTTAGGATAAGCACCCGGCAGAGACAAACCAGTATTAAACTTAAGTAATTTAACTTCACCCCCCTTCTACCCCACCCCGGTATAATAAGAACTCTGCTCTGAAATTACTTGCTTTACTATGGATTTTCACTTTTTGGAATACACTTGAAGGACTTGATTATTTGAGAAATCAGAATGATCTCAGTACAAGACTTCTTCACTTATATCATGCCCCTTAAGTTAGGCACCACTGTATTCTGACAGATTTGTACTGCTTTTTCAGGGAGTGAACATTCCAGCTTCCAGGTGTTTCTCAGCACGTACGCTCCCTTCCTTTAATTTCAGTGTCTGTCATGGTGATATTGCACCACAGTGGATCTGCTTTTCCAGACTTTAGGTTGAAAGACAGTTCTGAGAATTTTCCCTAGTTGACAGTTAACTGTCATTTAAATGTTTTTCTAACCTAAATTATGCAAAGCTCAGATTATCTTCAGCCCTAAATATGGTTTATTACAGGTTTGTATTCCCTATTGGTACTCATTACTCATGCCATAATTGCTTTTCTTGCTAGAGTTATAGATTTGAATTATGGTCATAATACCTAGTTATTTACGGAAATGAAGATAAAGTACGAGAGTATGATTATCTCAAAAGAGGATCCAATAATTAGGCTGTAGAAAAGCTAGGATTGTTTCTAGAGGAGCTTTTGCCCAAATAAGAACTCAAAAGTTAGTATCTTTAAGGTTTTACTTATTCCTTTTATATTAAAAAGCAGCAACAGCGAAACTCTGAGCACTAACTCTTCCTAGCTATTTGCTGTTTTAATCATTTACACAGCTCTAGTGTCTGGAGAGAACTCAGGATTGTACAGATTTTGCTGAATTAGTTTGGATAATTTGCAATAAAACAAAAACCTCTGTTAAAATTAAATACTAAATGGAGACGGGACTTTAGAAAACCCTGAGCAGATAAAACCATTTAAGCTGCATAAGCAAAACTAAATGTAACTTATTTCATGAACGTAAGTGAAACTTACTTTTTATAAGTGCCTTTGACAATTGTAAAGAAACTTAGTTATTTTCCTAAAAATTGCATGAGATAATCACTTTAAACCAATCCCCTGCCATCTAGATATTTCCATTTTAAATAACCAATCACTGTAAAGGTTAACAACTTTTTCACTTTGATTTTATAAGTCATCCTGTAATTCTATGCCCCTGAGCTTCATATCCATTTTTATTTATTTTTATTTTTTTAATGTTTATTTTTGAGAGAGAGACACACAGAGAGCATGAGCAGAGGAGGGGCAGAGAGAAAGAGAGGGAGACACAGAATCTGAAGCAGGCTCCACGCTTGGAGCTGTCTGCACAGAGCCCGACACGGTGTTCGAACTCACGAATGGTGAGATCATGACCTGAGCCAAAGTCGGACGCTTAACAGACTGAGCCCCCCAGGTGCCCCCATTTTTAATTTTACAAGCTCCCATGTTTTGAACTGTGTTATATGTACAAAAACATCTTACTACTCTTTGTTGATTTGGTGGTTTTGATACTCCTAGATTTTTGACACCTTAAAATGAGGTAGCTTCTTAAGTAAAAGGGAAAGAAATTTTCCTTAAAAATTCATGCTGCTGAAATTTATATTGACTCCTTCCCTTCCTTCTCTTATAGTTTCCTTCCTGGTTTACCTCCTATAATACAATTCACAAGTTCATTGTATTAAAATCAACAATAATTTTATTATAGTTTAAATCAAATTCAGGGTAAAAGTTATATACAGTTTTCATATCAGAAAAGAGGTAAATGGGACAGTGTCATTGCTATTAGAACAAGAAGCATTTAGGAGCAGAGTCCAGATAACTGGTCAAAAGTCACACTTAAACATGTTTTCTTTGACGCACTTTCATTTGGCTAGTACTTTGCATTCCTTACAATCTGGCGTCACTCTCCTTTCTTACTATGTTTTCAGAGTTTCATAGCAAATCCAGATTCATACATTCATTCCAGAAATAAATACCTTTTATTCTGTAAGCAAATAATGTTGACCTGTAGCCATGTGCCAAGCGCTCTTTGCAGGGCTGAGGATTTAAAGGTGAGCAAAACAGACCTGATCTGATCTGATTTGACCAAGAGCTGTAGTCTGGTGTGAACAATCAAATACTCTCATGAATAAGTAATTACTAATTGCGATACAGATTTAAAGAAAATAAAGGTGCTTTTTAGGCTATGGAGTGAGGATATGGCACATGAGCTGATACATGAAAGGTTTAAGAATGAAAAGGTTGGAGGGGAGGAGGAAAATTGGGCAGATGAAACATTATACTCTCTTTCCAAAAGTAGGAGAGGGTATGGGTATTCAAGGAGTGGAAAGAAGGCAGAGTTGTTAGAAGTGGAAAGATGTAAAAGCAGAACATAATGAGGCTATAAATGGCAGGGAATAGCACGTTTGGGTTTTGGAAGGCCATATTAGGGACTTTCATCTCTAGACTCAGAGCATTTATTGTAGGAGTAATGGGAAGTTTTTGAAGAGGTACAAACAGGAAAATGTCAAATAAGAATTTCATTTGTTTAAAAAAGATGATTACTGACACAGTGAGGAAAATGAACTGGAGAGGAGCAAAAGAGAAGAGAGAAACTAGTTACACATCTACTGCAAAAGTCGAGAGAGATGATGGCAGCATGTACCACGATGGGGATGGCAGGGAAGACAGAGCAATGACAGAAATCAATGGTATTTGGGCATTGAAATTTCATAGATTTTACAACAGTTGAATACTTCGCAAATTTTATATATTTATGATGAAACAGGCACTATCAGAGGTGTAAATTAGTATCTCCACTTGGGAACATAATTAGTACTGTGTCTCATGAGTGTGAAAAATGCTTAACCCTTTTGCCTAGTAATTTCTTATCTGGGAAACCATTCAAACGAAAAAACCCTGAAGTACCTAAGGCTTCTATGGACAAAGATGTTTACTACTAAGGAACAAGTGCATTATTAAAGGTAATTACCTGCATATTCAAATACAGATGAAAGACTACTTTAATTCTGATATAGTTTTCCCCATCATGTCTAATTTTTAAATGTTTACAGTGAGCGTGTTTTACTTAATCAGAAAAATTAATTTTTTTAATTTTATTTTTTTAGTTTATATCCAAATTAGTTAGCATATAGTGCAACAATGATTTCAGGAGTAGATTCCTTAGTGCCCTTACCCATTTAGCCCATCCCCCTCCCCCAACCCCTCCAGTAACCCTCTGTTCTCCATATTTATGAATCTCTTATGCTTTGTCCCCCTCCTTGTTTTTATATTATTTTTGTTTCTCTTCCCTTATGTTCATCTGTTTTGCCTCTTAAAGTCCTCATATGAGTGAAGTTATATTTGTCTTTCTCTGACTAATTTCACTTAGCATAATACCCTCCAGTTCCATCCACGTAGTTGCAATTGGCAAGACTTCATTCTTTTTGATTGCTGAGTAATACTCCATTGTGTGTGTGTGTGTGTGTGTGTGTGTGTAGACACCACATCTTCTTTATCCATTCATCCATCGATGGACATTTGGGCTCTTTCCATACTTTGGCTATTGTTGATAGTGCTGCTATAAACATGGGGGTGCATGTGTCCCTTCGAAACAGCACACCTGTATCCCTTGGATAAATGCCCAGTACTGCAATTGCTGGGTCGTAGGGTAGTTCTATTTTTAGTTTTTTGAGGAACCTCCATACTTTTTTCCAGAGTGGCTTCACCAGCTTGCATTCCCTTCAGAAAAATTAATTTTTAAGGGCCCAGTATCTCAGCGACTATCCATAGTATTAGGTCTTATTTAAAACATCACACTTAAGTTTTAATAAATAATAATAAACAAACTTAAGGTTTTTTTTTGTTTTTTTTTTTTAATTTTTTTTTTCAACGTTTATTTATTTTTGGGACAGAGAGAGACAGAGCATGAACGGGGGAGGGGCAGAGAGAGAGGGAGACACAGAATCGGAAACAGGCTCCAGGCTCTGAGCCATCAGCCCAGAGCCTGACGCGGGGCTCGAACTCACGGACTGCGAGATCGTGACCTGGCTGAAGTCGGATGCTTAACCGACTGCGCCACCCAGGCGCCCCAACAAACTTAAGTTTTAATGCTTTACCTTCCATCTGCAGTTTTCAAGGATTTGGTTGGAGGGTAAAGGAAAGTGAAGGCCTAAGTAAAAAACCTTGCTGAGAATATTTCATAACCATAAAACTGTAAGCATCAATAAATGAGTATCTCAGTTTCATGGTCCAAGTGCAAGATCTATTATATTCAGTAAATGTACATAGACTATTCATGAAGGTGTATGAGTACTTAATAGATTTATTAATGACAATTTGGGTCTAATAACTAACCTCCAGTACCTCCGGGGTCAATAAGGGTGAGTAGAGCAACAGGAAGAAGGTGAGGGGCATAATATTGCACAGAACATATTGCATCCCATGCAGATGGTATTGTCTCTTCTAGGCTTTTTTATACAGCACTAGGGAGAACCACAGAATGGAAGAGTGACAGAGCTAATAAAGTGGTAAGAACATAATCAGCAAAATCTGGTAGCTATGAGATAAAGTCAGGAGAAGTAGAAAACATGGTCATAAAGTGAACTCAGCTGACAATCAGATTTTCTAGGCATGTATAACATACAGTTTTCCCCCTTAGTACCCAGAGGAGAGAGAATTTTCTCTTCCTTTTCTTACAGACTTAGGGCATCCTTGATGTTGGTGGTGGTGGTGTTCACCTTTATCCTGTCTAGCTGTTAGGGACACTGAGGTCAACAACCAAGGAGTTCAAATGGGAAAAGTTCCATTGTATTTATTTGTTTTTCTTTTATAGCCCTTCCCTCAATTTGCAATTATATAGTCATCTTGTTTATTGTCTGAATCTTCCACTTAAAAGTAAGATCCGTGGGGTCAGATATGTTTTTGGTTTACTGCTGTGTGCCCCCTAGCCCTCAGAGTGGTCCCATACTATTAATCAAGGGAATAAATGGAGTGGTAGTTAAGTGGGAAGGTAACAGAACATTAGCTATGGAATGTGGGGAGGAAGTGGAAAGAGTCTGACCTTCAAAGCCATGCAACCATCATTTCTCACCTGCTTTCCTGCCAAAAGGTAGTGGAAAGGTCCAGGCAAAACAAAGCCAGAATCCTCCAGCGATGTGAGGACCTGAGAACAATACTGCTCTCAGGATTAGCACATTGATAAGACAAAATTACAGAAGGCTATACTGTTTAGAAGAAAAGAACACTTGGTAACAGTCTCAAAGGAGAGCGAAACAACCAGGAACCTGTTCTTGGTGGGATCAGGTAGAGTACAGTTTTAAGTAAAGAAAAAGTTCATCTGAGCACATCTATTCCACATAACAATGGATTTTAGTAAAGCAGTCTTATAACCCCTAAGAAGAAATGTGTCTGTCAAAATTACCAAAGTGAAAAATTTTAGAATTGAAGTTGTCTGAGAAGTTTGAATCCAAAATTACACCCTAATGATTAAACAGACTATAACAACAACAGCAACAGAGATTTGTGCATGTAAAACTGCATGTAACACTGAAAAACAACACCTCTTACTTTAAGTGCACTTTTCCTTTTCTCTCATCATACCTGTATTAGAGGTCTCCAGAAAAACCAAATCAGTAAGATCAATAGATGTACCTATTTATTTCCAGTCACAGAAGACCAGTGTTCCAGCTCAGACAGGCAGGAAGACAGGGAACTCTCCTTTACTCTTCTTATTCTATTTGGGCTTTCGACAGAGTAGATGAAGCCCAACTACAATGGAAAAGGCAATCATTTTTACTAAATCTGAGTCTACCAATTCAAATGCTAATCTCCTCCAAAACACATTCACAGATGTATCCCCAACAAGTTTAACAAAATACCTGGGCATCCTGTGGGCCAGTCAAGTTGACACATAAAACTAAGCATCACAGAGGAACATAAAGGCATGACTAAATCCAGTGAAATCCTATCGTTTTTAAAACATCATTTTGCAGTTTTGGAATCAATAGTTGTATCCTTTATTACTGCAGCAGGATGCATTAAAATGTCTAGATGCCAGCACCACTAAGTGCAACAATCCAGCCAAATAACATTTTATAGCTGTGATATCCACAAAAGGTGGTATTTCAGGATTTAGCCAGCCTGCCAGAGAGGTTTAAATTTATAAAGACTTGCAAAAGATGACATTAAATGTTAAGATATTTAGCATGATAAACCACTAGTTTATAATATTCATAGTAGGGAAAATTATATTGTAATGTTTAATACACTAAAAATAGTGATTACCCTTACTGTAAAGTATCAAATTTTGTTTACAACTGGGATTTTATCACTCATTACATTCAAATATATAAGATCTCATTCAAAGTAGCACCTTTGGAGAAAACGTACCCTACTGAACCTAAGTGAGGGGCGTTAGTAAAACATAATAGAAAATATTTATAGGTATTTAATTTTGGTCTCTCTTGTGTCTCAGTTTTGAAACAAAATTTTTCTGTGTAATTTCCTTTATCACTTCTCTTGGTTCTAGTAACTTGTAGCCATTACTTAATAGAAAATTCAGGGCACCTGGGTGGCTCAGTCGGTTGGGCGGCCAACTTCGGCTCAGGTCATGATCTTGTGGTCTGTTGAGTTCGAGCCCCGCATCGGGCTCTGTGCTGACAGCTTGGAGCCTGAAGCCTGCTTCGAATTCTGTGTCTCCCTGTCTCTCTGCCCCTTCGCCATTCGCACTCTGTCTCTCTCTGTCTTTCAAAGGTGAATAATTGTTAAAAAAAAAAAAAAGAAAGCAAAGATAAGAAAATTCACCCACAAAAGATAATTTACCCTTACTTACGATATCAAAATAGTGAACCACAGCTTTAAAGGCAGTCTGAGATGGTACCAGGCAGGAGCAGCACCACTGACACACAGGTGTATCTCCTTAACACCAGTTTGAAGGCAGGCGGGGCGGGGGGGGGGGGGGGGGGGGGGGGGGGTAAAGAAGTTTCCATGGGATCAGAGTCTGAGAATTTGTCTCCAAATATACTCCTGATTTCCTGGTGGATGGACTTTCCTCTTTGCTCCAGTCCTGACTGTTTGCCACATGTGTGGGTATTTAAGAGATTGGTAATAAACAAGTTCAACACTTGTAAACCAACAAGTACATAGTTGTTTTTTTTTTTCTTCTTCTTCTCCTTCTCCTTCTCCTTCTCCTTGTCCTTGTCCTTGTCCTTCTTCTTTTTATACTAGATATATTCCTTTAGACTACAGAGAAAGGATTTTGCTCTTTTGAGGGGAAAGATAATCCTCTCTTTTCACTTTCCCACCTCTCTCAACCTGGGTAAGGATGCACATTGTCCAGATTGGGACCGGAAGCATCGTTGTGTAGGAAAAATAAAAATTCAGAGGCTTAATCCTCCCTGTTGAAAATAAGGGAAGGGACTTTCATACTTCCTTTTCCTAGAGCATTTACTTCAGGAACCTTGTAAGTTTTTTCTCTGTCTCTTCGAGATGAATATGAATACTTAAAAACTAAATAAGTCTTAGACCAGCTTTGTAACCCCAGAATGTCTTCTTCTAGGACCTGGCAGTTGGATGTTAGGGATGTGATCATTCTTGATGATTACCTCTCAACTTCCAGTTTATGTGAGAGAGTAGGAGCCCAACTTCAGAAGTTTGGTTCACTCCAAGTTGCAAAATTATTTGTTATCTTAAAGATAGGGGAAGTTTGTTATTCCTTTGGATAAAGCTAATTCACTAACACAGCCATTGCAATTACCAAGTGAATTTAGGATGAACTATAGGAAGACATGTCTTGATGGACTAAGTGCTTGGCTATATAAAAGGGTGAAATTACTGTCTCCACAACCTCTTCTTAGTGACTGCCTATGATACACATCACATTCTGGTATAATGCTTATATTTCACCAGTAATTGTGGCCATGAGGAAATCTAGTTTAAAGATGAAGCCACCATGTGGAGGAAAAAAGAACTTAGAGAATTACAGAATAATGGAGCTGAAGACTTGGCTAAAATATTGTTGAGTATTTACATTCTTTGGACTTAACTCTATGAGCCATGACATTTCCTTATTGATTCAAGCCAGATTGAAATAGGTAAATTGTTACTCATAATTGAAAGCGTTCTGTGCATTTCCCTGATGATTAGTGATATTGAACATCTTTTTGTTATTGCTATTGACTTGTAAGAGTTTCTTGTGTATTTTGGGATAACTGCTTATCAGATATATAATTTGCAAATATTTTCTCTCATTCAGTAGGTTGCATTTTCATTTTATTGACTTTCCTTGCTGTACAGAGACTTTTTATTTTTTTTAAAATTTTTTTTTTCAACGTTTATTTATTTTTGGGACAGAGAGAGACAGAGCATGAACGGGGTAGGGGCAGAGAGAGAGGGAGACACAGAATCGGAAACAGTCTCCAGGCTCTGAGCCATCAGCCCAGAGCCTGACGCGGGGCTCGAACTCACGGACCGCGAGATCGTGACCTGGCTGAAGTCGGACGCTTAACCGACTGCGCCACCCAGGCACCCCACAGAGACTTTTTAGATTGAGGTAGTCCCATTTGGTTTTTGATTTTGTTGTCTTTGCTTTTGGTGTCAAATAAAAAAAAAAATCCTCACTAATGTCATTGTTAGGGAGGTTACTACCTATGTTTTCTTCTACAAGTTTTATAGTTCCAGGTCTTACATTCATTCTTTATTCATTTTTAATTTTTTTTGTATGGGTTTTTTTGTGTATGGGTTTTTTTTTTGTATGTTTGTAGGGTTCCATTTTCATTATTTTGCATGTAGTTGTCCAGTTTTCCCAGCACCATTTATTGAAGATCCTGCCTTTCCTCATTGTATATTCTTGGCATCTTTGTCGTAAATTGAACAAATAAGCATGAGTTTATTTGTGGACTTCTATTCTGTTTTACTGATCCATCTGTCTGTGTTTAGGCCAATGCCATACTGTTTTGATGACTATATTGTTGTAATATACTTTGACACTAGAGAGCATGATGCCTCCAGCTTTGCTTTTCTTTCTCAGAATTGATTTGGCTATTTCAGATTTTCCGTGATTCCATACATATTTTAGGATTATTTGTTCTATTTTTGTGAAAAATGCTATTCGAATTTTTGTCAGGATTACATTGAATCTGTAAATGGCTTTGGCTAGTATGAACATTTTAACAACACTAACTCTTTGAATCCATAAGTATAGAACATTTTTCTATTTATTAACATATTCAATTTTTTATTCATTTCCTTCGTTAAATTTATTCCCAGGTATTTTTTTTTTAATCCCTCAGTATTTTATTCTTTTTGATTTAATTATAAATAGGATCATTATCTTTTTTTTTTCTTTTTTAAAATTTACATCTAAATTAGTTAGCATCTAGTGCAACAATGATTTCAGGAGTAGATTCCTTAATGGCCCTTACCCAGTTAGCCCATCCTCCTTCCCACAACCCCTCCAGTAACCCTCAGTTTGTTCTCCATATTTATGAGTCTCTTCTATCTTGTCCCCCTCCCTGTTTTTATGTTATTTTTGTTTCCCTTCCCTTATGTTCATCTGTTTTGTCTCTTAAAGTCTTCATATGAGTTAAGTCATGATTTTTGTCTTTCTCTGACTAATTTCACTTAGCATAATACCCTCCAGTTCCATCCACGTAGTTGCAAATGGCAAGATTTCATTTTTTTGATTGCTGAGTCAAAATACTCTATTGTATATATATACCACATCTTCTTTATCCATTCATCCATAGATGGACATTTGGGCTCTTTCCATAATTTTTGGTTATTGTTGATAGTGCTGCTATAAACATGGTGGTGCACATGTCCCTTCGAAACAGCACACCTGTATCCCTTGGAAGAATGCCTAGTAGTGCAATTGCTGGGTTGTAGGGCAATTCTATTTTTAGTTTTTTGAGGAACCTCCATACTGTTTTCCAGAGTGGCTGCACCAGCTTGCATTCCCACCAAAAATGCAAAAGAGATCCTCTTCCTTTGCATCCTTGCCAACATCTGTTTTTGCCTGAGTTGTTACTGTTAGCCATTCTGACAGGTGTAAGGTGTTATCTCATTGTGGTTTTGATTTGTATTTGCCTGATGATGAGTGATGTTGAGCATTTTTTCATGTGCCAGTTGGCCATCTGGAGTCTTCTTTGGAGAAGTGTCTATTCATGTCTTTTGCCCATTTCTTCACTGGATTATTTGTTTTTTGGGTGTTGAGTTTGATAAGTTCTTTATAGATTTTGGATACTAACCCTTTATCTGATATGTCGTTTGCAAATATCTTCTCCCATTCTGTCCGTTGCCTTTTAGTTTTGCTGATTGTTTCCTTCGCTATGCAGAAGCTTTTTATTTTGATGAGGTCCCAGTAGTTCATTTTTGCTTTTGTTACCCTTGCCTTTGGAGACGTGTTGAGTAAGAAGTTGCTGCGGCCAAGATCAGAGAGGTTTTTGCCTGCTTTTTCCTTGAGGATTTTGATGGCTTCCTGTCTTACACTTAGGTCTTTCATCCATTTTGAGTTTATTTTTGTGTATGGTGTAAGAAAGTAGTCCAGGATTGCTTTTCTTCATTCTCCTTTCTGATAGTTTGTTAATACTATATAGAAACACAAGAGTTCTGTATATTGACTTTGTATCCTGCAAGTTCACTCACTTTATTTATTTGATACAAGTATTTTTTTTAGTGGAATCTTTAGGGTTTTTTATATAATGGATCATGTCATCTGCAGAGAGTGTAAGTTTACTTCTTCCTTTCCAATTACAATGACTTTTTTGTCTTTTTTGGGTAATTGCTTTGCCTGGCACTTCCAATGCAATGTTGAATAAAGGTGGTGAGACTGGGCATCCTGGTCTCATTTTTATATTCGGGGAAAAGTTCATTGCTGAGTATGATATTAGCTTTGGACTTGTGATCATGGCCTTTATTATGTTGAGGTGCATTCCCTCTATGGCCACTTGTTGAGGGTTTTTATCAAAAATGAATCCTTACTTTTGTCACATGCTTTTTCTGTGACTACTGAGATAATCATATGGTTTTTATACTTCATTTTGTTAATGGGGTGTATCATATTGACTGATTGGCAAATCTGAATCATTCTTCAATCCTTGCAACATATTACACCTCTTCTTTTCAGTGTATTGCTGAATTCATGTTACAAATATTTTGTGGGCAATTTTTGTATCTATGATCATCAGAAATATCTGCCCATAACTTTATTTTCTTGTGGTATCCTTGGCTAGTTTTGGAATCATGGTAAGGATGGCCTTATAAAATGTATGAAACATCCCTCTTTCTTCAAAGAGTTTTAGAAGGATTGGAATTAACTGTTTTTGAAAATTTTGGTAGAATTCACCAGTGAAGCCATCTGCTCTCGGACTTTTGTTTGTTGCAAGGTTTTTGCTTACTGAATAAATTTCCATAGTAGTAATTGGTCTGTTCATACTTTGTATTACATCATGATTTTTGAAAGCTAGTAAGTGTCTAGGAATTACTTCTTTTCTATAGGTTGTTCAATTTGTAGCCATAGAATTCTTTATAGTTGCCTTTTATGATGCTTATATCTGTTGTGTTATCTCTTTAATTTCTAATTGTATTTGAGTCCTCTTTTTCTCTTGGTGAGTTTACCTAAAGGTTAATGGATTTTATTTGTCCAAGAACCAGCTGTTGTTTTTTCAGCTCTTCTATTTTTTTTTTTGTTTGTTCTATTTCATTTATTTCTGCTGCAATTTTTGTTACTGCCTTTCTTGTACTAATGTTGAGCTCTTTCTCCTTACTTGAGGTATAAAATTAGGTTATTTGAAAAATAATTTTTTAGGTAGGCGTTCATTGCTATGAGCTTCTCTCTTGGAACTGGTTTTGATGAATTCTACAAATTTAGGTATACTGGATTTCCATTTTCATTAATCTCGAGGTACTTTTTTTTTTACTGGATTTCTTTGCTGACCCATTAATTCTTAAGTGCCGTGCTATTTATTTTCAAATTTATTTCTTATGATTGATTTTTAGTTTCATACCATAATGGTCAGAGAAGATGCTTGCTAAGACTCCAGCCTGCTTAAATTTAGTTAAGACTTGCTTTGTGGCATAATGAATGACTGTACTGGAGAATGACTAGGCACTTGAAAGAATGTTCTGGTGTTTTTACGTGGAATGTTCTGCACACATCTTTTAAATCCATCTGTTACAATGTGTCATTTAAAGTCATTGTTTCCTGATTGATTTTCTGTCTGGATTATCCATTTATTGATTCAAGAGGGGAATTAAAGTTCCCAACTATTATAACATTGCTATTTCCCCTTTTAGGTCCATTTACATTTACTTTATATATTTTTTAATATATAAATATTAATTATTAATATATATTTTAATTATATATAATTATATAATATAATTTATATAATTTATATAATTTATATAATAATATAAATATATTTATAATATAAATATTAATTATTAATATATATATTTTTAATGTTTATTTATTTTTGAGAGAGAGGAAGGGGCAGAGTGAGAGGGAGACACAGAATCTGAAACAGGCTCCAGGTTCTGAGTTGTCAGCATAGAGCCCGATACGGGGCTCAAACCCACAAACGGTGAGGTCATGACCTGAGCTGAAGTCTAACCAACTAAGCCACCCAGGCACTCCTTTATTGTCCGTATTTTAAAGTCTGTTTTGTGTAAGGATAGCTATCCCAATTTTTTTTGGTTTCCATTTGCGTGAAATACCTTCTTCCATCCCTTCACTTTCAAATCTTGTGTTTCCTTAAGTCTGTAGTGATTCTCTCTCATCTCTCTCTCTCTCTTTTTTTAATGTTTATCTATTTTTGAGAGAGAGAGAGATCGGGTGCACAAGCGGGGGAGGGTGAGAGAGAGAGAGAGGGAGACACAGAATCCGAAGCAGGCTCCAGGCTCTGAGCTGTCAGCACAGAGCTCCATGCGGGGGTGGAACTCAGGAACCATGAGATCATAACCTAAGCTGGAGTCAGACACTCAACTGACTGAGTCACCCAGGCACCCCAGTAGTGCTTCTCTTATAGGCAGCATATGGAGCATTATTATTATTATCCATTCAGCCACCCTTTTTAAAATAATTATTGATAGGCATGTATTTGTTGGCATTTTTATTGTTTTCTAGCTGTTTGGTGGATCCTCTCCTTCATCTCTTGGTTTCTTTTTTGGTGGTCTTAGGACTTTCTCTAGTGGTATGCTTCGATTCCTTTCTCTTTTGGCCCTCTATTACAGGTTTTTGCTTTGTGTTTACCATAAGGCGTATATATATGAACTTATAGTAGTCTATTTTAAGTTGATAACAGCTTAAGTGAACACATTCTAAGGCTTTACATTTTCACTCTCTTGCCTCCTGCCACACACACATTATGTTTTTTATGTCCAATTTTATATCTTTTACTCTTGTGTATACCTTCACTAATTATTATTTTTTCTTATTTTCTCTTTTAATCATTATACCAGCTTTATAAATGATTAATCCACTATTTTAACTATGTACTCACCTTTACCAGTGAGATTTATACTTACCTAATTTTTGTTACTAATTAGTTCCCTTTCTTTGCAGCTTACAATGTTTATTGTAAGACTAGTTTAGTGGTAATGAACTCCCTTAGCTTGTGCTTATCTAGAAAACTGGTTACTCTCCTTCACTTCTGAAAAACTTTGCTGGGTAGAGAATTATTGGTTGGGAATTATTTCCTTTTAGCACATTAAATATATAATGCCATTCCCATCTTGCCTGCCAGATTTTTCTTCTAAAAAATCTGCTTCTTATATGGTTCCTTTGTCTGTAACAAATTGTTTTTCTCTTGCTTTTAAGATGGTCTCCTGCCTTAAACTTTAATGTGTCATTGTATAGGTCTTTTTTGATCTTATTTGTTACTATTTGGGTCACCTGGATCTGGATATCTGTTTGCTTCCTCAGTTTAGGGAAGTTTTCAGTTATTTTTTTAAAGCAATTTTCTGTCTTCTTCAGCTCCTGCAACGTGAATGCTTGTCAGCTGAGTATTGTACCCTAAGTCCCTGCTGAATCTAGTCTACTGTTGAACCCCTGTCGTGTATATTTCAGTTCAGTTATTGTATACTTGAGCTCTGTGACATCTTGTTTGTACTTGTTTCTGTTTATCTCTTTGTTCAACTTTTTACTGTTCATCATTTCCAAAATTTGGTGAGTATCTTTATTTTTGGGTTTCTTTTCTGATGTCTCTCTTTTTTTTTTTTTTAATTTGGAACACATTTCTCTGTTTGTTTATATTGCTTGACTCTTGTGGTCCATATGCATTAGAAGAAATTGCCTTCTCTCCCAGTTTTAAACCATGCCTTGTGTAGAAGATGAACCTGATCATTCAACCCTGCCTCAGCTCCTGGTTGTCTTTCAAGCATGTGTTTTGAAAATATGTACATATTTGTACATATCCAAATAGCCAATTTTATTTTTAATAGTTCCCAGGAGTTGAATGTGTACCAAAACCAGGCAGTGTTTCAGAGGGGGTGGGAATCTTAACTCCTAGATTAAGCTTGATTGGAGTGCAGGCCTCAGGCAGCAGCTTTTAAAAAGAATGCAAATCTACCCAATTCTGTAAGTGAAATGCCACTGGCCACCAGAAACAAGCAATTTAGAAGTACCCATGGGGTAGCAGTCATAAAAATGGAGCTCCAAACAAGTGTTTGGAGCACCTCCAGTGTTCCTAGATGTGTGCTATTTCTGAAGCCTGCCTCGAAAGCCATAGTTCCAGAACACATGATTAAGCCTCTTCCACAGAAAGGCTGGGGATGTGTTTCAATCTGTGCAGTGCCCTGGGGTGGTAGCCTGCAAAAATTGTCTCTCTGGTTACACTGTCATGGGACCTAGTAACACAAACCCCCACAGGCATCAGATCCAGGAGAATAGGGGGTGTTCCTTGGGTGGCAGCTGCAAAACCCAGAACACCAGACACATACAAGAGATTGCCTCCAAGAGATACTGGTGCTAAGTGACAATGGTTGAATGTGAGGATTGTGCCCAC
The DNA here is from genome assembly GCF_016509475.1 of Prionailurus bengalensis. NCBI lineage: Eukaryota > Metazoa > Chordata > Mammalia > Carnivora > Felidae > Prionailurus > Prionailurus bengalensis. The sequence goes on from NC_057343.1 coordinate 131,377,047, forward strand.
GTTGAAAAGTCTCTGGAAAGCTTGTCATCAGCCCCTAGATATGTGTTTAATTAGATCTCAGCTACCATGATAAGGTCATAAGCCTCTTTCACAGAAAGACTGGATTCCTATGTCCGTTGCTTCTTTCTGTACACTGAAGGTGGTAGCTTTTTCAGAAATCAGAGGAAGAGCAGGAAGATGGTGGCTGCAGCCTTCATCCCTGGAGAGTATGGCAGACTAATGCTTTAAAAGAAGCAAATTTCAAAGGACCGCTTCTGTGTTGGGCACTGGAGCACAGGGGTCTGCATACAAGCACTTTAAGGCCAATTACTTAGTTCACCACAGACTCACAGGTTGGTTTTCAAAGCCAGACATTTGGGGGAAATCTCTCTCATGTGCCAGTCTTCCTAATGTGGGTTCCTATGCTGAGAAACTTGTGTCTCAGCCTTTCCTACCTGCTTCCATGTATTTTATCCCCAAAGGGCAATGTTCCACATTTCACTATAGATAGGGGTCATCCATGGGAGGAGGTGACTTTAAGATCTTTGTGTATCACTATCTTGAACCAGAACCTAGAGGTGGATTTATTAGATTCAGGGATATGCAGACTTTCATAGTTGGTTGAATATACCTTTTTCAATATCAGGAAAAAATGAACTACAGTACCAATTCTCAACTGGAAGAATAATTCTTAAGCAACATGACTCAGTAGCCTAATAAGACCATTAGGAATAAATGTTGAGCACAGTAACACGGTAATACCATTTTGATATTAAAAAAAAAGCATAAGGGGCGCCTGGGTGGCGCAGTCGGTTAAGCGTCCGACTTCAGCCAGGTCACGATCTTGCGGTCCGTGAGTTCGAGCCCCGCGTCAGGCTCTGGGCTGGAGCCTATTTCCGATTCTGTGTCTCCCTCTCTCTCTGCCCCTCCCCCGTTCATGCTCTGTCTCTCTCTGTCCCAAAAATAAATAAACGTTGAAAAAAAATTAAAAAAAGCATAAAAGAATGAATAATGGAAACATAAAGTAGCTTTTCTGCATTGAGGAAGCCTGGGTTTGTACTTTTACTGGTGATCCTTTCAGTATGCAGTACATGCTACTTGGGTGATAGCATAATCTGTTTGATCCACCCCTGAGAAATTCTATTTTTATATAATCTTCTCAGAAAGAGCTATAATGAACTGGATCAGTATAATGACCAAAAAAAAAAAAAAACCAACAACAACAACAACAACTGGAATTTGAAGGTTCACTTTAACTTAAAAACAAATGTGTATTCATAGTGAGACCATGAAACGTAAGTCACTGCAGTATATATAAACAGAATTCTGTTCCTTACATGTAGTTTGGGAATGAACTTTGAACACAGCTGTAAGTTCATTATAATTTTTGTTGCACTTAGCCCATCGACATGTATACCCAAAGTGGGCAGAAAATCCAATGAAACATCTGGTCCTGCGGAATTGGAAATTTTGACAAAGTGAGAGTTGAGCAGGTGGACAGATTTAGATGTTTGAAACAGGCCAAATGATTAGTGGCAGTTTATAGAAACAAATTTATCTAACTCATGCGAATATTAGCTTTCACTTCTTTGTTCAACCACTATGCATCCTGTTTTCTTAACAATAAGGAGTGTGGAACCACAATTTTTGAGGGCTTTTGTTTTCATATTTCCATTTGGTTCAAGAATACAGATGAAAGAAATAAAAGCTCTATCAAGGACATGCTAAGAAACATACAGAAGGTAAAAGATGTACTCAGTATTGAACAATGTGTAGGATTTTAAGGGGCACAGGTACAGATTCATAGCCTTTCAGTGAGGAAGAGGAAGAGAAAGAACTAACACACATAGGCGGAAATGCTAGTTAAGGTGACTAATAGTGAAAAGACCCAATTATATTTGTTACAGGTTCGTGGTAGTAGTCTGGATTATTTTAATTTTTAGCTTTTTAAATTGTGAAATGAGCGTATGTTATTTCTATAAGAAAATAAGTAACAACAAAAGAAGCCAGTAATTATATGTGATTTGTGAGTTGTATTTCAAATCTCATCTTGGAGGGCAATGGTAGTGTTTGAAAGAGCAGCAGCATTACCTGTAAACTTCTTAGAAATGCAAATTTTTGAATTACACTGAAGCAGACTCTCTAGACACAGAACACAATAATTGGTGATATTATAAGGTCTCCAGGTGATTTTCTTTTTATTTGGTTTGGAGAGAGACAGGTAAGAGCAGAGAGAGAAAGGGGACAGAGGATCCCAAGTGAGCTCTCAAGGACCATGAGATCATAACATGAGCTGAAGTGGGATGCTTAGCCAGCTGAGCCACCCGGGTGCCCCAAGGTCACTCAGATGGCAAGGGATAGAGTGAGGATTATAAATGAGCCTTTTTGAGATCATAAGCAAGTATATTTTCTGTTAAGTACCATTACCTTCAATAAGAATGTGTTTTTTAAAAAAGGAGCAAGTGTATATAGCTATTATTGGGCTGACATAATTTATTTTGGCATCTGTAAATGCACAATTGCTGGAATGATTGTTAAATGAGAAGTTAAAGTTTCCTTATAATTACAACACGTACAAGGCTCAAAAACTGGCTGAACTGCAGAACATCGTCTATATTTCTGAAAAGTATAATTAAATGAATGGAAAACTAGCATCTTGTTAGTTTGGATTGCTATAACACAGTAGTCTACACTGGGTGAGTTTTACAAACAATAGAAATTTCTTACAGTTGTGGCAATCTTGGACTCAAGATTAAGGTGCTAGCACAGTCAGGTTCTAGTAAGGACCCTCTTCCAGATAGTATTTTGCCCTGAAGACATCTCACTGTTGTCCTTAAACAATGGAAAGAGAGTAGCTAGCTCTCCTGCCTCTTCTCATAAAGGCACTAACACCATTCACAAGGGCTCTACCCTCATGACTTAACTACTTCTCAAAGATCCCACTCTAAATACCATCACATTGGGGATTAGATTTCTACATATGAATCGGATCAAATCCTCTCCCTAACAACATGGTTATAATTAATATTCTTTCATTAATCATTCCTATTCTCCTCACAGTAGCTTTTCTAACATTAGTCGAACATAAGGTATTAGGACATGTACAACTTCGCAAAGGACCAAACATGGTAGGGCCATATGATCTGCTTCAACCCACTGCAGACACCATAAAACTCGTCACCAAAGAATCCCTCTGACCCATCACATCCTCTATATCCATATTCATTATAGCACCCATCCTAGCCCTAACCATATATTCCTCTACCCATACCATATCACTTTATCAACATAAACTTAGGAGTACTATTCATACTAGCTATATCAAGCCTCGCCGTTTACACAATCCTATGATCAGGATGAGTCTCAAATTTAAAATATGCTGTAATTGGAGCTCTACCAGCCCTAGCCCAAACAATCTCATACGAAGTCACATTAGCCATTATTCTCCTATCAGTATTGCTAATAAATGGGTCCTTCACACTAGCTACATTATCACCCAAGAACACACATGACTTGGGTCATGACTAATGACCCTTCACATGACTAATCCTTCCACATGACCATTGGCCATAATATAATTTATCTGAACATTAGCAGAAACAAATCGGGCTCCATTCGATCTAACAGAAGGAGAATCAGAATTCACTTCCAGATTCAACTTTGAATATAGAGCAGGTCCCTTCATCCTATTCTTCCTAAAGGCATATGCAAACATTATCATAATAAACATCCTCACAACAATCCTACTCTTCAGAGAATTCCACAACCCATATATACTAGAACTATATACCGTTAGCTTTACTTTCAAAACCTTACTCCTAACAGTCACTTTCCTATGAATTTGGGCATCCGCATGTGGTCTGTGATAACCATGAGATTAAGAATTGGCCTAATATTCCCAATAAGGTTTTTGATAGGAAAAAGTGAGTACAGACCCTGGAGCAGTGAACACAAGCTCTCTCATATGCCTTAACAGCATGAAGAGAATTTACTTACATGAGCCTTGGAGGTTAAAAGTTGGAGTTCAAAATTTGGAATCAGTGTTTCATTGATTACTTCCCCTTTTATTGTGCCTTCATAAAAATACTAAAAAAGTTAGGAAAGATATTTATGACATTATATTTGTTTGGCATGTTTCCATTCAGTTGCCTTTAGAGTTATAAAATTGCTAGATTTAAACTGTAAACTTTAGCATTTGAATTTATTTTTAAATGTTATTTTTGAGAGAGAGAGAAACACATGAGTGAGGGAGGGGCAGAGAGAGGATCCAAAGCAGCTCCACCCCTAACAGCAGGGAACCTTATTCTGAGCCAAATCCAGGAGCTGTGAGATCATGACCTGAGCCAAAGTCAGTGGCTCAACCAACTGAGTCACCCAGGTGCACCCAGCATTTACATTTCTTAATGCATAGTAAAAACTTGTGTAAAAAGGTGTCATGGGTAAAAATCACTTTAAGTATTTAGTATTTGTTTATAGTCCATCTCTGTGTTATGCAGAAGCAAAATTTGTAGAAACTGCATTCTAAAAAATGTTTAAATGCAAGTAAAATCCTAATTTTGGACCTTGGCAAAAGTAATTTGATCAGATTTACAAAGTAACCACTGACATGATTCTAATCAGATTTCAGCAACTCAAATCTACTAGATCACTAAGAAATTTTATTGAGCTTTGATGCTCACCAAGATTTTCATCATCAATAACCTTGATAGCATAATTCAGTATGGATGGATTTAGAATAAAATATATCTCACTTTTAAAGCACAGTCACTGTAACTTTGGACTATTTCTTGGTAGTATGTCTATACTTTGTCTGCAGGAGTGTCAGGAAAAATACTAAGAGCAATGACTTGGGTTTCCCCATCTCCTTTGCTTTGTGGGGGAAGCTATTAATAATAATGTAGTTTTCACAAATTTTATTGCCCTTTGTTCTGCCTTTCTGATTGAAAACCTCATGTAAGTGTGTACAAGACCTCATTATTGTCCCAACTGTGGGATGTTTTTCCATCTAGTTATTATGAAAAGGTCAGAATCTAAGCACTTCTGACTTGTCACAGATTGAAATAGCATGGGTGGACAGGGCTGTCTTCTGAAGTGTTTCTCTGAAAGACTCTTCTTTGGGGTACCTGGCTGCCACAGTCCATTAAGCATCCAACTCTTGATATTGGCTCAGGTCATAATCTCACTGGTTCGCGGGAACTAGCCCAAGCTTTGTCAGCCCAGATACTGCTTGGGATTCTCTGTCTCCCAAAATAAACTAAGAAAAAAAAATCTTTTCTTAACACTGGAAATATAACTAGTATCTTAATTTATGCTTACTTATTTTTATCAACTAGGTAAAAGGTTTATCAATAGATATTGACCCTGCTTTCAACTGTTAGAACTAGTGACCACTAGTAAACTAAAATCATCATTTTTTTTTAGATGGTCTCAAAACTATATTGGCTTAAATCCTACAATTCTGAACAGGATTGGATTATCTATTGGTTCATGTTGAAAAGACCCAGAACTATTTACTAAAAAGTAATCTTGGCTCAGTTTTCATGCCTCTCACTTGACAAATCATAAGGAAAAGTATGTAGTACTATCATTCACTTAGTTGCATTTGTAATTTTGACTATTGAGAAAGAATCAGCATTACAGAATACATATGCACTGTAGCTTTTTAATTGAACCATAGCTCTCAAAGATCAGCCTAACTTGTCCTCAACAATAGGCAGAATGATTAGCATTCCTGTCATCTGTAAATATTTTTTGTGCAATGAGTATTTGCTCTGATATATAAAAGTAACATTGAAAATGGCACATACATAGCAAACAAAACTGATAGCATTTGGGTTTGCAAGTATGGAAGCATAATGCCCCTCTTTCTTGAGTTCTTTATATGTTAGTAATTGTCTTGAATTGTGTGCATGGACCGTTTCAGGAGCTAGTTAATGACTATTTCCAAAGTCATGTATTTCATGTAAAAATCCAAGAATAAAATAAATTACGGAGAGTAATCAAATGTGGTTAGGACTCCCCAGTACTTTTGTAAAAATAACCTCCTTCTAATTTCCTCTGAGCTTGAGAAAGTACTTGAATGGATCTTCTTGTCCCTTTGGAAGAAGGAATTTCAACACCCTCAACATAGCAAAAAGCTTGGAAAGTTATCAGCCTTGATTGAAGATGAAATGGTAAATATCCAATTATGAAGTGAGGTCCAAAATTTTATGGTTTGCCAAATTCCATACCATGTCATGATCCCCTTAAATTGTGAACTGGTACTGTGCATCAAGTAATGACAAATCATTACACATTGTCTCTACTAGTCACCTTTCCAGTTAGTCCCTACATGCCTCGTTTATTTTTTTTTAAAGAAATAAAATAGCACACGTACAGTTAAAGTTCCTTATGTTCCCCCTACACAAGCCAACTTTGTCCACCCCTTCCCTCAAAATGAAATCACTATTCTTAGGTTAGGATACTGGTGTCTAAATTTTAAAATTTCTATTATGTACATATATATCCATGAAAAGATACCAATCTGCTTGCTGTGTTTTTAATATCTGTAATGGTATTGCATTCTGCACATTAAAGATTTTTAATTACTCCATTAAACATTTAGAACTAGTGATTCTTAGTTATTTTGGTAGTATACAGTATTACATTGATGTATGCACTATGGTTTAATTCTCTGTCCCTTCACTGATAGATATTTGCGTTGTCTTGGTTTTCTCTATTACAAATAATTCTATTGGCTGCACTGTGCATAGTTTTTGCACATAGGTTTGAGAGGGTGCTAAGAAATTGAATTCTTAGTTTGTAGGACATGCTATCAGTATAATGGGTTTGAAATTACGTTACTTGTGTTTTGCATTTTCCCAACTTCTAGTAATATTGTGGTCTCTGTTTTCATCCTTATTTGCCTAATTGTGTTCTCTTGAGTTACAACATATTCTTTGGCAATTTTCTACTGGATTATATTCTTACTGACCGATAGGAATTATTCTGAGTTTTTCCACTGTCTTTAATACATATTGGTTGTATTTTCTAGGTTACTTCTCTCCCTTTAATTTTCCGGTCTCTCTTTGCTGTTGAAGTTGTAAATGTTAGAGTCAGAATTACTCATCTCTTATGATTTATATATTTTAAAGGAAAACCTCCACTGCCTAAATTACAGTTTTAATTTTTTGTTCACGTTTAGGTCTGTATCATATACATAATATATCTACTTCCTACCCTGGTATATATAAAACCCCACAAAGGCTTTAGTCTCTACTTGAGTGTTTTTCCTATTGATCTTTCTTTCCCTCAGACAATAGCATACATCTTAATCACCTTAGCTTTATAATAAGTCTTGCTATTTGATCAAACCAAGTCACCTCATTAGTTCTTTGATGTAAATTTTTGAAATCATCTGAGAAATTACAGGAAATTTTGATTATAATTGCACTGAATCTTAGGACTAATTTAAAAATAATTTACATCTTTAGTCACGCTCTCTATACCTAAAGGTTATACAAGTATCTTAGCATTTATTTAGGCATTTTATAGGTCTCATATATATATTTGGAGCTTACTTTTATTAAGGTATAAGCAGTATAGAGTAAAATAAATCCTCTGGCCAATTTTGACAAATGTGTAAAGTCATGTAACCTCTACCTCAGAACACTTTCATCACCTCCAAAAGTTTCCCTGCATGCATTTGTATTAATGTGCTCCCCACTCATGAGCCCTTGTCAACCACTAATTTGATATTTCTTTCTAGAGTTTTTCCTTTCCAGGATACCATATAAATCAAATCCTGCTCTTTTTTCACTTAGCATCATACTTTAAGATATACCTGTGTTGTTTCTTTAAAAGAGAAAACTCCTTTTTAGCACTAAGTATTATTTCATTGACTGGACATACTATGATTATTTATCCATGCACCTGCTGATGAACATGTGGAATGCTTCTAGTTTAGAGGAGTATGAATGAAGCAGTCATAAATATTGACTCACAGGTTTCACGTGGACATACTTTTGCATTTTTCATGGGTAAATACCTAATTATTGATTGGATTGCTCATTCTTACAGTAAGAGTATTTACAGAAACTCATTAGTATTCATGACTTGTACACCCACCCCTGCCACCGCAGTCAGGAGGGGATAGTTAGGGGTATGAGCAGATTTATCTACTCTGGGGCACAAAAAAAGAGGCTATGGTTTGACATAACAACCAGAATACAAAGGAACTGACTCTAAAATTTTGCTAAATAGCAGGGAAATAGCTAGAACCCTGCCAGGGTTGGAGGGGCTAGCATTGCCACAGTTCATTTACCCCCTGCACTTGGATAGTACAGAGCAGGAACTGGGATTCATCTCCAGCCTGCTGCATCAGTAGGTTCTGGGCACCTAGCCTATACCAGCTCTAGCCATTTCACCATGGGACCTCCAGTGAGGCGCACAATGGGACTTCCTTAGACAATGCTCACTACAGCTCCAGCTATCTCACCAACATGACACAGGCACAAAGCACACCAGAACACTCTAGGCCTGTACCCTCACCAGGACACCCCTAATGTAGAGTGCCCTGGGACCACACTGCCCAGAACATTCAGGGATTTTATGGCTTGTGGCTGCCATGGCTCCAGCCATTGCACTCGGGCTCACCAGTGCTCAATGACATAGGATCCACTATTCCACGCTAGTCTGGAAAAACATCCACCCACTAGGGTACTTGCTGTGATGAGTAACCCAGGAGCCCTCAGCCTGCACTGCCTCAGCTCAGGATGCCCAGCTGCATGGAGCACCCCAGAAGGGAGTGCCCCCATTCTTGTACCCAATCGACTTCAGCTATCCTGCTATGGCACCCTGTGCACACAGGACCTGGGGACCATCATGGATTGTGCCCACTTCAGCTCCAGTTATCCCACCAGGATGATCCATGTGCAGATTACCCCAGGACCCCCAGCCCATGCCAGCTACAACTCCAACTAGACAGCTAAAGATGTCAAAAGCACCCAGTTGACACAGGGGACATTCCTATACAAGGCCATTTTTCCAATTTTAGAAGATACGCCTGTTTTGGCTAAGTCATAGAAAAAAAAAGGTCAAACAAAATGATAGTATATAAGGATATGCTCCCAACAAAAGAATAAGACAAAACTTTTTAAAAAGAACTAAAGCAGTAAAGGTAGTAGAATAATCACTTCTAAATCTAGCATTAGGAATAAAAAATACTAATTAAAAACATAAACTATGCCAACATACACATAAAATGTGGTACAGGGGACTCAAAATGTAATGGTTTCAGAACAGATACAAAATTAAATGACTATAAACTTAATACAGACTACTACATATGTAAGATGTTACATATGAACCTCACTGTAAACACAAAAGCCTTTAAGAGATACACAAAAAATAAAAAGCCAAGCACAGTATGGATGATTATTCCTTCTCTTGTGATTAAAGAAAGAGACACACTATGAAAACCAGTAAACAACTTACAAAGTGGCAATAAATACGTACTGATCAATAGTTATGTTAATGTAAATGTCCTAATGCTCTAAACACAAGACATACATGACAGAGTATATTTTTAAAAAGAAACATCTATATTCTGCCTACAAGAGACTCACTTCAGACCTAAAGACACAGAGTGAAAGTGAAGGAATGGAAAAAGATATTCCATGCAAATAGAAGTAGAAAACAAAACACCCCCCCAAAACCCTAGGTAACAATGCTTTCATCAAAAATTAGACTTTAAAACAAAGACTCTAACAAAAGACAAAGGCATTATATAATGGTAAAGGGGTATATCCAAGAAGAGAATATAACATTTATAGATATCTATGTACCCAACAGTGGAGTACCTAAATATATAAAACAAATATTAATAGACATAAAAGGAAAAAAGACTGTAATACAGTAATAGTAAGGCACTTTAAAACTCCACTTAGATCAAAGGATAAATCATCCAGACAGCAAATCATTAAGGAAACATGACTTTGAAAGACACATTAGCCCAAATGGACTTTACAAGTATATACAGAAAATTCCATCAAAAACAGAATATACTTCTTTTCAAGTGCACATGGGTCTATCCTCAGGGGAAATCACTTATTAGGCCATAAAACAAGTTTGAATATATTTCAAAAGACTGAAATCATATCAAGCATCATTTCTCACCACAACATTATGAAACTAGATAGCAATTACAAGAAACACACACATATACAAACCCATGGAAGCTAAATGACATGTTGGTCAACAACCAATGGGTCAGGGGCACCTGAGAAGTGCGGTTGGTTAAGCGTCCAACTCTTGATTTCAGCCCTGGTCATGTTCTCACAGTTCCTAAGATGGAGTCCTGCAACAGGCTTTGTTCTGGCAGTGTGGAGCCTGCTTTGGGATTCTCTCTCTCCCTCTCCCTCTCTGCTCTTCGCCTGTGCGTGTGCTCTCTCTCGCTCTCTCTCTCAAAATAAGTAAATAAACATAAAAAAAATGGGTCAATGAAAAAATACATGGAGACAAATTAAAATGGAAACAAAATGGCCCCAAATTTTGGGGATATAGGAAAAGGAGTTCTAAGAAGTTCATAGAAATACAGGCCCTCCTTAGAAAAACAAGAAAAATGTCAAACAATCTAACCACACATTTCAAGGGACTAGATAAAGAAAAACAAAGCCCAAAGCAGATAGAAGGAATGAAAGAGACTTAAAAGAATAGAAATAATCCATGAAACCAAGAGATGGTTCTTTGAAAAGATAAAGAATTAAAAAAAAATGTTTTTTGTATGTTTATTTTTGTAGGAGAGACAGAAAGTGAGCAGGGGAGGAGCAGAGAGAAAGGGAGACACAGAATCCCAAGCATGCCCCGGGCTGTCAGCACAGAGCCTGATGCAGGGCTCAAACTCACAAACTGTGAGATCATGACCTGAGCCAAAGTCAGACACTTAAACAACTGAGCCACCCAGGTACCCATTAAAGATAAACAATTTTAATATTTTAATAAACCTTTACCCAGGCTCATTAGGAAAAGAAATGGAGAAAAGAGTCTAATAAACACAATGATATATGAAAAAGAGAAGTAGCATTCTTCCAAAGGTGAATCAGGAAGAAATAGATAATATGAACAAACTAATTACTAGTAACAAAATTGAATGAGTAATCAAAAAACTCCCAAAAAACAAAAGTCCAGGACCAGATGACTACATAGGTGAATTCTACCTAACACGTTAAGAAAAATTAGTATCTCCTCTTCTTAAACCAGAACAAAAGATCCAGAAGTAAATAATGCTTCCATATTCATATTATGAGGCCAGCATTATCCTGATATAAAAACCAGGTAAAGACATGACAAAAAAAAATGGCAAGCAAATATCCCTGATGAACCAAGATACAAAAACTCTCAACAACATACCACATTGAACAATACATTAGAAGAGTCATGCAACAGATTCAAGGGGGATTTATTCCAGGGAATAAAGATGCTTCTCTATATCCACACATTTATGACATTAAACCTGAAGGATAAAAAAACCTATCATCAAAAGTCAACATCAATTCATAATCTCAACAAAGTGGGTTGAGACGGAATATACTTCAACATAACAAAGGCCATATGTGACATACCCACAGCTAACATCACACTCAATGTAGTATGGGAAGTCCTAGCAATCAGACAAAATAAATAAATAAAAGGCATCAAAGAAGAACATGGTACCATATATAGAAAACTCTAAGGAATCCACCAAAAAGCCATTGTCATTAATAATTCAGTAAATTAATAGGGTAAAAAATTAATGCACAGAAATGTGTTGCATTTTTTCTAAGGTTTTTATCACCTAGTGCTCATCATAAGTGCACTCCCTAACCCTATCATCTATTTTTACCAAACTCCTCACTCACATCCTCTCTGGTAACTATCAGTTTGTTCTCTGCAGTTAAGATTCTGTTTCTTGGTTTGTCTTTCTCACAACAGTGATAATGGCTAATACACCAATAAAATTCAACAATAATTACAACTGTACCAAAACTATTAAAATACCTATGAATATACTTACACAATGAAGTGAAAGACCGGTCTTCTGAAAAGTATAAAACATTCATACAAGAAATTGAAGATGATACAAACATGGAAAGATATTCCATCCTAATGGTTTGGAAGAAATATTGTTAAAATGTCCATACTATCCAAAGTCATCTACAGATGCAATGCAGTCCCTGTCAGCATACCAATGCTATTTTTCATAGAAGTAGAACAAATAATACTAAATTTGTATGGAACTACCAACTGGAAAAGCCAATGAGCTCTTGAGAAAAAAGAACAAAGCCACAGGTATCACAATCTCAAATTTCAAGATCATAAAGCTATGCTATTCAAATCAATATGGTACTGGCATAATAGACAGCCATATCAAGGGAACAGGGTACAGAGGGCTAGAGTAAACCCACATTTATATGATTGGTTAATCTAAAACAAAAGAGGTAAGAATATTCAATAGGGAGAAAGCTGTCTCTTCAATAAGCGGTATTGGGAAAACTGGACCACTTCTAAAACCATACACAAAAATAAATTCAAAATATATTGTTGGATTCAGTTTGCTAATATTTTATTGAGAATTTTTGCATCCATGTTCATCAGAGATATTGGCTTATAGGCCACAGTGAGACCTAAAACCATAAAACAAACTCCTAAGGTGGGGGGGAAGCATAAGCAGTAATACTTTGGTTATCAGCTTTAGCAACATTTTCTAAATATATCTCCTCAGTCAAGAGA